>NW_020664419.1:59014662-59082878 GCF_002925995.2 Terrapene triunguis | reverse complement strand
CCCCCCCCCGGGGAGCCGTGCGGCACCTCCCCAGCCCAGCTCACCTCTGCTCCGCCTCCTCCCTGAGCACGCCGCCCCCGCTCTAATTCTCCTCCCCTCCCAGGCTTGCGGCGCCAAACAGCTGATTGGCGTTGCAAGCCTGGGAGGCGGGAGAAGTGGAGCAGCGACCGTGCGCTCGGGGAGGAATGCTGTAAAAAAAAAAAAAAAAAAAAAATTGGGGGCACTGATTTTTGGCGCCCCCAAATCTTGCCGCCCTAGGCCACCGCCTAGTTCACCTTAATGGTAGCAACGGCCCTGCCTCCATGTAATGAAAAGAATTATTACTAAAGAAAGGTTTCTAGATAGGAGGTGGATAATCTGGTGGATAAGTGGGTTGCATTTTGGTTGTTTGTGATCAAATATCAAGTATTATTGAGGTAAAAGACCTGCCAAAGCAAACCTTTCCATCTAGCTACCTCTGCAGTTCCTGTGTTTTGTGTCCCAAGATTTTTTTTTTTAGACAAGTGTCTTCTTTATATATTTGGATGTTTCCCAGGGATTTTCAGAAGCCTCCTAACTCTAGACAATAGAAATGAGTGAAAGCCACATCTAGATCATCAAAATTCCCAGGAAGAGTCTGGCTAAAGGTGACGTGCTGAGCACCAGGAAAAAACAAAACCCCAAGAAAGTGCTTCAAGGAACCATATGAAAACTGACTAGCAGATTGTCTCTACTGTGCACCATGGCATGAAAAAAAGAAAAAAAAATTGAAGATGCTGAGAAAAGAACTTGCAAACGATGTGTTTGATTATAGAGTGGACTGTTCTCTTTTCTGCTAGATTCCCACCTTTCAACTCTAGCCTAAGTTAAATAACTTGGATGTGATGTATTTTGCCAATAAGCAGCATAACACACAAGTGTTTATACTGTAACTAAAAAACAAGGTCAGTAGCACTATGATTGTTTTTGGCTTTGGAAATCTCTGAAGTCCGTTCACCAAAACATGACATTTTAAAAAAGGCAGAGGATTAATCTTCATCCACAACATATATAGTGCTTTAAACCAATCTCAAATTACTTCCCCCCTCCTTTCCTCCTCTCACCCCACCTCCCTCTATTCTTCTTCTTCTAAACCATCACCTCCTAAGCTAACTAGAGACTGTGGGATAAAACAGGTCTACTTGGTAACACCTAGTGCACTTACTAGCTCTGCAACAGGCTTTTGACATTTCATTCAGTGGCAAAAAGGAGGAAGACACAGCATGCTCATGATATTCAGTAGTTCTCCTGTTTTGTTACAAGTGGCAAATATCAACAGGTTGGCACAGATACAGCTGGATACCATCCAATAAGGAAATGTATTTGTACAAATACAAGTTTTAAACCGGCTATGGCTCATTCAAGTATAAACCCAGCAAACAAAGTGGGGTATACCTGGGCCATTTAGTGCTTGGTATTGTAGTTCAGGGCAACTGCACATGTATTCCCCCTCTGTGGTACACCAAGCACACCCACTCTAGGTTCCTGGTTCTTCAGCCATCACCTCTATTGAGTAAAGACACAAGTCTCTCTCCTTCTGGACTGGGTTTTTTTCCACCGCAGACAGCGCAGGTCCCTGTGTACACTGATATTCCCAGCAAGCCAGACTGCCTAAACAGGATAGAGTTTGCACTTTACTTTCTCCATAAAGGCTAAGGTAGCGTCATTGCCAGCAGTTATGAGTACCACACAGCTCTCTGTAAGCAAGCACATTTATTCTTAAGGTGAAAGCACTACAGAGAAAACAAAATAATAAATGTTTTTAGATGCAGGCTAAAAGCTTACCAGAAATCACCCATCAGTCTTGTTGGGTGTTTCTTTGTCTGTTGGTCTCTGGAGAATCCAGTTTGAATTACTTACTCTTTAGCCATGTTCTTCAGCCAAGGGGGAACTTCTTGTTTGGCTAACATTAGGAAGTCCACCAGGTCCTGGGAATACTCTTATCTTCCTCAGAGAAATATGAAGTTACCACAGCCTGGGGTCCTCCTTTCTGAAGGTAGCCCATATGTTGCACATAACCCTCCATATTCAGGAGTGCCAGGTTTGTATAATTTTAGTGGTGCCCAGAATGGGTCCAAGTCCCGCCCCTCCTCCCACACACACCCCTGCCTAAGCCTCTGGGAGGGAGTTTGGGTGCGGGAGGGGGAGGGTTCGGGCTCTGGGAGGGAGTTTGGGTGTGGGCTCTGGATTGGGGCAGGGGGTTGGGGTGCAGGAGCAGGTGCGGGCTCTGGGCTGGGCCGGGGGTTAGGGTGCAAGAGGAGATGCGGGGGGTGGGCACTGGGAGAAAGTTTGGGTGCAGTGCTTACCTCGGGTGGCTCCCGAAAGTGACCCGCGCGCACCCCCCCCCCCCCGGCAGCAGCTTCAGGCGGTGGGGCCAGAGGGGTCTCCGCTGCCCGGGCCACTGCAGCTCCCATTGGCCGTAGTTGGCAGAATCAGCACTTGGGGCAGGGACAGTGCGCGGAGACACCCCCCCTCAGGGGCTGCAGGGACGTGCCGGCCGCTCCTGGAAGCGGAGCGGGCGGGCGGGAAGCCACCTTAGCCCCGCTGCGCTGCCGGTAGTGGCGACAGGAGCCCCGGGCCCTTTTAAATTGCCCAGGGGTGGCAGGCTGGGCCGGAAGGGACGCTCTGGGGGAGGCATGTGGGGGGGCATGCAGGGCCGGGGGAGAGACCTGGCCCCGAACTTTGGTGGAACCAGTCTGCCGTGCTCTCATATTGGTGGAGCACGGGCACCACGGGCCCATACAACTCACTGCCCCGTCCATATTCAGTGGCATGTCATCATTTACCAAATGCAGGGCATTCAGATCAACAAAGTTGGGATTTCCCACGAAATAAACTCTTTTACTGTGGCCTCCAGATCTGGAGAGGAGTCCTTCTGGATGCATCTGCATGTACACCCTTCAGAGTTAAAGATCTCTCTATCCAGGTTCAGATCCCTTCCAGGTTTTTTCAAAGACCAGGGACTGTACTGTTTTGCCCACTGCTTTCAATACCTGTCTTAGCAACACCCACTTTTGTTCTTTCCATACCCACACTATTGTGTGGACAACATTCAGCATGTTAGGACCATTTTTAGCTTCCTTTTTCCTCTGAGAAGAGCTCTTCTTTTTAGTATAGGTCTGGTTGTAGCCTTGCTCTGCTGCCACATCAAGATCCTACGGTTTTAGAGCCATAGTCCGGCAGCTCTCTGCTTCAGCAGGCAGATATATGTCCTCGTCGAAATCATCTTCCTTCTGTAGTGGCCTTGGTCCACACAACTCTAGCTCTTTCTCCTTAGCTGAGTTGGACTTTGATCCTGGCTGGGCCTTGAGCAGCTTCTGGAGCTTAGTAAGCTCCTTTTGCAGCAGAAAGCACTGCTGTTCCCCTGTCTCCTTCTCCACTGTGAGGCAGGTCAGCTCTTACTCCCGATTTACTGCTTGCCCTATGATCCTGTCCCACGAAGAGCAGATATCTTCCAGCTCCTGCCGGTATTGCGTGACCTGTGTCTGTAGTTCCAGGATTTCAGCCTGGTTCCGATCAGCAGTAGCAGCTTTCTCTTCTAGCTCACCCCAGTCCCTTATTGTAGAGGTTTGCTCTGTAGATGAGGGGGCTACTGCCATTATTGCAGCCTCTGTTGTGCATGGAATCTTAGTGTTCGTACCACAGGACACCCGCTTCTTTATTAGACTGCTACCTGCTCCTTTGGGGAGGTCTTTCTGAATGTCTAGCTCATCAGCCAACGCACTGGTATCCATACAAGCCTCCTGGTACTCTCTCTGTTCTCACCGTCTTATCATGGGTTTCCAGACATGCCTCTGTGAGTCGGACCTGCACATCTACAGAGGCGGGGATCATTTCTCTGGTCTTAGCCTCTAGCTCAGGGGTGGGCAATAGTTTTCACAGGGGGCCCACTCCACGAATTTTGGTAAGTCGTCACGGGCCACACATTTCTTATTAATGAAATTACCTCACCATCTATTGTAAAAAGACCCCCATTATGTTCTTTACACAAAGTAATTACACTTAATAACAATTAACTGTATACATGATTATCCAAAACTTAAGGCAATTTATATTGCAAACCGTTTTGTGAACACTTGTAAAATTTATAATAATAACACTAACGCTAAGCTTTTACTTACAACTTATGTTCATTATTAAAATTAAGTGTAAAAGAAGAAATGAAACTCAGTGTGAAGAAGAAAGTCTCTGATGGGCATTAACAAGGGAGGTGAAGTCAGGTGTCATTTCTGTTGTTGCAGTGCGGAGCACTGCTGCAAGGTGGTCATCATTGATCCAAGATCTGTTCTTTGATTTATTGAATTTCATCACAGAAAATGTCTGCTCACAGACACAA
This sequence comes from Terrapene triunguis, assembly GCF_002925995.2. Taxonomy (NCBI): domain Eukaryota; kingdom Metazoa; phylum Chordata; order Testudines; family Emydidae; genus Terrapene; species Terrapene triunguis. The sequence continues at coordinate 59,078,524 of NW_020664419.1, read as the reverse complement.
ATTGATCTGAACAGTACAAGCATCTTTTGGGCACGAGCCTTGATCTTTGGAAAGTTCTGTTCATTGAGAGATGCGTAAAACCTCGGAAGTGACGCTGATTTGAATTGCTCCGCAAGCAGTGCATCACACTGCAAGTCAATAAGCTCAAGTTGGAGGTCACTTGGAGTGTTGTCCACAGACCACATCACATGTGAAAGGGGAGGAGATCAAAGCTATGTCATTTTCTATCCTTCTAAAATCCTTAAAGCGGCAAGAAAATTCACCATGCATAGCGAGCAGTAATGACATATTTCTAGGTGCTGGTCAGATATTGTAATCTGTTGCAAAGTGGGGAAGTGTGTGAACTGCTTGTTTCCAATCTGATGGAAAAAGGAGCAACTTTGTCATGAAAGACTTGACAAGGGAATACATGTCATGAACAAAAAGCCCCCTACCTTAAAGATTCGAATTCAGTTCGTTCCTGTAACCCATAACATCAATGGCAAATGCGAAATCAGAGAGCCAGTTCACATCATTCAATTGAGGGAAATCCACATCTTTTCCATTCATTTTCAAAAACAAATCAATCTCTGCTCTCAGGTCCCACACTCTTTTCAGAACTTCCCCCAACCTAAGCCATCTAACATTTGTATGGTACTGAACATCCCTGAGCTCTGACTCAGACTCTTCCAGCAAAGAGATAAATTGCCTGTGGTTTAATGCTCGTGCTCCAATAAAGTTGACCAATTTTGTAACTGTATCCACGACATTGCTTAATGTCAGAACACTTTTGCAGAGGACCTCTTGGTGAATAATACAATGTAGAAAAATTATTTTCTGCTCTGGGTTTGTTTCTGTTGCTTGGTCTTGTATTTTTTTCAACAATCCAACATTTTTGCCTGTCAGATTAGGGCTTCCATCAGTGGTCACACTCACCAATTTCTTCCACTCCAATCCCAATTTTGAGACACTGTTATTTACTGCCTCCAGTAGATCTTTTCCAGTAGTCACATTTTTCATTGACTGACTGCATTGATGCCAGTTCTTCTGTGAGTTCAAAAACCTTGAATGAAAATTAACAACTGGGCTGTGTCTTTAATGTCACAACTTTTGTTGAGTTCCAGCGCAAAGTATGAAAAATTATTTACCTTGTTTTTCAACTGTTGGTCCAGGTTCTCTGAGATTTCTTCTATACATCTCACCACTGTTCACCTTGACAATGAAATGTTTTCAAACTGCTTTTTCTTGTCTAGGCACAATATCGCAGCAGAGTCAACCAAACATTCCTTGATAAATTCTCCCTCGGAGAATGGTTTGCTGTTTTTGGCGATTTTGTGTGCAGTCATGGAGCTTGTTCTTATAATTCCATCTTGTGCTGCTCATTTTTAAATTCTACCCCTCCACTGAAGTGCCATGTAATAAAATAATTTGCGCAAAAACTGAGAGCTATTAAGTATTGTTGATTTTGTGGAATGGTGGGTAGGGGGATGTGACAAAGTGCATTTACCTTCTTCTCTTTTTTGGCTTTGATCCTGCAATGAGCTCTGTGAGCAGAGGTGAAAGCAAGCCAATCCAGTCCGGTACAGCATACCAGTAAGAAAGTGGGCACTGATACATAGTCGACTGTATCGGCAGGGCCTCTGGTGGGGGGAGGAGGAGGCAAAAGGGGCATCTGCCCCGGGGCCTAGCAATTTAAAAGGGCCTGAGCCTCCACCTTGCCCGGGACCCTGGCCGCCCATTAAGTTACTTTCACCCCTGTCTGTGAGAATGGAGGTCTGCACCAAAACAAAGCCCTGTTGACTTTTATTTTGGGTGTTCCCCCTAAGGAGTTTGTTGCAGGGTCAGGGCCTTAGTTATTACTAATTTCTGGCTTCATAACACGTCAGAGTTTTTTGTTCATATACCAGACAAGGAAGATAATTATCAACAACTTAAGACAAATCGGCAAACTCATCAGTGACTATTACTGTGGTTCTCTGTATTTTTAAAGAGATTAAGTTTAAAAGAAATGAATTTTAAAAAAACATTTAACATTCATGTTATGTTTTAGAAGAAATCCTCTCTTGTGGGACTAGTTAAGTTATGTGTTTTGATGCCTAGCAATATGTGAACTGCTGCAAAGATCACATCATATTTCAAGAATCCTGTAATGAATAGTTCTAAATCCCACGTAAAATGCTGGTTAGGAACTAGCCCAAACCAGAATCCTTTATTCCATAGAAGTTTGTGACTAAGTAAGAACTGTAGCAGTTATTGTAAATTGTTATGTTGACAATTTTACAAATGCTGATGTATGACATAAGTCTGTACACCACTACTGGAAGCCACAGTTGTGGTGGTGATTTTGCTGTGTCCGTAATGATGCGAGTGGCAGTGCTGAAAGTCAACAAGTGATGCGTGGAAGCTGTGTATCCATATGGGTGAGCAGTGTTCTGTGGTACAATAAACAGGGCCCAGTGAAAAGATCCGTAGGCAGCGCTGCCGACAGAATTGCCGGGCTCCTGGTGAAGGGCATTATGCACCTGCCCCAGAAAGGTCCAAAGCATTGTGGGATCAGTGCAGAAATCCACAGGCCCACCAGTGGTTGAACAGTGTGTTGTGTGTAGATATGGTGCATGGTGTGCACCCAAACAAGATGGCTAGTAAGAAGATATTGCCCCATGCAACAGTGCAATTCCCTAACACAAACAACCCAACATCATTGATAGGATGGTTTTAATATTCTAACCTGCTAATAATGCATAGTTCTAAGATGGGTCTCAAACAAACAATCCCTATCTGTATACTACTTAAACGTCATTGTAGCTAGCACAGTTCAGTCCCCACTACAGAAGAAACCCTAGTCAATCTGAATTTAAAATCACTTGTTAGAAGTGGCCCCTCCACATTCATTTCTTTCTCTTCTATTAAATTACATTTAATTTTCTAGAGGCCAAGAACTGTAACAAAATAATGTTGACCACAGTGCATTTGTTTTATGATTATAGTTTTGTGTCATGTCTATATCATATAGTATTATCTTTGTCAGATCAAATAAGCACCATGTTGAGCGTCTTCCTTTCTTCACAGTGGACTTGAAAAATAAAAACTCTGCTTCTCAATACAGACAGTTGGGAGGGAGCTGCTGCTCCATTTGATAGACTTCCTGGTGACCAATGATCAGAGCGATCCAGTCGTTACAAGGCTAATCAATAGCACGCGGATTCATATCATGCCATCAATGAACCCGGATGGATTTGAAGCTACAACAGTGCATGACTGTTATTACTCAGAAGGAAGGTAAGGATGTGTGTTTTTTCAGCGTAGGGTAGGGGGCAGAGGAGACAGTAAGTAGGGAGGTTGTTGTTTGTTTCGTTAACATTTAGAGATAGCCAAGTGGCTGGGTCATACTTGGTGGATAGAATAGCCTAGGAGCTACACTCGGGATATGTTTTGGGCCACAGTCTTTAGAAGGCATACTAAATGGGGCACAGGGCTTTGCTTTGAAGAAACTGTCAGACACTGGGTGTGCGAGAGAGAAAGCGTGCGCATGCATGTGCCCTTGGAGATCTAGGGGCACGGAGAGGAGAGAGAGAATACCAGCTCTGAACTAGAGAGGAAGGATCATCGTTTTTAAGTGGTTTAAACTTGGGTTATTCTGGATTCTGACTCAAAGTACATCTTCTCGGGATCCCCAAGATGCCAAAAAATAAAAACGGTCACAAGGACTTAACTTCAACTGAGAATCTCAAATTTTCAGAATCAGGGGCAGGCAGAATGCCCTCTACCCCCAACCCTTCTTTGAGATGAGGTGGAAGATTGAAAACTTAAAATGAATCTGTTTGCTATGGGGGGAGGGGGGCATAAACGAATACAATGTTTAACAATACACATGCCTAACTGGGCGAAGCCTCCACGCCTCACCTGCCCCACCAAGAAGGAAAATTTAAGAATTCACATTAAAACCAGACATTTTATGCACTACAAAAGCACAGGTTATTTCACCCCACCCCTACAGCAGAACACTTACGGTGTCTCAGTTGATTTCTACTCTGGGCCAATTTTAGGCAAAGATGGAACAGACCGCTATAGAGAGCTCTACATCGGTGGGGAGGTGCTGTGTAGTGCTTCCTCTAAAGCAGTGATGGTTGTATTCTTACAGCACATCTCCACTGAGAATTTTTGTCAATTCTCTGACGGTTGGTCTAGCACCAATGTTGCTAGCATAGACTGCCCGCAGCATTTTTACACCTCTCTGTCCATATTGCTTTTATCCAGTTAAGACAGGGTAAAAATATTAGCAGCCATGTTCACACTAGCTGCAGTGGTACTAGACCATTGGTAGGAGAACTGTCAAGTTCCCAGTGAAGACAAAGCCTTAGGCCCCATCTATGCTAACAAAAGGTAGAATTACAAAGCAGTATTACAAAGCAGTCTCAATAATGTGGATGAGGTTGTGCAAATGGAGCTGGGTTCAAGGGATATTGCACTAATGGCAGCTGGCTCTGTGTGTGTAAAGTATTTGATGCCAAAGAAAACGTAAACGTTGTGCCACTTCTGCAAACCTTTATATGCTCTAGTGTTATTGCTGGTGACCCTGCAGAGACTAAAAAGGGTAGAAAATTTTAAAAAGCCAGAGAAAAAGAGACAGAATGGAAAAGTATAAGGAAGAGAAATGCTAAGTGGCAGAGAACAAATTAACAAAGTTGGGAAGGTAGAGGAGAACAAAGTGCCCAATCCTGCAACTCATATTCATGCAAGTAGTTGTGCTGATTGTACCAGGACTACTTGTGTAACTAAGAATTGGGTTCTCTTGGATCTTTTGCCTTGGCTGTCATACTCACTTTGGCAACCTAGGGGATTTGGCGCCTTATTGAACTAGAGTAAGCCCTGCTTTTGGATAAGGTAGATATTTATTCCTGAAACAAGTGGGCTAAGAATCTTTAAATGGAGCGTGGGATTTTTTTCCCATTGGGTGAAGCATCCAAAGGATTGATGCTAAGCTAATGAGACTTTTAAAAATTAACACCCAAAGCTAAATATTAATCAGATGGGTAGACTGTCCTAGTGGAGAAAAGAAAGGAAGAAATAAGCACTTGGACACAGGTTGGAATTTCAAACACCGTCAGAGGAAAAAAATGCTTTGAATATCTACAGAGTTTTTTTTATAGCCACATGCTTGGGATGACTGCATTACGACTGGCAGTCATGTGTGAGTCATAGTTTCTTTTTAAACAACTGAAAAACACACCCTTTTATTCCATACACTCCCTTATTTGGCTTATGCAACAATCTTACATTTTACTATGTTTTGTGTGATGTTTCAAGCATCACTCCCAACGTCTCCACTTGGAAATATATTAATTACTCTACAGTAATCAGCCCATGATTTGTGAAAACACAGTTTGTGATGCTCATTCTTTCCATGTACCGTTCCAGTAACTCTGTTCCCAACAGTCACGAACACAGATCCAAAGCATTGTGAATCTACTCAGATTCAACAGATTAACAAATATAGAACTGTATTTTCTCTCTCAAAGGTTCAATAAGAATGGGGAAGATCTGAATAGGAATTTCCCTGATGTCTTCAACAGTAACAATGTCACAATCCAGCCAGAGACTCAAGCAGTGATAAATTGGATACAAAATGAGACATTTGTTCTTTCAGCTAACTTGCATGGTGGAGCACTGGTTGCCAGTTATACATTTGATAATGGTAACCCAGGTAAGCTAATATCTGTGTTTCCTATTTGGGTCCATTTTTTTCTGCCAGCTTCAGTATGAGCAAAATAAAATGCCTGATGTGTTGAAGAGAAGCACCAGACTTACACGAGCTCAGATGTGTTGGGATACACGGATAGTACAGTTTCACTGGATCACACAAACTGATGTGTAGGTTTGGGGCTTCATATTTTTTATCTAAGACAATATTGTGTGTGTTTTAACATTAACTTGGCTTGTACCATGGCCATCTTTATTATACAGCTACTGGATTTTTACAAGGCTATAGCAGATCACGAGATGATGATGTTTTCATACACCTTGCAAGAACCTACTCTTCCAACCATGCCAGCATGTACAAAGGGAATGAATGTGGGAATAAACCAGTCTTTCCATATGGCATTACAAATGGGTATGCTTGGTATCAACTGAAAGGTAAAAATTTCAGTGTTTTCCAATTTTCTCTGATCTCCACTGCTTTTATTTGATTTTCCAACATGTACTTGCTAACACACCTCTGCATTCCTTGACAGCGAAAGTTCTGTGACTTGTCCACACTAGAGTTTAACTCAAGTGAGCTGATTGTTAATTAACATGAGCTATCCATCATGTTTGCACATAGCCTGGGCACTTCAGGACACAAGCTTTTGTGGAGCATCCAGACGAGCATGTACAAACATGTTAGCTAACACAAGTTAATGGACCAGCTTCCACTGGCTGAGTCTTCAGCTCCCCCCTGCCCTCAAGCCAGGCTCTTTTACTGCTCCATCAGCCAGCATGCCACCTGTCACAGTTGAGGGCAATTGCACCTGTATTCCCCCTCTGTGGTCCAGCAAGGGCACCTGCTCTCAGGCTTTCGGCTACCCTGGCTGTCACCTCTCTTAGGTGCATCTCTCTCCCTTCTGACCAGGGTATCTCCAGTTCTCTGCCTTAGAATCATAGGGTTGGAAGGGACCTCAGGAGGTCATCTAGTCCAACCCCCTGCTCAAAGCAGGACCAATCCCCAGACAGATTTTTGCCCCAGATCCCTAAATGGCCCCCACAAGGATTGAGCTCACAACCGTGGGTTTAGCAGGCCAATACTCAAACTACTGAGCTATCCCTCCCCCCCTGTGTTGTTATCAGTAAAAGACAGGCACTCAGAGCAAGCTTCTCTTGCCCTCTCTTCAGAGACTAACAGAGGGATCAGTAACAATTGTAAGTTAACCACCTAGCACTTCCTATTTTATTATTAAGATAAAAGCACTACAGAGAAAACATCAAAAACAATAAAAGAACCTACACACATACTAATCAATTAACTAGCGTTCACCTCAACCCTACCATGAGCTCTGGCAGGAGCAATCTTTCAGAACCCCACTCAAGGGGTTTCCTGGCAGTTTCAAATTCATCACAGCTTCAGCTCAGAACAAGCACACTCATGACAAGCTTAGTCCACCTCTTATACAGTTCAGGGATCTTTGATCTGGAGTTTCCAGGAGCAGGTAATTAGCAGACACTTGGTTTCTCTGTCCAGGGCATAAGTTCAAAGGGATGGATTCCAATGGGTCATTTGCATTCCCCTTACTCCCAGGTATTTCCTAGGAAATCCACTTTACATGCATTGTTCCAAAAGGTCCTTTGAAGTTCTTCATATTGCATTAATTGCAATTAAATGCAGATTGCATTAATCCTGTCTTCTGGCTAACAAAGTTCCATACAATTCCACAATAGTACATAAACGTGCATTTTTAATACAGGTTCCCCAAAGGTATTATACTTAATGCAGTAAAGATTATCTTAATTTCATAAAGTTTGTCCAGAGCATTGTCAATCTATCACATCTCTTCTGAGCTCCTCCTTAGCCAGCTGGCACAGCTATCTATCTATTGGCAAGCTGCCACTAAGGTTTCCCCTCCCCTTCTGCTGTCAGGCCAGCTTTTCCCCATTCAAATAACACCACAAGCCCATCTTCATTTGCACTTGCTCCATCACCCCCGCCCCTACAACACACAAATTGAGAGGGAAGGGGTTAATTTTTATGCATTAACATAGATGCACATACATATACGATGAACTCTGTGCCAAATTCTTATCTCTGCTATGCTTGTGTAAATCAAGTGTAACTCCAGTTATCAGTAGAGTTCATCTGGTGTAGCTGAGATAAAAAAATCTCTCTCCTTTTGTTTAAAAAGGAGAGAACCAATTTCATAGTTACATAACATCTATCTTCATGTCTAATCACTGAAACAAATACACCCCTATTTATATCGATGTGTAAATAACCAGATATACACACCTGAATAATCACATTCTGTGTACTATAATCACTACGAAAAGTGGCACTACACGTGTTTAGTAAACTATTTTCAACTACTCAACCAGTCTTCTCCCAAGCTTGGCAAAGCCTACATTCCTCCCAGAGTTCTCCATAGTGCAAATGCCAAATCCAGGTTTTTAAAACCAAAGAACTACAGCAGGGTGGATAAAAATCATTATATTAAAATATATGGAATTTTATTTAAATTAAATACCTTTTTATTTTTAAAAATAAACACATCACATTAAATTTGAAATTATGACAACCTATGTTTAGTCCAAACTTACTATAACCTATTTAAAACATTTAAATAAAAAATATATTCAAACCTGTTTGCTGACAAAGTTTTAAAGAAAGTCAAACCACTGAACTGGTGGAAGTCATTGGCTTAGCACCTGGAACCAGAGATTGTTGTAGTGCTAGTCCAGATTTTGACAGCAGTAACCTCTTCTGAAATTATAGAGAATATTTTCTTCATTTCAGTTTATTCACATAGTTCAGTTCATTAGCTACTTAATTCAAAGTTAAGAAATCAATTAGGAGTTGAAAAAACATGGAAGCTTGTTTTCCTCTTCCAATCTATGAATAAAAATTCAGTGTGAGAGAGTGAGATCTACTAGTTCTAAAATCTTGAAGGACATAGTGACTAGAAACAATCAGTTCAGTTCAATTCACGAACTACAGATAATACTTCCTTTGTTTAATAAATCAATTTTAAATGCAGAACATGCTTTGATAAAAATACATATTTTCCTTCTGTGTCCAGCACGTTTAAAGTAAGTTTTATTTAACTAATAAAAACATTTAAATGCTGTTTTTGTGAATTTCTAATTTAATTCCAGTTTCCATTCAAATAATTTGACACACACACAAAATAAAAATAAATCTAGTAAATAAGAAATATCATTTGCCATTTTCTAACATATGTGTAAAAACTAAAATACTGAATAAATGTATTTTAAGCTAAATCATTGCTTAGATAAATATGTGTAAGATATAGTGTATCCTCCCTGTTTAAATTAATTCACTTTGGTTCTCAGCATGCCAAAAAAACCCACATCTGAACAATTTTCTTATTATAAAAAAAAAAAAAAAATCACATTTTTCGTACATTCATAATTCAAATGACTAAAAGGATTTTGAGGCACAACTGAGCATGACAAACTTAGTGCCCCCCTTATAGATACAAGTACTTGAAGAGAGGTTTTGAATCAAAGGGTCCCCTTTCTCAACCATTATTATAGCCTCATTCTAGTAATTCCACCACACTTTGGGATTGGGTTTTTTTAAAGTAATTAAGCAGGTTTTCCACAGGGGATCATAAATCTAATTGACTATGGGATTAAAAAACAATTGTACTTCCCAATTTGTGGTAATTTGTCTAACTGAATTGCCCTTGCATCATGATCTAAGCAGGGGTCGGCAACCTTTCAGAAGTGGTGTGCCGAGTCTTCATTTATTCACTCTAATTTAAGGTTTCGCGTGCCAGTAATACATTTTAACGTTTTTAGAAGGTCTCTTTTTATAAGTGTATAATATATAACTAAACTACTGTTGTATGTAAAGTAAATAAGGTTTTTAAAATGTTTAAGAAGCTTCATTTAAAAATTAAATTAAAATGCAGAGCCCCCCCGGACCGGTGGCCAGTGTGAGTGCCACTGAAAATCAACTCGTGTGCCGCCTTCGGCACGCATGCCATAGGTTGCCTACCCCTAAGGAAATGCTTCGAGAAGGCTAGAGTTTAGGAAAAGTTGCAAGTCTCCTAGTCCATTTCTAGCTCTTACTCAGAGGCTCTCACTGTAATAATCAAAGAATTTTTTTTCTTTTTCTTAGGTGGGATGCAGGATTACAACTACATCTGGGGACAATGTTTTGAAATTACGTTGGAGTTGTCATGCTGTAAATATCCACCAGCAAGTCAACTTCAGGCCTTCTGGAATGACAACAAAGCTGCTTTGATTGAATACATTAAACAAGTTCATCTCGGTGGGTAGGCTTTTGTATTTTGAATTTCATCTGCTCAACTTCCAATATAGCTTGTAGGGTCAGCTGCTGTAACAACATGGACATGAACATGTAACAGGCTCTCCAGCAACAGGCTAGAATCAAAAGAACTACTTCTATAAGGGACTTTGCCTTTCAATATGAAATCTGTTTTTTCTTGATTCTTGCTGAATTAAAAGATGGATGTAGCAGAGAGCTGTGTGCACCATCCTCATTTTAGAAACAATGTTGTGAGCATGATGGTGGCTAAGGGAGGATAGTGAGACAGAGAATGCTGCCCAGAAGCAACTGGGACATCTGGAATATTAGCATTGTGAATGCATTTGTTCATAGACCGTTCTGAAGAAAAATGCAAACATTTTTTTTTAAAAACTGAATGATGTAGGTGAACCCCATTTAACCTGAGATTGGGGTTTGAGAAAAGAGAGGAAATCTCCAAACTAAGTGTATGTGAACAGATCCATTTACAGTAAAAGCTGTGTTATCTGGCACTTTACCAAGCGGAAATCTCTAGAAACTGGCATTTCTGATATCTCCAAGTTCAAATCTTCAGTAGGGTTGCCAGGCTCCCTGCCTGGCTCTGCATAGCTCCCCAGAAGCAGCGACATGTCCCTGCTGCTCCTAGGTAGAGGAACGGCCATGGGGGCTCTGTGTGCTGTCCCTGCCTCACCCCAAGCGCTGGCTCCGCAGCTCCCATTGGCCGGGAACCGTGGCCAATGGGAGCTGCGGAGGCAGCGCCTGGTCATGCCTCCGCCTAGGAACAGCAGGGACATGTCGCCACTTGCAGGGAGCCGGCCGAGGTGAGCGCCGCCCAGATCAGACACCCAAAAACCCTTCCCGTGCCCCAACCTCAAGCCCCATCCACACCCAAACTCCCTCCCAGAGCCCGTGTCCCACACCCCCTCCCTCAGCACAACCCCACAACCCCTCCCGCAGCACAACCCCACAACCCCTCCCACACCCAAACTCCCTCCCTCCATTAGTAAGTATAACTCAGTTAACCGGAATTTTTGACTAACCAGCACCCGCCATTCCCCCAACATGTTGGATAACAAAGCTTTTACTGTATCTAGCTTTATTCAAGTTGGATAGATATGGTCACAGTAGTGACACATAGCAGTCAAAGCACGTACATCCAGCTTTCACACCTATTAGTGGCAGTGAGCAGCGACTAGCATTGATTAAAATAGAAAGCTGTGAAAAGACGCAGCCATTCTAAGAGACATTTATGAAAAAGCTTTTTTAAATGAAGACTGACAAAACATATCATTTGTGTCAAATGGGAAAAGGGTGGGGCTTACTTTTTGTGGGTTCGCTTCATTTAGATTCCTGGAGCTATTAAGAGCAGAATTCATCTGCCTTCTTCATTCCTGACAGCCGTCCGGGTTTCAAAGTATCAATTAAAACTTCGTAAGCCACTGACCACACAGAGGGCCCATTTTTGCAGCTGTTATCTTCCCATTGACCTCTACGGTGCTTCTATATGCAGAGCAGCTACAGAACTGAAGTTACCTAAAATAGAGACTTGTGTTCAACCATCTCTGGGAAGTTGACACCAGTGGGCAGCGTTCAAAACAGGGTTCTCTGAGGAGTCAGACAAATATCCCAGCCTCTGCCTCCATCCTCCAGGTTCAGGAAGGAAAAGGAGTTAGAGAGATCCTGGGATCTAAAATCTACAGGGGGTCCATGTCTGGTGCAGACATGTGCTGAGGGGGAGAGGGGCATACAGCCAATACTGGGCATAGGAGATTAGAATCTAGAGTAGCTAGGCGCAGGGGGAGAACACACAGGTGAAGGAGCATGGCTCAACTACTTAAGAAATTAATGGCTTCTCCCACTCCTCTGTGGCTTTATCAAGGTGTCAGAGCTAGGAGCCAGTGGGAAGCAGCTGGCAACCGGTATTGCCAGTCTCAGGTGTTCAAAACTCATTAGTAAGGTTAAGATTTTGTCACAGTTGTTTTTAGTAAAAGCCGCGGACAGGTCACAAGCACTAAACAAAAATTCACAGAAGCCCAAGACCAGTCTGTGACTTTTACTAAAAATAATTGGCAGGGGAGAGGCTGATGGGGGATGACGACGCCCAAGCCCTGCTGTGAGGGGGGAAAAGGGGTTCAGCAGTCACTGCCAAGATGGCAGCTCCATGTCCCCTGCCACTCACAGCGGCTGGGAGCTCCGGGTCCCCCCACTGCCCAAGCCACCTCAGGGCTCTGGGTCCCCACCGGCTGACAGCTTCGGCCCCTGCACCCCATGGCTGAAGCAGAAAATGTCACAGAGATCTCTGAAAGTCATGGAATCCGTGACTTCCGTGACCTCCATAACAATCTTATCCTTATTTGTTAGTCATGCCCCATCTTCTCCCCCGCCCCCAAAAAAAATCCCAAGATATTAGCTTAAATGCAGTAAGACTTGAAAAATAATAATTTGGGTTCTCTTTATTTGCCTTCTGGTTTCTAAACAATTAGGATGTAGTGAGGTCACGTTTTCAAGCTTTTCTCCATAACCATGTGGGCTGCAATCTTACTTTTCATTTAAGAACAAAACAAAACATGAATTTGGAAGCTGTCTCTAAGAAAGACATCAAGCATTGCAAGATTTGACAACATTGCAACAGACTTCAGCCTTATGATATTAGCCCTTGGGGAAACTGTCCACCTATGCTCCTCATATGCTCCCTAGTATGAAGGAGAGAGAGAGGAAAATTTGCCCTGCTTGCCCAGCAAGGCCTGAACATAGGGTGACCAGACAGCAAGTGTGAAAAATCGGGACGGGGGTGAGGGGGTAATAGGCTTCTATATAAGAAAAAGCCTCAAATATCGGGACATCTGGTCACCCTAATGGAGCAGAAGCCTTCATCACTCAAGGAGTACTGCCTCACGTCACCACAATGGAACACTCCCAGCCCCTCCCTCAGCCAGGAATAGGACAGAAGTCACAGAACTCACCCTCATTAAACTTCTTTCTAAACCTACGAACTGTGGTTTAGTATGTTTTCTGCACAGTGTGGTGCACCTAAAAGTGACGGCCACACTTCAAAGGGTGAGGCGATCCTGAGCAATTTACAGTGGGCTGTGTGGGATTAGAGATGGCAGTTTGTATTGGGATGTTCACTAATTAAAGACAGTTGTAGGGTTTCACTTCAGAGAAAAGCAGCATGGGGAAGAAGGAATTAGATTTTTTTTAAGTGAAGTGTAGCAACTCTGCCCCCATGTGGGCAAAGGCTGGCAGTGCTAGAGGGCAGCAACTTTTAAATGGAAGAGATTCAGAAGCGAGCAGTGATTTAACAGAGACCAACCCACAGCACACACACACGAGACATTTCCACATTTCACTGCGCAACAGTTTGTTTCAAGTTTTCATATGGGGGTTAATGCCCCTATAGGTCTTATGGGCATACAGTGCTTAAATAGGGGCCTGCTCATATGGACCCTGATTACATATCCTGGAAGGAAAACGTAGGTGCACATTTCTAGTTAGCATACATATGTATTTTATAGCGTACTATAGAATTAGCATGTTTGTAACATTTGTTATAAAAAACCTGAGGGCAGGGAATTGTCAGGATTCACAGGCAGAAATTCACCCTGCTCTTTAAACTTGTCATAGATCCTTGGAGCCCAGTCATGGACCAAGACCCCATTGTGGTAGGCATTGTATAAACACAAAAAACTGTTCCTGCCCCAAAGAGCTTGCAATCTAAGACTATATCTACACTATGAGCTAGGGGTGCGATTCCCTGCTCATGTACACATACACAGATGAAAGCAAGCATGAGTATGTGTACACAGGCCTGCTGGGAATCACTCCCCTAGCTCGTAGTATAGACATAGTCTAAGTCATTGTTTCTCAACGACCGGTCTATGGACCGGCACCGGTCCCTGAGATCGCCCTAATATGGTTTAGGAAGGCAGCAAATCACTCCCTGGTATCAAAAAGGTTGAGAAACACAGACCTAAATAATCTTCTCTTTCTGAATAGGTTTTTTTTTTTTTTTTTTAAAGTTAGATGCCTACAGTTATTTTGCTTTCAAGGAAAAACATAAGCAGTGTGGTAGATGGCCAGGATGGGTTTTCTTCCTTTACAGAATTTATCAGTGGCACATGAGGGGAATCCCGCCGGGTTCTACAGTGTAGTAATATTTTATATGCAAGAATACCTTGCAGCAACTAGCAGCCTCAGCATAAGTGCTTATTTTGGATTTGTTATTCTCCCAAAGTTTATATGCAAAAACATATTCCCAAAAAACCTCCGTGTTGATGTGCCTTTAGATGCTAATAATATAATAATACTTGTAATATCAGTTGGAACTGGAAAAGGTTCAGAAAAGGGCAACAAAAATGATTAGGGGTATGAAACGGCTTCCATATGAGGAGCGATTAAGAAGACTGGGCCTTTTCAGCTTGGAAAAGAGATGACTAAGGGGGGCCATGATAAAGGTCTATAAAATCATGACTGGTGTGGAGAAAGTAACTAAGGAAGTGTTATTTAACACAAGAACTAGGGGGCTCCAAATGAAATTAATAGGCAGCAGGTTTAAAACAAACAAAAGGAAGTATTTATTCACACAACCTGTGGAACTCTTTGCCAGAGGATGCCAGACTATAACAGGGTTCAAAAAAGAACTAGATAAATTCATCAATGGCTTTTAGCCAGGATGGGCAGGAATGGTGTCCCTAGCTTCTGTTTGCCAGAAACTGGGAATGAGTGACAGGGAATGGATCACTTGATGATTACCTGTTCTGTTCATTCCCTCTGGGGCACCTGGTACTGGTCCCTGTCGGAAGACAGGATACTGGGCTAGATGGACCTTTGGTCTGACCCAGTATGGCCGTTCTTATGTTCTATCCACTGGCCATGCTTTTCATATTAAAGATGAAAGAGCCTGAAATTTGCCTAACTGAATGCTGCAGCCATTCTTATTATGGTCCCTCAGCTGAGTAAAAGTTTGGATGGCCCTACTTTATACTGCATCTCTGTCTGAAATGGGACTCTACATATGTAATTAGAATTGGTATAACTGTTCTGGGGACCAGAAGGAGGGAAGAGTCAGACCAGTTGAAAGTCTTTGGGTAAAGAAAAAAGGGAAAAAGTGGGCATGATATCATGGTAGGGGTCTACTATAGAGCAAGTAAAGTCCCATAGGACCTTCCTCCACTTCTTCTTCCTGATTTGGTGCTCTATAGTAAACTGCTCATTCTTGGAAATCTGGTGTGTTAGAAGATTTGGGAAGACTAAAATATAAGTAAATATACAATACTACTCTGCCTTTTTGAAACACTAGTCAAGAAGCAATGTTTGATCACACCAACAGGAAAAATGAATTTTTGTTTTGTTTTAAGCTAGGTAAATAAATTCAAGGGCATAAAAGAGATTTAAGCAAGTTCTTTTGTAGAGAACACGTGCAGCGACATCAATGTAAACTACGAAATTGTATCTTTAGAGAATGAGATGGAAAAGCTGATACTGCTGCATTTTAACTTGATGGGAAGGTAAATGATTAAGAACTAAGAATTCTGTGCTGTTGCTATTTATTTTCTTTAGCAATATGTAGGAGACTGGCTCTATTGTCTAGTTTTGGGAGGAAATGAATGAAACAAGCATATGCTGCAATGAATGATGAAAAAACTGGCTTTTCCAGACCAGAAAATGAAACCAAGAGTCACATTTACATACTCTCTCCCTGCCTCATAGGTGTAAAAGGTCAAGTTCTTGACAGGCATGGACAGCCTATACCAAATGTAATAGTGGAAGCCAAAGGAAGGGAACATATCTGTCCGTATAGAACCAATCGACATGGAGAATATTACCTTCTCCTCCTGCCTGGAAGCTATGTGCTTAATGTAAGATGACTACTCTGCTAAACCTTCGTTTCTAAATTATGTTCAGAGAGTTCTTGAAATTGCCAGAGACAGGATCCTATGAAATTAGGGGTTGGGGTTTGGATTTTTGTTTTGTTTTAATAAAATAAATGTGCAGTGTCTACACAGGGCAGGGGGTTCCCCTAATTTCTGAAAACAGCCATTCTCCTCTTGGTAACAACGTCAAATCAATATTCATCAATTTAGCATTTAGCAATACCCATTACTTATTGAGAAGTGAGCAGGTGAGAAGTACAAAAGGACACAGTATAAGGGGAGGGGGAATGGCAAGGACTGGCGTGACAGAACAAAATCTCTTTCATTCAGAGGCCTTTTAAATAGTTGTTGTATATTTTTAGGGTGAGCAGGATTAGATTTTTTTGGGTAAGTGTCAATAAATGTTGATTTCATCATACACATACAACCCCAACCAAAACTATTTCCATTAATGATCATCAAAATTAGAGACAAAGTAAGAAAAATGTTGCTTAAGAAATTATTAGAGCTTGATTTAAGGATATTTACTTTCTGTGTTTTGACATGTTGACAATTTGTCAAATCTAAAAAAATGCTTAAAAATAAACATCAGTAGTATCCATCAAAAATATAAAAAATGCAGCCAAGCCTGCCTATTTCCAATGTTTCCAGTTGAGGCATGGTGCTGGTCTGAAAAGTGACTATGTAAAAATGGCACCTTCTCATTGTGTATGCAGAGCCAGAGTTGGCCATTTGAATGAGGAAAAATGAGTACAGAAAATCCTATTTTCTAAGAAGAGTGCAAAGTTGGACAAACTATCAGCATTTTCTAAAGCCTAATATCTAGGTGGTAACATGACAGGCCTTCGACTAGTGGCAGGTTTGTCTTAATCAGTCGAATCCCAATACTGCTGATAAGTTAAGATATTGCATTCTAAATGGTAATGATTTTTTTGCAGGGGTCTCAGGATTTCTGTGGCCATAATCAAAAAAGTCATTGTGGTTGATGAGGGAACAAACTTGGAAATTGCTGCTCTGGAAATAGCCTAAATAACTAGAGACTGGATGGTAACTTTACATGTACTGGCAGAGGGCAGCAATATTCAGTAGAACGAGACAGAGGGGTGTGGAAGGGGAAAAGTGGTGGCTCCCTTCTATGCTACCTTTCCTCCAACCTGTGGAAGTCCCTTTGCAGGACTTCTACTTCCACCTCCAGGCATATTGCACACTGTATAGAAAGTAACTTGTTTGATTTAAGATGGAAGAGTCACATCTTAGAGTTCTCTAATACTTTGTCTTCGCATCAGTTTCATACATTTGAAATTCTTCAAGGCCAGCCTTACTCTGAAAAGTGACTGTAAAAAATGCTATTTTGGGGTTCTATGCTTATTGCTAAGACTAAGATTTTGTCATGGATATTTTTAGTAAAAGTCACAGACGGGTCACGGGCAAAAGAGAAAAATTCACGGAAGCCTGTGACTTGTCTGTGACTTTTACTAAAAAATATACCTGCCAAAATGGGGATCTGTAGGTCCCCACACAGCCTGAAGCAGGGCAGCTGTGCAGGGGCTAGGAACTGCCTGCAGCAGCTGGGGGCTGTGGGGTACCCCTGCTGCCCATGGGGGCCAGGAGCTGCGAGGTACCCCTGGCAATGGCAGCCAGGAACTGTGGGGGTTCCCCCGCCACCTGTGCTGGCTGGGAGCTCTGGGGGCCGCCAGAGGCGCTGGGGGTACCCCGCAGCTGCCTGCCCCCGGAGGAGACGGGGGACCCTGCAGCTCCCAACCACCGCAGGCTGAAGTCACGGAGGTCGCTAGAAGTCTCAGATTCCATGACATCCATGACTAAATCGTAGCCTTACTTATTGCTTCAGTGGATTTTCGCATCAGATGTCTGTTTACAAGTGGAAAAAAAAAATTTTCTACCTACCAGCCCTGTAAACTTATATTGGGGATCTGAAAGTGAAGCTGGGTTTTTCCTTCTAATGCATCACTGGGGGGAGGGATAGCTCAGTGGTTTGAGCATTGGCCTGCTAAACCCAGGGTTGTGAGTTCAATCCTTGAGGGGGCCATTTAGGGATCTGGGGCAAAAATCTGTCTGGGGATTGGTCCTGCTTTGAGCAGGGGGTTGGACTAGATGACCTCCTGAGGTCCCTTCCAACCCTCATATTCTATGATTCTATGATCACCACAACTGACAGGTTTTGCAGGCCAACTTAGACCTTTGACTGCATCACTCAGCTCTTCAAAAGAGTTTCATAGATTTAACTAATTGTAAATTAACAGAAATGTGTATTAAGTTACAAGAGAGCATAAAAGCCACTGCTCACTCAGTCTTAGCTGTGTTGACTCCGCAGAGTTACATGAGTAAACACATCACTTAAGTTAACAGATATTACTCTGCACCTTGTGAGGGGACTGACTAAGAAGCTGCCATTTTTATACAGTCACTTTTCAAAAGAATAGAATCTCATTTTAAAAAAGAAATAAAGACACTTCCCAACCTACAGCCAGCAAAGTGAATGACAGTTGTTGACTCTAGTTGTTTGGCCTATGCAAGGCAGAGACTCCTATCTAAATGTTAATACATGCAACAAGCAGCAAGGAGAAATCCTGACTGATGTCAGAGTTCATGGTAATATATTTATTATTCCCTGTGGATATTTCCAACCAATATGGACAAGCACATTCTGAGTTCTACCCAGCACTTACTCTTGTCCCTAGCATCTTAATCAAACAAAATATTCTTACTTTGGCTCACTCAATGCAGACTTCATTTCTTTTGCTCTGATAATTTGAGTTATCCAATAGTTAATTGTTCATTCATCATTAGCCAATAAACCAGCTAAAGCAAAATTTACTAAATCCCTTTTGTTCTCTGTGAAAAAATTGCCAAGAGATACCTAGTATGTTTTCTCCTCTGTTATCTAAAATGTTATTGCAAATAGACTTAAACTTGTGTAAAATATTTCTCACCCTTCTCATTTAATGTTCATTCTATATCTTTATCTTTATTTTCACAATCTACCTAACTAATTTATACAGGAGGAGCGCTACATCTAATCTCTGCATTAAATGCAAAGAAGCACTCACATAATTTACTTTACAAATATTTTAAACTAAAATGACTAGAGCTAGCATGTTAACCAAGCTAGTAAGAACATTTTCCTGTTTGTCCTTAGGCTACAGCACCCGGATCTGGATCAATACTAAAGACACTGCTAGTACCAAACAGTCCTGAAAACTTCAGTGCTTTGAAATATGACTTTGTTTTCCCAGAGGTCTCCACCCTAGCAAGAGATGCTTCATGCCCTATCAAACCTCTTTATCAGGATTTTGAAAGCATTTCAGCAGCAGTAAAACCTACTTTGCATTTCTTGGCTTTAATGACTGTTTTGTATACAGTTTTCAAATAAAGCCATGGATGAATTAGGTGAGACTTGAAGACATTATCTCTAGCACATCAATGCACAAATGTGTTTAAGAGCTAAAAGTTGTATTTGCAAAAGTGTGTATATTGTATAATTGAATACCTAAGATTTTTTTTAACCAAGTTTACTATATTTTTAAAATGTTGGCTGGACAATCAATAAATGTTTTGACTGGTTAAATATACCAGAATAATGCTGAAATCCATCCCCCTTTCACAAGATCAAGCTTGCAGCAGGTCTGTCTTCACAAGTTGAAGGTAGCTTAGATGTCTGTCTGCACCCCAGATATACCAGACCAAGACCTTTGATCTTCACCTGAAAACAGGGTCATTCCCCACACTGTGTAACTCTTCCTGTTTAATTGCCTTCTGAAGTCCCTGTAAGCTCTTCATTAACATGACTCACTATGCTTATAGACTTCTGTTGTAAGACCACAGTGGTCCACCAGGGATATAAGTGTCTCCCACCTCCATGTCTGGAGAAGTATGTCTCAAGGCACACTATCTTTGAGTGACCTGCCTTTGACTGCAAGGCCTAGTTAGAATAATTTTCAGCATGGATAACCCCTCAGATATTCTCTGTACGGACATCTCACAATCATGATGACCAGTGTAACCCTATAAAACAAAACAAAAAAATTCTCACTTAAGAAAGTTGAAAGCTGATCTAACAGTGCTCCAGGAACCCCACCTCATTGAGTCTGAGGCTTTTTTAGTAATTACCCAGCCAAGTCTAGGCAGGTGTTAATTCAGTTCAATAAAAAATTGAACCCATAAATCCTATCAACTGATAAAGACATGGAAGGAAGGCTCTTAATTCTTAACGCTGGCATCTCCCATGTTACATACACTTTTGTTAACTCCAGGCCCCCAACAAAGATGATTCCTCCTTTTTCAATCAATTATTTTGAGATTGACTCCTCCCTAGGAAATCTGATTATATCAAGGGACTTCAACAAAATGTTAGAACTGCTTTTGGACAGATCAAGCAGACTCCACCATTCCTAATCCTCCGTGAGGCAGACCATTATTGCCCAGATGGAGGTGGCAGCACCCTAGAGGTAGAAACAACACCTTTTTCTCACCCCTGCATTCTCTATAATCACAGAGTGAATGCTTTTTGGTATCAGATAGCTTGGTATTTCATTAACAATGAAATAACACCTGCTATGATATTTGATCATGCACCTGTGGTGTTGCTACTCATCTCCTGAAATATAGGGGCTACCGGAAGATGGAGGTTAAACTCCTCTTTACTACTAGACACACAATTAAAAAAAAAAAAACACCTTTGTGGAGGAAGAAACACAATTTTTCTTTGAGACCAATGACAACCATTTGATCTCCCAAGCAATCTCATTGGACACTTTCAAGGCATACTGAAGGGGAAGAATAATATCCTACTTCTCTCATAAAAAGAGCTAAGCAGGGTGAGCTGGTGAATTTAATGTAAAGGCTCAAGGAGGCAGATCTTAGCTATGCTGATTCTCCCTTTTCTGATAAACTCCAAGATGACCAATCTCAGATATGAAATTAATACATTAACCTTGGCTCAGGCTGAATTTGCTTTATTTAGAGTAAAACAGACATACTAGGAATTCAGCAACAAAACTGGGAAACTAATTCACTGAAAGCTAACATCCCCTCAATGCACTCGTCAGAGGCAGATACTCACCAATCAAAAAAGTATTAATGAACAATTCTCTAAATTCTACCAATGCTCATATTTAAACAAAAACTCCCGATGATTTAATTACTTGAGGAATACACCAAAAAAAAAACTGCGACTCCCCCAGCTAACAGAAGAACAAAACATTTGGCTTGATTCCCCTTTACAACTTCTGAGAGCATGGCTGTCCTATGCAACAAGAAATTGGGTAAGGCCCCAGCCTCGAAGGCTTTCCTGATGAATTTTATGCCCAATTCAAAGACACTCTGGCTCCCAGACTGGCCAAAGTATACACTGAGGCTTTTTGGTAGAGGCACTCTGCCCTCTTCAATGAATGAAGCCCTAATCGCTGTCAGTTTTAAGCCTGACAAAGATGCCTATGAACATGCTAGCTATTTACTAATATCCATAATCAACTCTGTTAGTCTTTAAGGTGCCACCAGACTCCTTGTTGTTTTCATAATCAACTCTGATATTAAAATATTGTCTAGAATCCTAGCTGGATGATTAGAAAAAGTAATGAGCATAATACACCTGGACCAGGTGGGTTTTATAAAAGAGAGACAAGGGTCAGAAAACACTCATCTTAATGTGCTGTCCTACTATCAAAACCCCTTAAAACTGATGGCTGTTCTATTGGTGGATGTGGAAAAGCCTCCAACAGAGCAAATTTGAGGTATTTTTTCCTCATCCTATAAAAATATGGACTTCGTCCCTCTTTCATTTCCTAGGTTAGACTTCCGTGCTCCAATCTCAGGTTGCAACCAATAACTACGTTTCCCCTCTTTTCAGTCTCTAGTCCCACAATAATAGACAGGGTTGTCTCCCCCCTCCCCTCCTATTTGATTTGGCCTTGGAGCTGCATGCAATACAAATCAGAGCATGCTAGGGGATCCAAGGTATTACATATAGGGTCCTAACAGACAAAAATATGCTGATATACTTTTATTCATCACCAACCCCCCTCAGGCCACCCCCAATATATTACAAAACCATTGAATTGTTTGGGAAAATCCCAGGGCACAAAATTAATTGGCACAAGTTGGAGGCTGTCAGTATCTCTCAGAAAGTGCATAATGTCACCCTCTTAGACAAAACTTTTCGCTGGCAACAGGAAGAAATCAGCCAGTGGGCTTGGGAGTCTGCTTTTCTAGGAATATAAAAGAAAGTCAAAATTAATTTTAATCCTCTTACCACACCAATAGCTTTGGATTTACATAGATGGCAGGTCCTCCCTCTATCCCTTTGGGGTAGAGTTTAATATATTAAAGATGAATGTCCTCCTAATGCTTCTATTTATGCTTAGCTCCTTGCCAGTTTATAATTACCCTTCTGGTATTTTTTTTTTCTTCAGAATTAACATTTGTAAGATCTTCTTGTGGGGTGTTGGCAACAAGCCCAGAATATCCTTTGAGAAAAACCGCGACTGCCTATCAAATCAGGAGGCTTTGGGTCTACCCAACTTTAGGCTTTACTATATTAGCCTCAATCTTGAGACAAGTGGCATAATGACTGGCCCTTCAACGCTCAGGCTCTCCAGCCTGGCTGTACATGGAGGAAGGAAAGGACAGTTACCTGTTCCGTAACTGGCGTTCTTCGAGATGTGTTGCTCCTGTCTATTCCACAGTAGGTGTGCGTGCTCACCACGTGCACCAGTGCCGGAAGTTTTTCCCTTAGCAGTACCCATACTGGGGGAGTACCGTGGCGACCCCTGGAGTGGCGCCTGTATATCGCGCTATAAGGGGAGCTATGGGCTCCCCCCACCCTCGGTTCCTTCTTGCCGGACAACTCCGACAGAGGGGTGTGGAATAGACAGGAGCAACACATCTCGAAGAACGCCAGTTACGGAACAGGTAACTGTCCTTTCTTCTTCGAGTGATTGCTCCTGCGTATTCCACAGTAGGTGATTCCAAGCAATATCTGTTGGAGGTGGGTAGGAGTTCAGGATGGTTCGGGACCAAGTACCGCCCTGCCAAACCCGGCATCATCTCTAGACTGGGAGACGATCGCATAATGCGAAGTAAATGTGTGAACTGAGGCCCACGTGGCCGCCCTACAAATGTCCTGGATGGGAACATGGGCGACGTAGGCAGCTGATGAGGCCTGAGCCCTCGTGGAGTGTGCCCTTACAATCGGTGGTGGGGGAATCCCTGCCAAATCATAACACGTGCGTATGCACGAGGTGATCCAGCGTGAAAGTCGCTGGGTGGAGATGGGTTGCCCCTTAGCCCACTCGGCCAAGGCAATAAAGAGTTGAGAGGATTTCCGGAACGGCTTAGTCCGATCCAGATAAAAAGCCAACGCCCTACACACATCGACCGTGTGGAGGTGGCGTTCCTCACTAGAGGAATGGGGCTTGGGACAGAGCACGGGGGAGGAAGATACTCTGCTCCATATGGAAGGCGGAGACCACCTTCGGGAGGAACGTCGGGTGTGGGCGGAGCTGCACTTTATCCCTATGGAAAACCGTATTAGGGGGTTCCGAGGTTAAGACCCTGAGCTCTGAGACACGTCAGGCCGACGTGATCGCCACTAGGAAGGCCACCTTCCATGAGAGGTGTGACCAGGAACGCGTGACCAGGGGTTCAAAGGGGGGTCCCGTGAGATGGGACATGACCAGGTTGAGGTCCCATTGCGGCACGGGGGGCCTAGCATATGGGAACCAACGGTCAAGGCCCTTCAGGAAACGGGAGGTCGTCGAGTGGGAGAAGACCAAGTGGCCTTGCACTAGCGGGTGGAAAGCCGATATGGCCACCAGGTGCACCCTGACCGAGGCAGGTGCCAGTCCCTTGGCTCTAAAGGATAAGAGGTAGTCCAGGATAAACTGGAAAGGTGCGGTGGAAGGGGACACTCCCCGCTCACTTGCCCACCTGGCAAACCTGGACCACTTCGCCACGTACGTCCGATGCGTGGATGGCTTCCTGCTTTCCAGGAGGACTTGCCTTACCTGCTCCGAACACCGATTCTCCTCCTCATTCAGCCACGGAGCAGCCACGCTGTCAGGTGAAGCGCGGCCAGATTGGGATGGAGGAGGCGCCCCCCGTCGTGGGAGAGGAGGTCCGGGCGGAGTGTGGGGGGCCGCTAAAAGGCGTAGGAGGGGCCCGTACCAGTGCTAGCGGGCCCACGCCGGGGCTATGAGAATGACTCTTGCATTGTCCACATTCACCTTGTGAAGGACCTTGGCGATGAGGGGGAACGCATAGAGGAGCTGGCACAACCAGCTCAGGAGGAACACATCGGAGATCGCGCCTTCCCCTCCCTCTCCCCTGGAGCAGGACCGGGGGGCAATGCCGGTTCTGACGGGTTGCAAACAAGTCGATCTGGGGAGCTCCCCACTCTTGGAAGAGCCGGTGAGTGACCTCCGAGTGGAGCGACCACTTGTTCTGGGGGGAGAGGACCCTGCTGAGGCAGTCCACTTGCGTATTGCGGATGCCCGGGAGGTGAGCCGCCCACAGGGAGATATCATGGGCTATACAGAACTCCCATAGGTTTAGGGCTTCTCGGCAGAGGGCTAGGGAGCGAGTCCCGCCTTGCCTGTTGATATAGTACATGACGGCGGTGTTGTCCGTGAGGACTCTGACCACCTTGCCGCGGAGGTACGTGAGGAATGCCACACACACCAACTGAACCCCCCTGAGCTCCTTGACGTTTATGTGAAGGGGCAAGTCCGGGGCCGACCATGTTCCCTGAGTTTGAACATCCCCAGTGTGGGTTCCCCAGCCCAGGTCCGAAGCATCAGACATCAGGTCTATGGACGGGTTGGCCTCCCTGAAGGGAACCCCTTACAACACATTGCTCGGGCAGGACCACCATAGGAGGGAAGCGAGTATGGGGGACGGGACCGTGAGAACCTTGTCCAGACCGTCCCGAGCTTGGGAGAACTGGGAGGCCAGCCATAATTGGAGGGGCCTCATACGGAGCCTGGCATGGCGGACCACGTAAGTGCACGCCGCCACGTGTCCCAGAATCCGAAGACACGCCCTTGCCGTGGTCACCGGGAAGGCCGTGACAGAGACGATGAGATCCCTTAGGGTCTCGAACCTGTCTAGGGGGAGGGAGGCTGTGGCCCTGGAGGAGTCCAGCAGGCCCCCAATGAACTCTATGCGCTGAACGGGCACTAATGTCAATTTGGTCTCGTTCATGACCAGGCCTAGATCGGCGCATGTCGAGAGAAGCAGCTCTACGTGGGACTCCACTTCGAAACAGGACTCCCCCTTGAGGAGCCAGTCGTCCAGGTAAGGGAAGATTTGTACTCCCTCCCGCCTGAGGTAGGCCGCCACCACAGACATACATTTCATGAAAACCCTGGGAGCCGTGGATAGGCCAAAGGGGAGGACCGTGAATTGGTAGTGGTCCATCCCCACCATGAATCGGAGGAAATGTCTCTCTCTCTCGAAAATATGGACATGAAAGTACATGTCCTGGAGATCCAGGACCGCATACCAGTCCCCTGGGTCCAGGGAGGGGATAAGAGAGGCCAGGGACACCATGCGGAACTTGGAACGGGTTAGAAACCTGTTCAGGTCGCGCAGGTCCAGAATATGCCTGAGACCCCCTTTCGCCTTCGGGATCAGGAAGTATCAGGAGTAGAACCCTTTCCACCGCCCTTAAGTGGAGCAATCGGTCCATCTCCTGACACAGGAGGTGGACGTGTTCCGGGTCCCCCGGAGCCATTGTGGATGGCGGGTGATTTGGCGGGGGTGAGGTGATCTGCAACACGTAGCCCTTGGAGATGGTACTGAAGTAATGCGGTCTGAAGTAATGCGGGAACACGCCCTGAGAAAGGCAGACAATCGGTTGCAGAACAAAAACTTTGTTAACCCGGGGGTCTCCCTGGCAACAGGCCCGGTGCCCCCTGCAGACAGTCAAAACCGCCTCTTCTCTTGCCTCTTGCCCTTAGAGGGACCGGGCTGCAGGGCAGAGCGGGTCTGCCTCTGAGACCGACGCTTCTGGTCTCTGGGCCTTTTGTACGGGGGCTCATATCTGCTCCTCGCAGGTTGAGCCATCGGAACAGATTTGGCCTTGTCCTTAGCCGGGGGGACATAGAGGCCCAAGGTCTGCAAGGTGGTGTGGGAATCCTTCATCCCATGCAGCCTGACGTCCGTCTGGTCCGCAAAGAGCGCCTTGCCATCAAACGGGAGGTCCTGCATCAGCGATTGTGCCTCCGTCGACAGCCCGGACAACAAGAGCCACGACACCCTGCGCATGGTGATCGCGGAAGCCATCAAGCGGGCCGCCGTGTCTGTCACTCGGACGCCGCTTGCAGGGCCGCTTTTGCCACTGCCAACCCCTCTTCCACCAGGGCCTTGAAGTCCTTCCTGTCCTGGTCCGGGAGGAGGGGCTCAAATTTTGGCAGGGACACCCACAGGTTGAAGTCGTACCTGCTCAGTAAGGCCTGGTGGTTGGCTACGCGAAGCTGGGGCCCGTACTTGATTGCGAGCTCGGGACAGGCAGGGACATAATGTCCTTCGCAGCCTGCACCTCCTCCGGCGTCAACGGCGTCCGTACCGGTGGGGATGCCTGGGTCGACGGTACCGGACTGCTCCGCTCCACACAAGTCAGAGCCTTAGAGCCGGGGGGAGGGGGAGGAATCGAGGGCTGCCCAGCGCGGGACCAGCCTCCCTCTTGTCCTTATCGCGGCGGCGCTGCGAGGCCGAGCCCTTCCCTTGCTTTTTGGAGGGAGAATGGCGCCGACTAGTCGAAGGGGCCTCGCTATGTACCGACGACGTGGCGGCCGGTGCCGAGTCCAATCTGCGCACCGGCGTCGGAGTCAGTGCCGACTCCATCAGGAGAGCTCGAAGTCAGAAGTCTCTCTCCTTCTTGGTTCTTGTCTTGAACGACCTACAGATCTTGCAACGGTCGCTTATGTGAGTCTCACCCAGGCAGCGAAGACAGTCAGCGCGAGGGTCGCTCCTGAGCATAGAGCGGCGACAGGAGTCGCACGACTTGAAGCCTGGGGCATGGGGCATGCCCCAAGCGCACTCTAACAACTGAAGAACAATGTACAACGGTACCACTAAGGTCGAGAAGAAGGGCTGCAGCAGAGCTGGAGCACAAAAGTTCCGACTACCTTCACTGGCGGCAAGAAGAAACTGAGGGTGGGGGGAGCCCGTAGCTCCCCTTATAGCGCGATATACAGGCGCCACTCCAGGGGTCGCCGCGGTGCTCCCCCAGTACGGGTACTGCTAAGGGAAAAACTTCTGGCACCAGTGCATGTGGCGAGCACGCACACCTACTGTGGAATACACAGGAGCAATCACTCGAAGAAGAACTGTAGTCCCACCACCACTAGAATCAATTCTAAAATCAGACTTCTACCATTTTCCAAAGAAGAAATCTGTCACAATTCTGACATCTTGGAAAGCTTGGTATCTGGTTGTGTCTCAGTTTAAATATCATCCCTTATTACATTCAGAGACTTCAATTTGGAGTCATTCAAAAATTTTAATTGCATATAGACCCACTCTATGGCCTGACTGAATTTAAAAAAGACATTTTGAGCATTAATCACATAATTGAAAATGATTCCTTCATGTTCCTTCCTCATCTTAGGAAGAAATTCCAACTGGACCCAAAGAAGGAATGGCAATAATTTCATGCTCTGCAACACCAATTTGGTTCAGATGTCTTTGCAGCCCCAGAATCCTTAACTTTGGAGCTTCCTGAAAAAGTTACACTGTCTACTTAAGTCATTGTCTAATCTGTATTCCAAATTATCAGGCAAATTGGCAATCAGCACGGACAATGTTAGAAAGAAATGGGAAGATGAGTGATCAGTTTCCCTTACCAACATTCAGTGGAATCAGATTTGTTCCACTATACAACCCCAAATCTAGCAAGTGGTGTTAAACTAGGTCCAGTAGAAAATTCTTTGGAGAATGCACTAGTTTCCACATAGACTTTTCAAGTCCAGAGTACCCAGGTTTGACAAATGCTGGCGCTGCAATGCAGCAGGTACTCAACTTACACCATATGCTTAGGGATTGTCCTGCAAACTGTCTTTTCTGGACAGAGGTAAATATATGGACCAATTTCTTTCTGTCCACCAATCTGGAACTGCAGGCTAGCCACACCATCCTAACCAATCCATCTTGGAAACTGAAGGCCTTTGAAACAGTATGGTTGGGTAGAACTTGATCACAGCCAAACATCTAGTTCTACAATGGTGGCAGTCCCAAGTGCACCCATCTAGGGGCCGCAGGGATATGCCAGTCACTTTGGGAAGCCATGCGGAGCTGGGTAGGGAGCCCGCCAGCCCCCCCTTCCCCCCCCCCCCCTCCTCACTAGTGGGGTCCTGGGTTGCACACCGCCCCCGCCCCCTCCCAGCACCAATGGGGGTCTCAGGCCGCCCTCCTACCCAACCAGAGCACCTGCAGCACCCCTGGGCCACCTCCTGCCCCGGAGCACCCAAGTGGGTGTGTAGAACAGGTCATGGGCCATGAATTTTAGTTTACTGCCCGTGACCTGTCCATGACTTTTACTAAAAATACCCGTGACTAAAACACAGCTTTACTTAGAAATAATAACTATATTAGGCTTTATTTTCTTCTTCATTTTTCTACATATACATATATCTGTTAGTCAATTGTGAAGAGGTCAGCAACACTTCAGGGATATTCCCTGAGCACAGAAGGTTGACCTTGAGTCTTAACATATGCAATAATTCAGTCTTTTGGCTGAACAAGTTGCCCCTTCAAAGGGTAAATCTTCAACAGTGACCTGTACCTCCATGGGGAACCCTGAAAAGTGAAGCCGGGATTCCGGTTGCCATCAATCTAGAGGCTACATCGGCCATGTCTACTGCAGCCTGGAGATGATCTGGCCACCAGCCTACCTTCTTCAGTAAGAGCCTGGAAGTGTGTTTTCCCATGGAAGCGTGTCTCAAAAATCTGAAAACTTAGAATAGTTGACAAAATTCTACTTTGCCAGTAATGCTTGATAATTGACTATTTGGAATTTGCAAGCTGGTTGATGTGAATACCTTTCTTCCCAGAAGATCCAGGTGGTTAGCTTCATTATCCAAAGGGGTAAATTGGCTATGCAGTTGTCTCCACTTTTCACCACCCAGTTTGCACCATGAAGGAGTTCGGAACAGGATGAGTGAACAGAAAACTCTGCTCCCTTAGCTAAGAAAATATATATCTTTCTCTGCTTTTAGAAGTAGGTGCACATGGTGCTGGAGTGTGCCGCACCATCTTAGCTGGTACTAGGAGAACCTCATTCACTACACTAGGAGCACCACCCTACTAGGCCAGCACTCTGTAGATTGTCCAGGAGTTGTGTGCTGATTCCTGGACCTTGTCCACAGGGATCTAAAGCACCTTAGCAATGCTCCTGAATAGCTGCTGGAATGGTTTGTGATTATTAGGCACAACATAGTAATGCTGGGGCAACTGCCTTCTCAGGAGATGATGATGATAGATCCAATCCTCATTCCTCCTCTTCCTCGGGCTCTGGGAGAACTCAGCTTGCTCTCTTGAAGAAGAGGGATATAGTGTAATTTTCTACAGGACTGTACAATTCTGGATAATGTGTATAAAGGTCCCACGGTCCTCAATATGGCCAGTGAGAAGGGTCCATTGTAAGGCTTGTTTTGGGGTTTTGCCATTTTGTTTAAGTGGTTGTTTGCTTCCATGTCTGACCCCTTCTTGTTCATCAGTTGCTGCCCTTTTTCAGTAAGAGCGGGAAAATTGTGTCATGTGACGGGAATAGCCTGCCTAGTAACAGGAGAGCACAAAAGCCCGGCACACCCTGTGAAGCATGCTGTCTGTCCCACAGGCAGCCCAATGTCTGTGGAATAACATCAAGGAAGATCAACTCACCTGTTCCCAAGTGTGCTCCTGATCCTTGTCCAGTCCACTGTGTTCCTGGTTGCTGTCCTTGTCCGTTCTTGTACCAGCCGTGGTCCCGATCCTGTTGTGACGTCCCTGTTCCCCTCCTGGTATCCCTGTGAAATGGTGATGTACAGTTTTACCTATTTATCTTGTTGACCCACTTATAGTTTTGAGGTCCTGGCTTTATGCCAATTTGTGCGTTAACTATCGAGTTATTTTAATCAATCTTATTGTTGTTAGTACCCATTACTTGCCTAGTGCTTTTTTCTTCCTTTGGTGGGAAGGTCTGCGGGGTGAGGGAAGGGGATTGCTACCAGTGATCAGATATGGATCAAGGGTACCTATAGGAAGGAGGGAGGGGAAATTACTTCCTGGCTTCTCTTCCAACCTATTCGGAGTTTAACACCATTGTGGTTTGAGGGGGTCCCCAGAGCATAGGGTACCAATGGTATGCCTATAGGTTATGGAGGGGCCAAGAGTTTCTGGATTCTGCAGCCAGGCAACTTCCCTTGGTGGGGACCAATGATGGTCCTTCCTCAGTGTCAGATGCTTCAAATGAAAACAGAGTCCAGTTCTAATGGCGACACCCTCAGTGCCATCGATGTCATAGCACCCCTACTGCTGGATGGCAGTGGAGAACAATCACGCTCTTAGTAGTATTCCTGTACCAAATGGTATCAAAATCTCCCAACAGAGAACAGGTTCCAAAAGAATGAGAAGTGCATGGATCAGGGAGGAGAATGATATCCTCACTGGTAGTATACCTCTCCCTGCACAGGGGATGAAGATTGTCTCCTGTACTGATGGAGCTGGCATAAGAAGTGTCTTGGAAGTCATAGCTTATATATGTGATCATATCAGTACCACAGGTGCAAATGGCTCTTTGTAACGTCGTCGAGGTTTCTGTAAAGGGAAATCGTGTCTTACTAATCTATTAGAATTCTTTGAAGGGGTCAACAAACATGTGGACAAGGGGGATCCAGTGGACATAGTGTACTTAGATTTCCAGAAAGCCTTTGACAAGGTCCCTCACCAAAGGCTCTTATGTAAATTAAGCTGCCATGGGATAAAAGGGAAGGTCCTTTCATGGATTGAGAACTGGTTAAAAGACAGGGAACAAAGGGTAGGAATTAATGGTAAATTCTCAGAATGGAGAGGGGTAACTAGTCGTGTTCCCCAAGGGTCAGTCCTCGGACCGATCCTATTCAACTTATTCATAAATGATCTGGAGAAAGGGGTAAACAGTGAGGTGGCAAAGTTTGCAGATGATACTAAACTGCTAAAGATAGTTAAGTCCAAAGCAGACTGTGAAGAACTTCAAAAAGATCTCACAAAACTAAGTGATTGGGCAACAAAATGGCAAATGAAATTTAATGTGGATAAATGTAACATAATGCACATTGGAAAAAATAACCCCAACTATACATACAATATGATGGGGGCTAATTTAGCTACAACAAGTCAGGAAAAAGATCTTGGAGTCATCGTGGATAGTTCTCTGAAAATGTCCACGCAGTGTGCAGAGGCGGTCAAAAAAGCAAACAGGATGTTAGGAATCATTAAAAAGGGGATAGAGAATAAGACTGAGAATATATTATTGCCCTTATATAAATCGATGGTACGCCCTCATCTCGAATACTGCGTACAGATGTGGTCTCCTCATCTCAAAAAAGATATACTGGCACTGGAAAAGGTTCAGAAAAGGGCAACTAAAATGATTAAGGGTTTGGAACGGGTCCCATATGAGGAGAGATTAAAGAGGCTAGGACTCTTCAGCTTGGAAAAGAGGAGACTAAGGGGGGATATGTAGAGGTATATAAAATCATGAGTGATGTGGAGAAAGTGGATAAGGAAAAGTTATTTACTTATTCCCATAATACAAGAACTAGGGGTCATCAAATGAAATTAATAGGCAGCAGGTTTAAAACAAATAAAAGGAAGTTCTTCTTCACGCAGCGCACAGTCAACTTGTGGAACTCCTTACCTGAGGAGGTTGTGAAGGCTAGGACTATAACAGAGTTTAAAAGAGAACTGAATAAATTCATGGTGGTTAAGTCCATTAATGGCTATTAGCCAGGACGGGTAAGGAATGGTGTCCCTAGCCTCTGTCTGTCAGAGGGTGGAGATGGATGGCAGGAGAGAGATCACTTGATCATTGCCTGTTAGGTTCACTCCCTCTGGGGCACCTGGCATTGGCCACTGTTGGTACACAGGATACTGGGCTACATGGACCTTTGGTCTGACCCGGTACGGCCTTTCTTATGTTCTTATGTCGTCGTCTTCTTTGGTATGGAGGGTAGTGGAAGCCACAGTGTTTCTCCTTGCTCTTGTACCGATGGTGAAGCAGTAGAAGCTGGTCCTGGGACCAAAATAATCTTAGACTTCCATGCCCGAAACTTGGCACCAGGGCTCTTTTGGGATCTGTGACCAGAGTGCAACAATTCAGCCAACTCAGAGGGAGTTGGGGAGGAAGTCTTCATCTTAGAGGAGGATTCAAAGGGAGACCTCTCTAGATTTTAGTGTGTGCTTTCCTGTGTTCAGGAGTCTTCAACTGTACTTCTACTCACCCCTGTTAAGGAAGCCTCAGTGCTAGGAGGCATGCTTCTCAACACCTCTGACCGATGTACAGGGGAGTCGCCCAGCCTGGATCAGACTGAGGTCTCACCTGCTCCATATGATGTTTTCTGATCCTCAACTCCCATGCCTGCTGGGTGTGTCTGGGCAAGGAGCAGTATCTGCATCTGGTGGAGATGTGTGCTTTTCCAAGGCAGTACCAGCACTTCAGAAGGTTGTCACTGACCGGGAAGGCATGAGGGCAGGAAACACAGTTTTTGAATCCTGTATCCTTGGGTATAATTCAATGTCCACAACAGGACACGGGCAAGGAGTCCCCAAAGGGGATATATGACTCCTCAGTGCCTAACTGTACTAAATAAAACTATCTAATAAGAACTGTATGTACACTATTTAGTTAAAGTCGAAGGAAGAACTTGGAGGACACTGGATTGTTGCATCTCAGACCATGCAGTGACAAGAAGGAACAGTAAAGGCAATTGGTACACACCACTCCTTACACATTTAGTTCAAAGCACGAGGAGGGGAAGAGCACAGGCACAGACCAATGGACACTCCCAGCGAGACTCTCCTGGTCTCAGGCGCATGGAGCCCAGGCATACCTACAATGGAACACACAAGGGCCAGCACGTGAAGAACCCAGTAGTAGAATGGCAAGCGGTAACAAGAATGTATGCAGAGAAACTGGGAGGCAGTGACAAATTCTTAACTCCCATTTTCAGAAAGCTGCTGAAATAATCCACGCTCACTGAGAAGACAGAAGGCAATAATCCGATTTTCTGAAAATGTGATTCCTCTAGGAATTGATTTCTTATTCCTCTGTTCTGTAGAAATGGAATAATTTTGCAGCATTGTAAAGCTGATTTAGTCCACTGAATATTTAATGTTTTGCTAATTTTCTATATAGTATTACTATTGCGTATCAAACTTTTCCAAGGTGAGTAATGATTTGGAGTTACCTTTCCAATAGATCCTTTGATTTTGAGCATATTTTATGTCCTCACTATTCATAATCAATCTTATAATACAGCTGTTTATTTCACAACATATCTTACAGTACAGAAACTCTATTGGTTATACATATATGTGGCATAATTGAGTGCAACACAAAGCCGTCTATAAGGTTCAGAAACACTATCAACTACACTATTCCTTAGCAATGTTATTGTATTTGGGATTGCATACATAATGGATATCTGTGCTCAGCACACAAAATGGCAATCATCAGGTTATTTCCATGTCCACTTTTAGGACATTCTGTTTCACGTAACTGTATTTTGGGCTGAATAAATTCTGATGCCAAAGGCTGAGGGGGGTTAATTAGCACACAACTTTTTTTTTTCTTTTTTTTAAAACACAAATTGTGGGAAGCACTCGTTAGCTATTATTAAAATTTTCAATCAAACATGTTTTTAGCTGGGGGAAATGTGAAGCTGGACAACCATGTTTGTTATTTACACTGGAGGTGAACTGAAGGCAAAGCATTAACAAATCAGAATGCAGAAATTTCAATACAGTATGGTTAAAGATAACTACTGTAAAGTTTTAACTGTACAGTTCTCATGTAGATGGCAGAAATAGTCCCATGTCAGTAATACTCTCTAAAATAATTGCTCTCTTAAATAGCTATGACTTCTCTCCTTTCTTCCAGTTCTGTTAGACATCCCCTTTCTACAGCAAAATCAGATAGTTTTTGAGTAATGATTTCTCTCTTATGGATTTTAAGTCACATCTCCCTCAAATCCTACAGAGGTGTCTTCCCCCCCCCCCCCCCGCCTTTTGAATGATCAAATCACAAGAACTTGTTTTTTCTTATATTATATATATAAATGCACATATTATAGTTCAGTTTATTCATTTTGTTTAATGTGATATGTTTTGTATTGGGTTTATTATAGGTACAGATATATATAATTTGTTATAAAAATAATGCAGTTCCATTAATGGAAAAAATCAACTGCAATATTAATAAAAGAACAGCCTCAGTGCAAACTACCATTGCATTATCAAACACTTTATCCACTATGCTATACAACTTTTCAATCAAAGGAAACTACACGTGTTAAATGAGCTACAAGAAACCTCCCTCATTCTTTAGTGACTTAGAAACACATCGAGTTTGCAAGGTGAATTGGAAAAAAAGAAAAAAAAAATCGAATGTCAAGGACAACAGAGATTCACAACAATATCTCTGCAGATGCAAACTACAATTCACTGAATTTTGCTTCTTTGTAAGTTAATCATAAGAATTTTCCTCTATTTGTTAGCTTCTCTATAGGAGGTACTTATTAATTTTTTTTCTATGTTATAGTAGGGACTGAGGTAGTGTAAGAACACAAAGATGAGTTACATACCAGTAAACACAGAGCAAGATCATGGACTGTATGAATCCACAAACCTGTAATGCAGCAGGAGCTCAGAACCTTTTAGTTAGCAGTATTCATAGACATTAAGTTCTGATTGTTTTCACCTTAGTTAGTACATGTCCAAAGGCCTGATCTAAAGCCCACTGAAGTCAACGAGAAGCCTTAAGAGCTTCCCACTGACTTCAAATTACTTTGGATCAAGGCTGCATATACATGGATTTACAAAAAGTTAATTAAAAAAAAAAAAAGAAAATCTATGCTGGCAATGAGGAAAAACAGATCTCATTCTCTAACAAAGAAAATACTGACCTTGAATCCCTCAAATCATTTTGATTATTATATAATACATTCAAGAAGAAAAAAATTAAAAGACAACAAATGTCAGGAGGGATTTCAAACGATTCTTTATTACATGTGCTCTATTTTATAAACAGAAAATAAAACCTTAATTTCCTTGAGAGTTGTGATTTCGTACAACAAAGGACACTAAAATAATTCAAATATATCCGGCATATTTTTTCCAACATTGAAAGATTTGTTTCTTTTAAAGGTACATGCACTTTTTTAATGCTATTTAATTTTAATGGACACTGACAGATAGTATTGATATTTGCTATTACAAATCCTCTCAAAATATTTTGATTAATATTTTGAGCCATTAAAATATTGATGCACGTATGAGTGGTGTCAATATTGCACAGCTGTTTGAAATCACTACAAAGCAGTGTGGTTTTATTTTGAATGAGCAAGGGCACAATCCTGTAATCCATATACATTCTCAAAGACCAAAGGAATTCTGCAAGCAGAAAAACTGCCAGATTGAGCAAATATTTTCAGGATTTATTTAATCCACCAGATATAATTCAGTTTGCAAACAAAGTCTGTCCTTTAACAAAACAAAAAACAAACACACACACACACACAAGGGCAATATTTACAAAG
Organism: Terrapene triunguis; assembly: GCF_002925995.2. Classification (NCBI taxonomy): domain Eukaryota; kingdom Metazoa; phylum Chordata; order Testudines; family Emydidae; genus Terrapene; species Terrapene triunguis. The sequence goes on along the minus strand of NW_020664419.1, from coordinate 59,042,900 downwards.
ACCAAGGGGAAATATACCAGATGTCTAAAGTACTGCTAATAAATATTAACATTTACAATATACTACAAAGATTGAATCACTTGGAATTTTTATAGTGTCAGTGCTATTAGAGTAAAACAGTATAGGTCACTTAGAAGTAGTAACTAAGTAGACAGGCTGCCCTCCCCCCCTTCCAATTTTTCTATATAACTATATATTTGTTACTCAATTGTGAAGAGATCAGCAACATCTCTGGGATTTTCATTAAAAAAAAAAAAAAAAAGTAATATCCTTTCTTTGCCACAATTTTTAAACTGTCAGAACTCTTAACATCCAAGAGTTTAGCTTCAGGTGTGGTGTGGACTGGGGGCTTTATTTCTGGTGAGCTGTGTTAAGTCAATCCTTCTAAGCACAAATAGACGACTGCCAACGAGGAAAGTGTCTCTCTCTCCAAACCAGGGAATGAACCAGGTTTGGAATCATTGCATAAAGACATGCAGTATTTTCTATTTACATAAAATACACAAATATCCCTGCAGTTATTATAATTCACCATGTGATCATCCAAATATACACACCTTGTATCATTCTACACCAGATGAAGGATCACAAAACAGTGTACTAAATATCACACATGCAGTTATAAACCTTTACTGTCATGAGTACACAGTCATTTATTCAAACACACATATATATATATATTTTAAAAAGATCCTTCTGATAACAACATGCAGGTCGGTGTTAGCAGTAGCAAGAATACCCCTCACCTTGTCTCATGAGTCTATGTATTAAACAAAACATTTGGCCTGGTGGGACAGTTTGTGTGCCTACATGGTTGTGAAAGCATATAGCAGTGTGACAGACTCTACCCCCATGTTCTTCCTTTTTACAAGACTATGATACATTTGGTAAAAAGTGAGGTATTATTTGGACACTCAATCTGCTGAACATTATTGTCCTGGTAAAATATGTGTGGTAACATTGTCTGTAAAGTTGTAAGATTCTACACTGTATAACATTGCTATGACATGCTCCAAAGTTAAAAAAGCAGGCCCTAACTGGTTTTTCGGAGACAAAAAACACATTGACACCCCAGGCAGTTATCAGCATAATCAAATGTTTGAGCATTGGCCTGCTAAACCCAGGGTTGTGAGTTCAATCCTTGAGGGGGCCATTTAGGGAACTGGGGTAAAAATCTGTCTCGGGATTGGTCCTGCTTTGAGCAGGGGGTTGGACTAGATGACCTCCTGAGTTCCCTTCCAACCCTGATATTCGGGGGGGGGGATGGACATCTGGTTAAGCAGCCGTTATTTGGCAGGGAAAAGGGTGTGGATGAGAACTTTACATATTGGTAATGGAACAGCTGGGGGTCTTCCATGTAAACAGACTGACTGTTGCCTGAACCCCAGCTGAAGGTAATCCTCAAAGAGGGAAGAAGGGTATAAGAATGAGAAACAGAGGCTGCTAAACCACCTCTCTCCACTCACAACATCAAGAACATTTGAAAGACAAAGGAAGCATCATTGAACTGGAGGTGGTTCTGGCTGAAGCAATCCAGCCAGACTGCTGTAAGCTTATGCTGAGACTATTTTGCTTTTAAGTACACGTAGCTTGTTAAGTGAGGTATTAGTTTGCCTTTTATTTTCTTTGTACTCAAGTCTGACTTTTATGCTTCATTACTTGCAATCACTTAAAATCTATATTTCTGTAGTTAATAAACTTGTTTTATTGTTTTATCTAAACCAGTGTGTGTTTGGATCAAGCATTTGAGAACCTCCACTTGAGATAACAGGGTTTTGCATGCTAGAGTAGGGTTACCATATCTTGAGTGTCCAAAAAGAGGACACTCCACAGGGCCCCGCCGATGCCCCCGCCCCAACTCCACCCCTTCCCCAAAGTCCCCGCCCCAACTCCGCCCCCTCCCCTGCTTCCCGCGAACATTTGATTTGCGGGAAGCCTGAAGCAGGAAGCAGGCAGCAGGTAAGCTGGGGGGGTGGAGGGAGGAGGCGCGGCCCAGTCTGGCCCCCTCCAGCGGCCGGCCCCGGCCTCTCCAGCCTGGCTCGGCTCGGGCCCTGGGGTGCCAGCCCCGGGCCGAGCACCCCGGCCCAGCACCGCCGGCCCCAGCCCACGGCCCAGCACCCCCAGCCCCGCACCGCCGGCCCCCGGCCCCGCACCCAGCAGCGCCGGATTTTCCCGGACATGTTCGGCTTTTTGGGATTTCCCCCCGGACGGGGATTTGAGTCCCAAAAAGCCGGACATGTCTGGGAAAATCCGGACGTATGGTAACCCTATGCTAGAGGCTGTGAATTAACTGGCCAGGAGTGGTTGTTCTCACAGCAAAGCAGTGTAAAAGGCACCCCAGATTGGGGAATTGAGGGGACACAGCTGTTCAGCAATCCACACATGGTTCAAGCTAATTAGTTGTTAAACAGTTTTTAAAACTGGTTTAAAAGCCACTGTCACATAAAAAAAATTACTTTAAAGTAACCTCATGGGCAATGCGACTCTTGCATTTGGGGAGGCTGGGCCCGAGCGCTGGAAGCTCCCTAGAAAGGCGGAAGGGGCACTAATGCCAAATTCGGCCTTCTGCCCCCACTTGGTCCCCTGCCCACTTCCTGTGCTTCTCTGCCCCCTCCCTGAGGGCTCCCCTTGCTCGTGCCTCTCAGGGGGCAAAGAGGTGCGAGTGGGACGGACCGCAGGGGAGGAGGTTAAGAGGCATGAGAGGCCGGGGGCCTCCGGGGAAGAGGCAGAGTGGGCAGGGCCACAGGGTAAGAGTGAGACACAGGAGCAGGGCCTCCAGGTGAAGTGCAGGACAGGCCATGGCCCAGGCACCCTTTCAGCAGTGGGGCAGCCTGTTTGGGGAAACTTAGCATCCCTTGGCCTATTATACCCACTGTCCATGAGTAACCTTCTTACCCAACAGCCTCTTAGATTACTAAAATGGAAACAACAGATTTACTTTTAATTATTTTTGCAGCTTTCATTTGTTCATCTCTCATCTTGGACAAGTCACTTTTGCTTCTAATCATTTTACTTTCCGGTTCTGATACAATCATACTATGCTGGTATATAGCAGTTGAAAACAATGCAAGGGTTTTTATTTGTTTAAAAACTGTTTCCACTGCTTGCTACCCTCTAACGCCAGCTCTGGCTTTTACACATAAAAATGATTATGAACCCCCCCCCCCCCCCAAAGTGATCGTTATATCTGATGTTATCAGTCCTCATCCACAAAGGAAACCTGAACAATTTTCAAAAGATGGAGCCTGGGAGCTCAAATTCATAACTCTGGTAGATACTAAAATTCATGGTCTGAACAGACACTGGATTTATGGTTCATTACAACAATCTGCAATCCACTAACCTCCTCTTTTTGTCTTATGACTGCAGAGCTGTTAACAGGCCACTCTACCTTGAATGGTCCCTTAGATTAGAATATGTGCTAACTACTTGTACTAAACAATCTGTTCCACCTTGCATTTAGTTGTGACACTAGGAGTACCTGCCTCAGACCTGAAGAAAAACTGTGTGGCTCGAAAGCTTGTCTCAGAAGTTGGTCCAATAAAAGATATTACTTCACCCACCTTGTCTCTCCAGGTATCCACCCCCTCCCACTCAATAAATTAAAACTGGCAAACATTGCTAAGTTTCCAAAAATACAAGAATATTTACAAATGATAATAAATTAAGAGTTAAAACTAACCTGACATTAAATAAGGAGAATTTCAGAGAGCTCACCATACAAGTAATATGCCTGTGAACTTTGTTTTGCATTGATTATTGAACTAAAGTAATAAAGGTGCATTTGCCAATAATTTATGTATATTATAAATAAGACAGAGATGTACTGAAGGTTGGTCACCATTAACCCTGCTTCAGGTTTAATTTGCCTAGTTTTAGAAAAACTGGAGTATAATTCATGATGAACTCTAGGTCCTCAACATATGGGTCCGATACTTGTAAAAAACTGAGTCTGGTGCAGATTTCAACTTGGGACTTCAATATAAAAAAATTGGCATTTGATAGGATTACTGAGGTGCTCCAATTTATTTTTAAGATAGGTTTATGAATGCCATTCTCAGACTCTGAGGCTTATTAGCAAAGTACTGGAAAATTTTCATTTGCGTACATGGTATCTTCTCTACTTTCTTTTTAATCTCTGAATCCTGAAAGAAAACCTCACAAGACTAGAATGTGAGAGGATACGATAGCAAACCCTGATAACTTGGTTTCTTAGGACAGCTGCCATGTCTTAGGAGCGTCTTTGTTTTAATGTAAATAGTATATATTTTGGGGCAAATCTTGGATTTTTACCTTATGAGGAAAGTTTATAATTTTTTTGGTGATAAAAACTACTTCATATGCAGCACTCAAGAATGCACAAAGTACTCCTGAAAGACTTAATTCAAACAGAAATATATCGATTTTTCATGATACAGAAGTCTGCCCAAGGACATGGAAGCCCTGAAATATCCAGCTCCACAGCGCTGTGAGGAGGGGAAATGATTTTACTGGCCCATTTTCACAATTTGTACAAAAAAATTCTCTTTTAACTGTCAGAAGATTTCCTAGTCATACTATTACAAAATCAATTTGGCTATGGGCAGGTTCATAGCATTCCAAGGGTTACACAGAATAGCCTATACTAGGATTCCAACTTTGTGGACTGCTTATTTGTTTTATTCCTTTGCTAAAGTTGACAACTAAGCAAAGGGTACCCTACTCTCAGGGGGGAGGAAATATTCTTTATAAAAGGAAATTATATAAATTGACATTCTCCAAAGCAGGGAATGATGAAAAATAGGTACCCACTGTGCTAGCTAGAGGTGCAATTCTTTAGCAAGAGGCAGCAGTATTTTGTTATGATGCAAATTGTATGAGAGAGAGTAGAAGAGGAGAGTTAAAACCCTTAGTAGCAACAGTATTTACTGCCTCTTTCTGAACATATGACTTTACATTGACGTTTCCTTCTTCTCAATAGCCCCCAGATCACTTTGCTGTTTGGTTCTATCTTCTGCATCCAACACAGGAGTTGTCTTCAAGTTTTAGCATAGTTATATTTATGAAGTAACACACCATAATAATAAACAGAAGCTGTGCAACTTTATAAAAAAAAAAGTTTTGTGGGTTTAAAAGTAACCCTCAACTACAAAGAAGCATCTGCCTGAAGACGGAAAGGTGTTTCTCTATTGTGACAGAACCAGCACCACAGAAATCCTGCAACCATCGCTATAGCCTATTCCAAAATTCTATAGGTTACTCCATCCCTATTTAAATACCTGGGCCCTTCTTTCCAATATGCATTGATTAGAAAAGGCTGTACATGAGAGAGAGGCAACCAAATCCTTCTGGAGGAAGGAAGCCAAGTTGCTCTCTTGTAAGAGCATTCATAGTGTTGTTCCCCAAGTGACTAAGAGAAGGGACAAAACTGAAGGGACTATATGTCCACAGTTTTATCAGAGACTAGCTTTATCCTTCCAGCTAGCAAACTGCTAAAATTTAAGAATTTAAGTGATCAAAATTTAAAAAGGAAAACACCACAAAATGGTTTTGTTCACTTATTTGCCAACTATAGTACAATATGAATTATTTATGTCCATAATTCAAAAAGTATTAGAAAATGTAAAAATAAGTAAGTCTTAGTAAAATGAAACCTCACTGCAGTCCTTGGCAATTCAATCTTTTTTCAGAAGTGAGGCTAGAATACTTATTGTGCACAAATTATTGTGTGGTTTAGTAAGATTTGACTATCATTTCTGGTTCTGTTAATTGCTCTGTAATATGCTTTTCAATATCCCTGTCTTTAGAGTTACCAAAACAGTTATAGCAGAACAGCCCCTACTGCAGACACAGTTATAAATTATTCCCTCATGGGAATCGAGATAACAAAAAAATAATTTATAAGTATTATTATACTGGTATAGCTGTGTCCAACTTAGAGGAGATGTACCCCTTAACCACTGATTAGCATTCATGTCGTATACCCCATCAGTAACCAATCCAAGCTGGGGAAGCTAGGGCAGACCAAATTCGATGATGAATCCTGGTCACTTGCCACTTGAGGCACTTTGCGCATATGTTAAAATGATGACTGATATACTTAAAATGGTTCAACTTTTGTGTTTACCCCGGGTCTCAGTATTTGACGTCACTAAATGAATGGTGCTCCTTTTCACCATTCTTTACTAGTAAAGGCCTTGGCTACACTTGCGAGTTGCAGCGCTGTAAAGCCGCCCCCAGCGCTGTAACTCACTCCCCGTCCACACTGGCAAGGCATTTGCAGCACTGTATCTCCGTGGTTGCAGCGCTGCATGTACTCCACGTCCCTGAGAGGAATAGCGTCTATTGCCCTGCCGCTGCAGCACTGCAGCGCCAGTGTGGCCGCCCAATGCGCTGTGACTGGCCTCCACAGAAGTATTCGGCAGTATCCCACACTGCCTGTTCTAGCCACTCTGGTCATCAGTTCAAACTCTACTACCCTGGCCTCAGGTAACCATGTGACCCACCCTTTACATTCCCCGGGAATTTTAAAAATCCCCTTCCTGTTTGCTCAGCCCGGCGTGGCGTGCTATCAGCGAATCTTTCCAGGTGACCATGCCTCCACGCGCCAAGTGAGCCCCAGCATGGAGCAATGGCGAGTTGCTGGACCTCATCAGTGTTTGGGGGGAGGAAGCTGTCCAGTCCCAGCTGCGCTCCAGCCGTAGGAATTACAATACCTTCAGAAAGGTATCAAAGGACATGATGGAAAGGGGCCATGACCGGGACACCTTGCAGTGCAGGATTAAAGTGAAGGAGCTGCGGAGTGCCTACCGCAAAGCCCACGCCGCAAATGGCCGCTCGGGTGCTCCCCCCGCGACCTGCCGATTCTACAAAGAGCTGGATGCGATACTTGGGGTTAACCCCACCTCCACTCCGAGCACCACCAGGGACACTTCAGAGCCGGTGGGGGGGGGAGGGGGGTGCTGAGGAGGAGGAAAACGGGAGTGAGGGGGGTGTGCCGGATGGAGACACCCCGGAATCCCTGGAGCCATGCAGCCAGGAGCTCTTCTCAAGCCAGGAGGAAGGTAGCCAGTCGCAGCGGCCGGTACTTGGTGGAGGACAAACAGAAGAGCAGGTTCCCAGTAAGCGGGTTTTTTTTCCTGGAAGGAATTTTTTCGGTGCGGGCTCTTTGGGAGAGGAGGGTTAGGCATGCATGCCTAGATGCGGAATAGTGCATTGATGTGGTTTATCACATCGCGGTAATCGGCCTCGGTAATCTCCTCGAATGTCTCATCCAGAACGTGTGCAACGTGCTTGCACAGGTTTATCAGGAGAGCCACCGTGGTCCTTGTCCCAGCCAGGCTAACGCGTCCACACCACTGTGCCACGAGGGGACCATTGCTGCACACAGGCAAGCTGCACATGGGCTAGGGCAGAAGCCGCATTGCAGTACAAGACCCTCCCCCTTGCTTCCCAGGTCACCCTCAGCAGCGAGATATCGTCCAGGACGAACTCCTGTGGAAAATGTTGGGACAGTGTTCAGTGTAGGTACCCCCTGAAGCTGTTGGCTCTCCCCAAGGCACAGAAACCCAGAGGACAATGCAGCCCTGAAACAATCAGTCCCCCTTACTCACCATTTTGAGGCTCCTGTGGGATATGTGTGCTCTGTTTCGGACAGGAAAATTATGCTATTGTGTAGACCCTGTGTGTTTTCTACTCCTTAAGTGCGGGGGGAATCATTACTGTCTGGTATAAACAATGCTGCCTCTGTTAAATGTTGCATTTTGCCTATACAGCTGCATCAACCTTGAGACCGCAGCCGTCCCTCTTATCGCCTGCTCAGAGACTGAAAGACTCAGGAAGAGACCGCGAAAAAGCAAAGAAGACATGCTGCAAGAAGTGATGCGGCAATCTATTAAAGAGAATGAGAAAGCACAGAACTGGAGGGAGAAAGAAAGCAGGATCTGCCAGGAAAACGCAGCGCACCGGCGGCAAAGCACGGAGCACCGGCAGCAAAGCACGGATCGGCTCATAAGCATCCTGGAGCGCCAACCAGATGCTATCCAGGAGCTCGTAGCCATGCAAAAGCAGTACCGCAAGCGCAAACGCCACCCCCCCCCACAGCCCCTGTCCCAAAACTCTTTCCGTTGTGCCCCACTGTCACCTCCAACCCACTTTCCCCAACTTCAGTGTTCTTCACACCACCAGCTGCCTCCAACACCAGTATCTTCACCACCCAGCCCTAAAAACCACGACCCTTACCCTCTGCACTCAACCCCCATCACCATGCAGTATAGCTATCCTGAAGTGCAGCACTCACTGCACAGCACACCAGACAGGACATACGCGAATCTGTGATTGTACCGTTCCCCACTCCACTCCATTGTTTCTTTTCAATAAATAATATTTTTTTCTTTTCAATAAATGGATTTTTTGGCTTTGAAAACATTCTTTATTATTGCATAAAGTAAAAGACTCCTTAGCCCAGGAAATAAACAGGCACTGCAAGTCTGCGTGTCTGCGTAGCAAACACTGATTCCTAAAGATTGGAACTACTGCACTTCACTCCCGTGCAGGGCACCAGATATCACTGCTGGTTTTCAGCCTCAAATTGCTCCCTCAAGGCATCCCTAATCCTGGCAGCCCCGGGCTGGGCCCCTGTAACAGCCCTGCTCTCTGGCTGTGCAAATTCAGCCTCCAGGTGTTCAACCTCGGAGGTCCATGCCTGAGTGAAGCTTTCACCCTTCCCTTCACAAATATTATGGAGGGCACAGCACGCTGATATAACCGCAGGGATGCTGTTTTCGGCCAAGTCCAGCTTCCCATACAGAGATCGCCAGCGGCCCTTTAAACGGCCAAAGGCACACTCCACAGTCATTCGGCACCGGCTCAGCCTGTAGTTGAACTGTTCCTTGCTGCTGTCGAGGCTCCCTGTGTAGGGTTTCATGAGCCACGGCATTAACGGGTAAGCGGGATCTCCAAGGATCACAATCGGCATTTCGACTTCCCCTACCGTGATCTTCCGCTCTGGGAAAAAAGTCCCGGCCTGCATCTTCCTGAACAGCCAAGTGTTCTGAAAGATGCGTGCGTCATGCACCTTTCCGGGCCAGCCTGTGTTAATGTCAATGAAACGCCCACGATGATCCACAAGCGCCTGGAGAACCATAGCGAAATACCCCTTCCGATTAACGTACTCGGATCCTAGGTGGGGTGATGCCAGAATAGGAATGTGCGTCCCATCTATCGCCCCTCCACAGTTACGGAACCCCATTTGTGCAAAGCCATCCACTATTTCCTGCACGTTACCCAGAGTCAAGGTTCTTCTGAGTAGGATGCGATTAATGGCCCTGCAAACTTGCATCAACATGATTCCAACGGTCGACTTTCTCACTCCAAACTGGTTTGCGACCGACCAGTAGCTGTCTGGAGTTGCCAGCTTCCAGATTGCAATAGCCACCCGCTTCTCTACTGGCAGGGCAGCTCTCAATCTCGTGTCCTTGCGCCGCAGGGTGGGGGCGAGCTCCTCACACAGTCCCATGAAAGTGGCTTTTCTCATCCGAAAGTTCTGCAGCCACTGCTCGTCATCCCAGACTTCCATGACGATGTGATCCCACCACTCGGTGCTTGTTTCCCGAGCCCAAAAGCGGCGTTCCACGGTGCTGAGCATGTCTGTGAATGCCACAAGCAATTTCATGTCGTACGCGTTACGCGGCTCGATAGCATCGTCGGACTCCTCACTCTCACTTTGGATCTTAAAGAATAGTTCGACAGCCAAACGTGACGTGCTGGCGAGATAAGTCAGCATACGCCTCAGCAGTTCGGGCTCCACTTCCTGCAGACAACAGATTGCACTGCACAGAAACTGTTGAAAGATGGCGCCAAAGGTGGACGGAAACAAAGGGATTTCTGGGATGCGAAGCGATGCATCACGGGGCATTGGGACAGGACCCAGAATGCCCCGCACCCACGCCTCCTTCCCACAACCCACGGTGCCAGAATGGGAAGAGGTGCTCTGTGGGATAGCTGCCCATAATGCACCGCTCCCAATGGCGCAGCAAATGCTGCAAATGTGGCCACGACAGTGCGCTGGGCAGCTGTCAGTGTGGACAGACTGCAGCGCTTTCCCTACTCAGCTGTACGAAGTCAGGTTTAACTCAAAGCGCTGTACATCTGCAAGTGTAGCCAAGGCCTAAACTACTTTGGAATGCTGCCCTTGAAATCAGAAAGCCCCAAAATCTGCACCTCTCTTCTCAATATTACACTCTGCAAGAGGACCTCATTAGGCAAGAGAAGAAAGCCACATTTTTGCACAATATTCTCGTCAAAATTATCCAGAACCTTACATTTTTATCCTCAAAATACCAGTACAACTGAGTAACCTAACAGCATTTTTTAAAAAAATTCTATGTAAATGCACACTTTCACTGCATTCTTGGAATTCACCACACAAAAAATATTCAGCAACATGCAAAGTACAGAGAAATTTCACAGGACAGTAAATTTGGGGGTGGGTGGGTGGGTGGGTGGGTGGAGGAGCGGGCAAGTATTGAGAGGATTTTTTTAAATTCATTACTGAAAAAAGAGTTACCAAGGAACTGGACACACTAGTTTTAAGGATATTTAATTTTACAGATTTTTCATTTTTTTTTTCCAAAAAATTTTGATCAACATTTTATATTAAATGTCTGATTTCAATATATAACTGGCCAATCTACCACCTCACAACTCTTCAATATTCAGAAAAACCTTACAAAACAAAGAATCACAGATTCAATTAAAAAAAAAAAAAAAAAAACTACTGAACTAAAAAACAACGCTTATGCAAAATATCACTGTGCTGCTTTCACATCTTCTGGTGATCTGAAGTAGTCTCAGAAATATTTCCCCCAATTTACCTACTTTGATAGATAAATTCAATTCTCAGCAATGACCAAGTCAAAATTTTATTTTTCAAAACAGGAATTTTCCTAGGGATTTCTGAAGAAGTTCTGATTTTCCCCAATGACTTGACTAAGAAACAGATACTGGAATTTGTAGAAAGATGGGAAGGTTGAAATTATAAATTCTATTAATTCTTACTGAGCAAAAGAAAACTGATTTTCACAATAATGAAACTTGAGATCACTCATTTCTCAAAAGCATTAAATTCACTATTTTAAAATGGATATTCTATACAGTTGTACAAGTGTCATTACTGATCTGCTTGTGATGTGCAAGTCTTGTTGTGACAGATCCCCTAACATGGAAATAAATTTCAGGAATTTGGGTATTTTAAAATCCCCCCAAATGCCTAATGAAGAAAACTATCAATTTCAGTGCAATTTTTTTTTTTTTTAAGATCAACTTTTCATTAAACTCAAAAGAAAGAAAAATCACGCAAAATATTATGTCTTTAGTTAAACATACAAAAATAGTTTCTTACTCTCTTAATTGTTCAAGTCTATAGAAGTTTGTAAGAAAGCCTGTATAGAAGGTCTGTTGAAGCTATGTTGCACAGTTATGCTGAAGTTCCTTCTAACTAAAATAAGTTAGCACAATCATCTGAATTGGCTGTCTACAGACGGGACAGGGTTTATTCCGCTTTTTCAGTTTCCTTGCACAAGTAAAACACGACATAAGATGTCCTGTCTTGCCATGAACTATACAGCCATTTTTAGGTCGGCTCTGACATATGACACAGGGCTCTATGCTGGAAAGGGGTAGACTGCATTCCATACTTTCCTCTTTGTCTTCTGTCTCTTTTTTCTCAGGTTCTTGGCAATCCTCTTGGCTGCTACAAAAGATACTGCCAGATGTAGATGGCTGAGAGTATTCCTTACTTTCCTGGGATTCAGAAGTTTCTGCTGTTGTATCCTCACTTTCTTCAACACTTAGTTCTTTATCTTCATTCATTTTCACTTTCTTACAGTCGGGAACATCAAAACCCTCTTCATGCTCTAGCTGTGTGGAACTTTCTAATTTTCGCTTTTCAGATTTGTCATTCTTTTCATCAGGAAGCCAGTCCTCACGAAGAGCCCAGCATCTGGGACAATGCCGCGGAAGGGGAGGGTTCATTTCATTGCATTTAGTGCACTTCCAATAATCCTTTAGTGAATTAAAAGTTAAACAGTTAAGCTATTTGGCATTCCTACTATTATAGAAAAAAATTAAAGGTGATTATAGTTTCTTTATGTTACTCAAGTATTTACTCTATATTTGTAAACAAAATTGGTCAATCATCACATTTTAAGATAGAAAGAGCTTTAGGAAGAGGAAAGTTAAAATCAATTACACCACAATTTCTCAATCTTGTAGTGATAACACATGATTTTTTTTTTTTCTCCTCGCAATTAAAAATGTGGGTGTAAAAATCTCTCTCAAAACTGAACAAGTAAACAACAATGCCAAGGAAAATGTGTTACACAGGCAGTGTACCAAAAATGTATACATTCAGCACTATCATTAGAGCTAGACTTAAATCTATTCCATGATGTGTTTTAGCAACTGGTCTTCTACCTCTCTAATGTAAGTTTACACATTGCACAGACTATCTGCATATGTATTTTCAGAAAAATAAAACTATGTTAAAGTGAAATTATGGTTGCAAGTACTTATCAGTAATTTAGGAAAAATGTGTTACAGGGATGCTGTAATTATCCTAAAACCAAGCATTATAAACCCAGGATATTTTGAGTTAAGGTTAAACATAAAAGAAATCCAAACATGTTAAGGTATAGAAATGCGCATTTAGGGCACTCAAATAGCTTTAGGTCTGCCTTGTAATAACACCATATACTAAACTCATTTACAGATCAAGATTCCATTTCAGATTGTACACAACAGTACATCATACTGGAACCTCTCTTACGCTGCCTTCATGATCCCAGAACCTATGTTTCTTTAAATAAAAGTCTCTAGCTGTTAGGTTACTGAGCCTTGAAAATGTGAACAGAGTAACTGATGCAATGATTTGTTAGTCTCTAAGGTGCCACAAGTACTCCTGTTCTTGATGCAATGATGTCGGTCTCCATTTGCAGAACTTGAAACAACTCCAAGGGGTAGGTGACCTGATTCATTTATCTTAGTGGGTGCCAACTATCACCCAATTATAATACTTTAAACGTCAACACTGTTAACTCATTATTCAAAGCATATACAAAAGGAGAAGGAAAATCATACTGTGAAGATCTGTAATCTACTGAGAGTGACAGCTTATTCTGGTACCACCAGTCAGTGGCCCTGGGACAGTATCCCATTGTTTTGTGTCTCCAGTCAAGGAAAAGCCTAGCAGACCCCAGCGGAGCATCTGGGTTCCTCCAAAAAGCCAGTGGAGCATATACGCCTCACTGAATGGAGCCTGAGATCCAGGAGGATGTGTGAACCTATTCTGAGTATCTGCACAGTCTACTGAGAGTGCCATATCATGTGGCGGAGTTTATTCTGTGTACAGAACTTGAGAACTATCGCTGCCATTTCCCCCCGACTCCCTCTCCCCCATCTAACCTGTTTGTGATTAAGCCATTTTTGTGTTTGTTGTCCCAGGTCAGATTAACCTGATTTTCCTACCAACTCCCAATGGTATTAGGAAATGTTTAGGATTAATGATCATTTTCTGCCATTATTTTTCTTAACTGAAAGTTTACACCTGCAAGTAGAGGCTGGTGCATACAAAGAAACTCACAAAGAATTGCCCTGTTTCAAAATGGCTGCCATTACCCATTGTTCTTAATGTAAATGAAATCATAGGTCAATATCATCTTTACAGATGGCTATAGCCTCCCACTGTTCCCAAGGAGAAACCACGCTGCCTTTAGCAAGTAGCCCTATGAGGTCACAAGGCAGAGAATAATATTTGGTTGTACTGAGAACAATTAGCTCTTCTCAAAATCACGAACTGAGGGAAGCCTGTGGCTTCAGTACTACTGAAAACAACTGAAGGTGGCAACTATTTTAAAAGAGCACTTTTTTCTGAAATCCTCTGAAGTCTAACATTATTCTCCAGTCTCTGCTGAAGGAAAAACTTCCAATTATGAATACTGTGAAAAAATCATTAATCCTAAAAAAGTTTTCACGTGTAGTCTACACTCAAGATTTCAGTGAGTTTAAACTATATGAAAGGTCTGAAATGTGTGCATTATTCAAGATCCTTCCCCAAAAACCTCAGTCTGACTAACACTGAATGCTAAATTCCTTAAAAGACATATTTTAAAAGTCATTTTCATGCCTAAAGGTATTTAACACATTTATATAAATTCCTATCTCAGAGTGTTGTAATTTTGGGGAGTGCAAAACTTAACCTTAACTATGGAGCTGCAACTGGCAACACCATAATTAAAATGCTTGTTTTGGAAGCCTTTGTTCTACTCAGACATGAACTGTGAATGAAGAGCAATAATAAAGGTATATTGCCTATTTAAATCTAGACAAAGTAACTTTAAAAATATTCTGTTTGACATTTAAAAAAAAAACAAAACAAAACACAAAACTCCTTATATTCCCAGAGGTATCATTACAGCTGGCTCCACAGTACAAGCATGATTAAGGCAGCTCAGCCAATGACATGTTCTGGATGGCTAATTCTCCTATGCAACTCTGTGTTCATAATGGCAATTTAAAGAAATTGTTCCATGTTTTAGTATTTAGTTTTCAAGACATGCCAAATTCTGAATTCAGACATTCGGACAAGCCAATGTGCTGAAATTTAAAAAACTTTACACAAAAAATAGAGAAACTGATCTTTTCAATCTTCTAGACAATTTAAAAACAGTCCCTTTATCCTTAGTGAATTTTCAATACACAATTTTTTGCTATTTTCTTTATTTCACTCAGATTAGACACTGAAATTAAAGTGGCCAGTTTTATTTTGTTTTTTTGTAGCCAAAAACAATGCTACCTTTTGGTTTCCAAAAATATTAAAAAGCTTTTTTAAAAATCCTTCCTTTGTGTTTTAAACAAAAAGTTAGGTCTAGGCTCTAAACTGTGTGCCCCTTTCTCTGAGTGAGCAAGTAAAATTTGAAATTCCTGTGTCAACAACTTTAAAACGCCATAGAGAAAGATTGAGGTCTTTCAGTTACCGACCTATAAATCAAACTATCATTTTCCTTTTAATGCAAGAAAAAGTCAGATTTTACTTTTAAAATCGCCCACTGAATTCATATATGTTCCCAGTCCTGGTCTTTCATTTCACAAGACTTGTGATTTTTTATGAACCAAGTATTTACTCACAGCTAGTGAAATTTCAGGATCTTCATCGAATGAATCAGCATCACTCTCTTCAGTCTGATATATCGTCACTTGATATACCTGATGGAAGAAAATATATTTTAAACTTCCTTTTACTTGGTTTTTAATTTTAAATGTTTTATTAAAAAACAACCCTGAACAAGTAGTAAAGCACACTTGACAGAATACTTTAAAAACTTTTTACCAGATAGAAAATAGTCCTAGCTAAAGTTCTAGATGATGTGGCTATATACTACATGCATTTTCTTGGTATACGGAATTAAGAGGGAGCACTACTACTTACGGGTACAGAGAACACTGTAATCAATTACCAGCTCTAGAAACTTTTGTTCTCATTTGGGAACAGCCTCTTGGAAGATTTACAATATAGACAGACAACAGTGGGCCTCCCTCAAATGGATAATGTCAATTGTGAACAAAAGCTTTAGCAATACAAATATTTCACTAGTCAACCCAGTAAATGAAAGACACTAATTCCAATACTCTGCACCATAGAGCTCAGTATTTGTAATTTTTAAGGCTACCTATGCTGTCTCCTAATGATACAAGACAGCAGTGGTCAAACTGTGGCTCACGAGATGCATGCAGCTCTGTTACTGTTAAAGTGCGGCTCACGGAGCCACCCACACTCTACCTACCAGACTTGGGGAGGGGAGCTTGGGACCTCTGCCTTGCAGCAGGGTGGTGAGGTAGTGGCTTCTGCCCAGCACGGGCGAGGTGGAGCTTTTGGGTTTCAGCACTCCTGGGCATGCCTGCCAGGGCTCAGGGCTTCAGTGGGAGCGGGGCTGAAACCCAAAGCCCCGGCAGGCACCTTCCACAGGACTGAAGCTCCGAGCCCCAGCAGGTGTGCCTTGGCACTGAAGATTGTCGTATACGACTCTGAGGGCCAGTAAGTTTGGCAACCCCCGATATAAGATCTTAAATAGTTTTTAAAAATGTATTCTAAAAATACTTCTATTCATTTTTCATTTTATGAAGATAAATATCCTATTTAATATGTTTTGCCTTTCAAAAATTATAAGGTTTTCTTCCAGTAAAGTTCATATAAATATTCCAAGCTAAGGCCTTTATCCTGCAAAAAACCATGCATAAGTGGACTCCTGACCCTGCACTGAACCCCAGTGACTTCAACAGCCAGCCAGTGAATTTTACTGGATGAAATTCTATGGCCTATGTTATGGAGGAAGTCAGATTAAATTATTGTAATGGTCCCTTCAGGCCCTATAAATGACCCCAATGGAGCTCTGCCTACAGGGAGCTTCTTGAAGAATCATGACTAAATTTGTACAAAGAAAACTCAGTATAAAGAATGGCAGTACATATTTGCCATACAGCACATACAGTCATGAAAGAAGACTATGGAAAGGTTTCATATTGGATTCCAACCAAATGCTTCTGCTATAACATTTCAGATTTTGGGGGGGGGGGGGGGGAGGAGAAAGGATGGGGAATATACATGCCTCCTCATCTTCATCTGTGAGCTCTTGTCCTTCTTCATTATGGCTATAATCTTCTGAATAAATGGACTCAACTTCAAACTCAACACTGAACTGGTCTGAAACAGAACTCTGGTCAAACCAATCATCAGAGTTTTCGCTTAATGAACTGGCATGAAGATCCTGAATATAAAGGGGAGGGGGGAATATATTTAACTTCATTAATACATTCTTATGACTCATACTGCTACATGTGTATTTAAACATAATAGTAAAGAGAAACTGTTTAATTGGCTGCCAGCCAGAGATAACAGTCATGTCTCAGCCAAATACCTCATACCACTCAAGATGTTGGGATTTCTGCTGCAGCTGCACAATTTAGAAATATATTATTGGATTTATAAAACCTTTAAAAATTATTTTTAAATGAATGAAAAGCACATTGGAACTGTCTCTAAAACTAGTATGTCGAAATACAACACAAGTGAAGTTTGAATTTACATTTGCTAACATTTAAAATATACAGAAAAGCAGATGATATATTGTGTGAATTTAATAACAAATATTTCACTTGTGTACTGAAATTTTATAAGACTTACAGCATCTTTTATCAAATCTCAAAATGCTTTAACAAAGGTGTGTAACTATTAACCCACATTTTACAGATGGGAAACTGAGACAAGTGTAAATAACTTACTCTAATCATTAAACACACTCTCGCTGGGAATACAGATATTCATACATAATTCAGAGGCACCACTTTTCTTTTTTACTGTACCAAGGGCTAAGAATTCATTTGTTTTGCTTTCTTTTCTGAATATTCATAATGAAGATTTAAGAAAATTCCATTCTTAAGTTTTATGATCCAAGCCACCTAAAATACAACACTTGGGTTCTCTGACATCACTAGAAGCATTATTTGTTTCAAATATTAATATGATAACCAAGATGCAGGTTTGGGAAATTTGAGAACTCAACATAATTAAAAATACATCTTGCTTACAGGACTTGCAGAGTCTATTGAGTCGCTGCTGTTGCTTCCTTCGCAGCATAGCCCACTTACAACACACCAAGAAAGGCTTTCATCAAATGTGAGCGAAATGCTGTCTGACTTATGCCGTTTTCTTCTTTCACTAGGTTGTTCATCTGAAGAACTTTCTTCTGTGTCAGAGAGAAAAAGCTTATTAATCCAAAGGTATCTATGAAGTGCACAATGTTACATGCATTTTAGTAGATGTTTAAACTGGATTTTACTTACTCATAACTTCAATATTAAAATTATTCAGTGTTTTTCAATGGAAAATTAAATAAAAGCACCTGACCTATTTTAAAAAGACAATGAAACACATTCTTCCCATATTCCTAAAAGAAAATGGTGTAAAATGGGCAAAAAACTGACATTTCTGAGGCTGTTTTTCGCTGACTGCCCCATCATTAAGATGTATAAATGGTAATTTCCCCAGGCAATAGATACTATGATTAAGGAATCATAAGAACGAACTCCTGGCCACCTCTGGAAATCGAGGATTTCATTTTAGCTTTACATGCAACAGTATATTTATTGGTATCAGGATTTCTATTATAACCCCAATTTGCGGGTGTATAAAAGTCCACACTAAAAATTCCTTTAAGGCTAAAACGTGATGTTCAAGATGTCAACTGTGGAAACATTGGTTTAAGCTGAAGAACTCAAAAACACTACTTTTTGGATGTTTCTGACGTTTTGGACTCTTGTAGCATGAAGGAGGGCGGGAGTAGGGAGACAGTATTTTGGGTATAAAATGTATCAAAATTCAACTCCACTGACCTTAAGAAAAGGCATTATAAAAAAGAATTTGACAAAGACTTAAGCAGCTGCCAAGTCAGTGTGTAATAAATGCAGTGGAGTGAAATTCCCTACCAGGATTGGCAAATTGGTTCAATGACCATTCAACAGAGCCTGCTGCCGCCTACAGGTCCCTTTCACAAACTCGCTCTATTGCCCAATCCTTTCTTTGAACTGTAAAAACGTTTGAAAAATCCACCCCAGGGCCTCTAAGCCTGGCATCTTTAGTTTTAAAAGAAAAAAAGAACAAAACACTTGTACATACTTTGTGACTCCTCTTACTTTCCCTTGATGCTTCTTGGCTCAGTCCCTCTCTCTTTTCTTTTTTCGCCCTGAGAGCCCCAACCTTCAAACTTAGATGCCCCCAGGCCCAACCGTTGCTCCTGTCCATCGTTGTCCTCATTAAGTTGTCTTCTCTCCATGAGGTACCGATAACATGCCAACACACGGTTTCTAAACATTTACAGTGAAATAGTAGCGGCTCCAAAGGAGCCGCTACCATCCCAATGTAACGAGCATAATGGTTTAAGGGGAAGATTTCCTACAAATTAAAAAAACAGTGTACATAAAAACACTATATTAGAAGAATTTTAAGGCTGTAATAAACTGACAAATGGATGCAAAAACAGAGTTAATGATTAAGCTTGCAATAAGCAGGCACAACAGAACACCTGATTACTCTGGGTTGTGTGTAAGTATTACAAGTTATAATCCTTAACTGTGAATTTTCATCCTTTCACCAGTTTGAGTTACAACATTAAAGAGTTCTTTTAATATAGTGTGAATGGCTTATAAATGCAGTAAAGTTTTACGATAGGCTAGGATGACTGCTGCCTAAATACTACAAAGATAAGCATATCAGAAATACCTTACATAGATCAAGCAACTGAACAAAATATTACTGAACACAGGAAAACAAAATAAATATTGCATGCTATAATTTTATGTGAAAGGTTATTGTTACTCATCACAACTATCAAGAATCACCAGATAAGTAGTGATAAAATGCAGGTTGGTGTGGAAATTACCAGTGCATATTACATATAATTGAAAGTTATGAAGTGTTACCACCAAGAGGTTGAAAGTTACACATAACTCAAACAAAAAACAAAACAAAACAAAAAAAAAAGCACTCAAACACCCATTAAATATCAGAATCAACATCAGATTTTAAGAATGCATTAACCAATAAATATTAAGTTGCCATGTAGAGGGGTGAGGTAGAGAAAAGAATCAGAGGGCCAAATTTTCGCAGGTATTTAGGTGACTAAATACTTTTGAAGATCTGGACCAAGATAACTGGATAAAATAAAGCCTTTCACCCCATGTCAGTGACTTAAATCCAATACAAGTAGGTTACAAACAGCAACCAAAAGTTAAAATCTGGTGGCTGTCTGAAGAGTTACCTAATATCAGTTTTAACGTCTCAGTGCAGTGTGTGAAAAGATGTCCACATCACAAAGAAAACACCACTGATACCCTTGTTGGTGACATCAGTATAAAGGCAGAGAATTGAACAGGCATGGAGACGGAGTTACCCTATCACCCTGCTAGTAGTCCTTGCAGATCAGGACTGTACCATGCTGGTGAGGTTATTACATATATAATCATAGCACCTAGAAGCCTTAGTCATGGACCAGAGCCCCACTGTGCTAGGACAGTGGTTTTCAATCTGTGGACCATGGACCCCTAGGGGTATGCAGACTATGTCAAATATTCCCCAAGGGATCCGTACCTGCAGTCAAAATTTTTAAGGGGTCCACAAATGAAAAGAAGATTGAAAACTGCTGTGCTAGGAGACGTACACACATGTGGGGAAGTCTGTATTGCCATTACCCACATTGTATCTATTCTATGGATAAGCAGAGAAGCTCATTCTCCAGGGCTGTCAATCTGGTACCTTTCACAATGGCTAAAAACATGAAAATGTGGACTCCCCAACAAAAGATGACATGAGCCAGTGATATACAAGTTTGGTCTAGGTGTACATGCTCTTGAAAGGTATAAAATATTGAAAATCCTTCATTATAAATGTGCACATACCAGATTCACTGAGCATCCTCCTAGAAGAGGTAGTTGGTCTAGAAGTCAAATTTGGGGATGTCTGTTTTTCGTCAACTAACTCTTGCATGGATTCCTGTTTAACAAAAATACTAAGTAAGCATAGTATTAATGTGGATAGCATGAAATTAATTTTAATCTTTCAACTGCATCCAAATCTCAATGGTAAAGCAAATGAAGTTGTGAAACTTGAAAGAATGTATATGTTAGAATGTATCGAGTAGTTAGATCACCTTTAGAACATTGCCTTTTTCAAGTTGACACCTGGTCTCATTCTCAGATGTGTTTGCTTCCATAGACTCTGAAAAAGAAAAATACATAATGCAATGCATCAGAAAGGAAATATCTGCAGACTCAAGGGACTGCAATGAAAGTTGTAAAAATATACTGCAAATACTTTGTACATATCGTTTTAAATCTTAATTCAGAGTATACTTTACATTTACAAAATCACTTCATACTCTTAAGAAATGTTCAAGGTTTTCTTTGTAACATTATATACACAATTATAAGAAAAAAATGCAACTGTTATGGAATTTTTCACAGATGAAAAAGAATATTGGGAGAAAATATTCTTAGAAATAAAACAATTTTAACTAGATATCAACATGATGATACTAAACTA
Source organism: Terrapene triunguis (assembly GCF_002925995.2). NCBI lineage: Eukaryota > Metazoa > Chordata > Testudines > Emydidae > Terrapene > Terrapene triunguis. The sequence goes on along the minus strand of NW_020664419.1, from coordinate 59,021,773 downwards.
TTTACAAGAAGACACATACAAGATCCACTGGTTTACAAACCAAGACATCAAGCTCTGCAAGAGATGTTTACAGTCATTAATATCCTGCTAAGACACAGAAATAATTGTTCTAACTACATTGTCAGAATGGACCCTGAACTACACAATGCAACTAGTTATTTTCACGACAAAAGGTATCCATTTAGAACAAAGTTAAGTATAGTAAGCACATACCCTCTTTATTTGACTAGATTTTATCTTTGAGATCTTCTCTACTTCTATCCTTCTACTCTGCTGTTCTGGCCAAGATTTTCAAAAATAGGAGCCTAACGTTAAGCCCCAAAGTCCATATTTAGGGACTTGCCTGATATTCAAGTGTTGAGCACCCAACTGCACCCACTGAAGCCAATGGTGCTCCATACTTTGGAAAATCAAGCAGATTACATGTATAAATGTAGATTTAAGAGCCTTTTTAAAAAAAATTCACCCCCATATTTAACTTTCATTTCACTCATTTCTTAAATTTAAGTTACATCAACAGCTGCATTATCAATCCTTCTCTTGCAGATGTGAATAAATTGAAATAGACCATAGTCTATTTTATGAAATTATATATGGATTTATTAAACTCATAATAACAAAGTATATAGATTTTTTTCCTGCTACTTTTATTGTTTATCGTGTCAACTATTACAAGAGAAATGTTAACTCAAATTAGACAGGGTAGTTAAGGATGAACCAATTTTCAAATATTTTGGTTTTAAAATGTATTTCTTAGCGTGAGTTGAGTATGTAAAGAAAGCAGAATCAAAGTCTGCACATAATGCCTTATCCTGTTTCCATTGAAGCCAACGAAAATTTTGCCAGTGACTTCACTATGAGCAAGTTCAAGCCCATTTTCTGTGCTAGACCCATAACCTTAAACAGTTTATTTGTAAAAGATGCAATTCACCTCCAACAGTGCTACAAAAAAGTGACAATAATTACATCATCTATCAATGACTGAAGTTAACTGAATATCGCCTACAACGTAAGTTAATATAGCTTTCAGGACTTTTGCATTAATGAAGACCACTCCCTCCCCCCCCCCCCCCCCAAAAAAAGGCCTTTCAACACTAGCTTACCTTGTTGACTGACTGCTATCAAGTTACTGGAAATCATGGAGTATACCTTCCTTGAAGGGAGACAAAATAGACATTTCATAGATTTAAAAATTATAAATTAGAAGTTCCTATTTACTGTGGTAAATTTAGCCAAACTAGAAGAGAGAAAGACCAAGCTGAAAACATTGATTATTTTGTAGTGTCATGTAGAGCTGGCTGAAAAAGAGGTAAGTGCATTTTATGAAAAATTCAAAAGAAATGAAAATGTTTCTGTTTTGCTCAAAACTTTTCACAGCATTTTTGGATGTTTTCATTTTATTTTGGTGGGGAAACCACCACCATCGCTTTGCTTTTTTAAGCTTTCCATTCCTCTTTCACCACCCCATTGTAAAAAGGGAAAATAGTATAAAAAGTGAAAGTGTTTTCCCGCACCAAAACAAACGGAAGAAACTTTAAATGCTTTTTTCTAAAAAGTTGGAAAAAATTCCATTTTGAATTTTTTTCAAAAAATGAAAAATTTCAACAAGATCAGGAATTTTCTTCTGAAAGTTTCAATTTTGTCAAAAAGCCATTTCTCACTTAACCAGCAGTTGGACCACCTCTAGTCATGATTCACAGCATTTTTAATGGAACTTGTACAGCATTATTTCTTAATCCAGAAAAAAATATCTTCAACTTTTAGGGCAGTGGCAAGACCCAGGTCATGCATACTGGCTTTGCAGCAATATAACCTATTTCAGAAGAAAGTCTAGCCAGCTGCAGAGGGAAATCTTCAACCGCCGTCACTCTGCACTGATGAGTTGTGTAGCTGCCTGGAGAAAAACAAAAGAGCGTATGCCTCTTCTTTGCAACCCCCTTTACTGGACTTGGTCTCCCATGCATAAGGAGTTAATAATGGGAAGAGGACAGTCTGAAGTGCTTGTGTAATGTCTAAATTATGTGGCTGTTACCTCAAGGGGTAGAGGGGAGAATCTCTCTTCAAAGTAGACAGAAGCCCTAAGGTTACTGAACCTCAGAAGTTTGTGTTCCTTCTGAGGTCTGGCAGTTATAGATATAAATGCAGGCTGAATCATGCCTCCCTCAAAAAAAAAAAAAAATGGACAACTGGGGGCATACAATTATGACAATTCCATCTGTCAAGACTTATGCAAATAAAATATGCAACAAATTGCAAACCAACACATAAGTTCAGTGTGTTACATACATTTCATACGATCTCTCTCACAAAGAATATGAAATGTACCTGTGTTCTTTTACCGAAAAGCTTGGTACCCCAAATAGATCTCCAAGAAGATCATCTGCACAGTGGACAATATGCTGCTGTTTTTCATCATATAATCGTTTAGACATAATATATTGGCCAAGATAGAATATTACCTACAATGCAAGTCAAATATAGCTATATTAAATATATTTATAACTTTAAAGTATAAAAATATAAAATAACCTATTTCAAACCCCCTAAAGAGTCTATTCTCTTTTCAATTATCAGCTGCAACTCCATATTAATATTAACAGAGTTATAAATAAATACTACTTTACATAGCAGTTTTTGTCTGTAGTTCTCAAAGCTATATACAGTACTCCATTTTACAGACAGAGAAACTATGGTATAGATGTTAAGTGACTTGATCGGGGTCACAAAGCAAGACTGTGGCAGAGCCAGGAACAGAACCATCTCCCAGCTTCCACACCGATGCCCTATCCAGTAAGCCACATTATTTTTTTCATATTATGGGGTAATTAGTAAGTATGGTAAACTTGTAAGAGTGAAACTTATATTTATTGCTATCCATCATTGTTAATGAGAAGTTCTGATAATTTACCTCTTTCATTGTAAAAGTGTCTTTTTGGGCACCAGCAAATTTTAACAACTTCAACAATAGTGGCTTCGGCTTAAACTGAAAGGAAAAAAAAAGCAAATAACATATTTCATTTTTATAGTGCATGTCCTCCCCAAAGAACCATAGATTACTTGTGTATTACACCCACAAACACTATGTTAAAAGAGTGTTATTTATGTTGAAACGTCAAGCATCTCAAAGTTAGGACATGGCAGATTTTTGGTTCCCTGTGCAATCTTAATTTTGTCATTCCCCACGGTGCATTTACCGTTCACATCAAATGAAACAGGGGTCCTGTGAAAATCTGTGTGTCATCACATAATTAAAGACTGTGACAAAATACATATGCACATGGAGGCTAAAGTAAGGTTCCAGAGGCAACGACAACCTTTGCAACCTAAATAAGATTTGTTTACATGCTTACACAATTTCCTAGGTTTTTCTTTTTAAGAAAAAAGATAAACAAATCCTATTACATGCAACTATAACAATCCTCCCTCCCCCAAATCATACATCATCATGGTGTGAACCCTGAACTTTCAGCAATGTAGCCCAGACTGCTCCCCCTTGAACTACAAGGCTTACTACATTAGCTGGTAAGTAGAAGGCTGTTATCCCAAGGGGGGGACCCAGCCTAGCTCTCTCGCACCACCAGGAGGTGTGGCAGCTCCTACCATGGTGCCCTCAAAGTTAACTAAATGGCTCATTAGAGCTATTTGCTGGGTTTGGGCATAAGCCCGTGTCTCTCTCCCCACATCTTCTTGTGCTACAGCAGCTCTAACAGTTCTTAAGTGTTCCCAATATAGAGTGTGATGCTGCTGTTGCTGGTTCAGCAGCAGCATGAACCTGGTCCTAACATGTTCGTGTTTAGTTATTTCAGCAATGAGACAAAATATTTCTGAAGAACGGGTGAGAGAAGGGAAATGGCTTTTTTCAAAAACGTATCTCAGCAAAACCTGAGCTGAATGTCCTGGAACAAAACGGACAGCTCTTCGGTCCAAGGACTTTCCTTCTGCCATATTTCAAAGGTTTGATGCAGTTAGAGCTTCTAAAAACAAACTATGAAGCAGTTAGAGCTTCTAAAAACAAAAGGGCCACAAGAATTTTTTTATATGGAAAGTGTTAAGCAACCTAAATACTTGCTCAACCCAACAATACAAACATATCACTGAAATGCAACAGATGGATATACAATAGAAAGGAACAAACTACATCAAATCAAGTGTAAAAGTATAATTAGGGAGGCCAAAAAAGAATTTGAAGAGCAACTCATAAAAGACAAAAACTAACAGCAAATTTTTTTAAAGCACATCAGAAGCAGGAAGTCTGCCAAAGAATCAGTGGGGCCACTAGAGATCGAGATGCTAAAGGCACACTCAATGAAGTCAAGACCACTGCATCGGTCTTCACTGCAGAGGATATGGGGGAGATTCCCATACCTTAGCCATTCTTTTTAGGTAACAAATCTGAGGAACCATCCCAGATTGAGTGTCAGTAAAGGTGGTTTTGGAACAAACTGATGACTTACTATGCTTACATTTATCAGGACCAGATTGGTATTCACCCAAGAGTTCTAAAGGAATTCAAACATGAAACGGCCAAGTAACAACTGTGGTATATAACCTATTGTTTAAACTAGATGTCTGGCAAGTAGTCAACATAATACCGATTTAAAAAAGCCTCAAGGCAATGTTGGAAATTACAGGCTGGTAAGCCTAACATCAGTACCAGGCAAACTGGCTGAAACTGTGTGTCTGATAATTGTGTTCTTTACTATAGATCAAGGCTAGTCAATGTTTTTTTTGTCAAGATCCAAATATCTTGGTCAAGGTATAGGCAAAGTACAGACTCAGAGAAAATAATAAAATAAAGTACAGTAACATTAATTATAAGTAAATAAGATTTTGGGGTCCATTCAAAAGCATCTGGCAGTCCAGATTTGGCCCATGGTCCGCCTATTGACTACCCCTGCTATATATGAACACGATATGTTGGGGAATAGTCAACGTGGCTTTTGTAAGGGGAAATCATGCAGAATCCAATCTAGTAAAATTATTTGAAGGCGTCAAGAAATATGTGGACAAAGGTGATCCAATAGATATACCTGGACTTTCAGAAGGCCTCTCACCAAAAGGTTCTTAAGCAAACTAAGCAGTCATGGGATAAGAGGCAAGGTCCTCTCATAGATCAGTATTAAAATATAGAAAACAAAGGGTAGAAATAAGTGGACAGTTTTCAAAATGGAAAAAGGTAAATAGTAGGGTCCCTGAAGGATCTGTACTGGGACCAATGCTGTTCAATATATTCATAAATGATCTAGGAAAAGGGGTAAGCAGTGAGTGGCAAAGTTTGTAGACAATATAAAAATACTCAAGATTGTAAAGTCCAAAGCTGACTGTGAAGAGTTACAGACGGATCTCACAAACCTGGGTGACTGGGCAACAAAATGGCAGATGAAATCCAATCATAGAATTGTAGGACTGGAAGGAACCTTGAGAGGTCTTCTAGTCCAGTCCCCTGCACTCATGGCAGGACTAATTATTATCTAAACCATTTCTGACAGGTGTTTGTCAAACCTGCTCTTAAAAATCTCCAATGATGGAGATTGCACAACCTCCTTACACATTTTATTCCAGCGCTTAACTACCCTGACAGGAAGTTTTTCCTAATGTCCAACCTAAACCACCCTCGCCGCAATTTAAGCCCATTGCTTCTTGTTCTATCCTCAGAGGGTAAGGAGAATAATTTTTCTCACTCCTTCCTGTAACTGTTTTGTCCCCTTCTCAGTCTTCTCTTCTCCAGACTAAACAAACCCATGTATTTCAATCTTCCCTCATAGGTCATGTTTTTGTAGACCTTTAATCATTTTTGCTGTTCTTCTCTGGACTTTCTCCAATTTGTCTACATCTCTCCTGAAATGTCGCATCCAGAACTGGACACAATACTCCAGCTGAGGCTTATCAGCACGGAGTAGATGAGAAGAATTAATTCTCGTGTCTTGCTTACAACACTCCTGGCTAATACATCCAAGAATATTTGCCCTTTTTTTTTTTTTTTTTTTTGCAATAGTGTTACACTATTGACTCATATTTAGCTTCTGATAAATGCAATGTTGATAAATGCACACTGGAAAAAGTAATTCCAACCATACATACAAAATGATGGAGTCTAAATTAGTTGTTACCACTCAAGAAAGATAATGGAGTCATTGCAGATCGTTCTCTGAAAATATCCACTCAATATGCAGCAGCAGTCAAAAAAGCTAACAGTATGCTAGGAACCATTAGTAAATAATAATACACTAAATATCATAATGCCTCTAGATAAATCCATGGTAAGCCCACACCTTGAATGCTGCATGCAATTCTGGTTGTCCCCTTTCAAAAAAAAAAGATATCTTAGAATTAAAATAAATACAGAGGGGGCAACAAAAATGATTAGGGGATATAAAACAGCTTCCATATGAGGCGAGATTAAATAGACTGAGACTGTTCATCTTAGAAAAGAGATGACTTCAAGGGAACATGACAAAGGACTATAAAATCATGAATGGTGTGGAGAAAATGAATAAGGAAGTATTATTTACCCCTTAGCATAACATAGAACTAGGGGTCACCCAATGAAATTAGTAGGCAGCAGGTTTAAACCAAACATAAGGATATACTTCACACAATGCACAGTCAACCTGTGGAACTCTGTGCCAGAGGATGTTGTGAAGGCCCAATGTATAAGTGGGTTAAAAAAAGTATTAGATAAGTTCATTAATGGCTAGTAGCCAAGATGATCAGGGATGCAACCTCATGCTGTGGGTGTCCCTAAACTCTGACTGCCGGAAGCTGGGACTGGACAACAGGGGATGGATGAATCACTCAATAAATTGCCCTGTATCATTCATTCCCTCTGAAGCATCTGGCACCAGCCATTGTCGGAAGACAGGATTCTGGGCTAGGTGGACCATTGGTCTGACCCAGTATGGCCATTCGTATGTTTTTACAATGGATTCATAAAGGGAATGAACATCTCATTGAAACAGAGAAACAGAGAGAATGTATCATAAGTAGACAGAACTTAGGGCTAGTCTACACGGCCAACACTAAACACTTTAACGTGGCTTGTGTAGTCACGGCAGAGCGCTCGGAGAGAGCTCTCTCATCGCTCTAAAAAAAAAAAAAAAAAAAAAAACCC
>NW_020664419.1:58977997-59014562 GCF_002925995.2 Terrapene triunguis | reverse complement strand
AAAAAAAAAAAAAAAAAAAAAAAAAACCCACTCACCTCCAGGAGAGGCATAGCTACCAGCGCTAGGAGTGCGGCTCCTAGCAGTGGTGCACTGTCCATACTGGAGCTTTACAATGCTGAAACTTGCTGCACTCAGAGGGGTGTTTTTTCACACCCCTGAGCGAGAAAGTTGCAGTGCTGTAAATTGCCAGTGTAGACAAGCCCTTAATTATTTAAGCTCTGATCCTGCAACTGGATAGGTGTGGGAGGAAGCTTGCGCCCACAAGGAGCCCTGCTGACTTCAATGGGACTCTATACTAACACAAGGGTCCACCCAGGCATTGTAGATCTGATTGCAGATCAAGGCCTTACAATCACTGTCTTGATTTCCATGACAAAACCTCTGACTTTTAAGGTATTTTTGATTTTAAATAAATCACTGTATTTTTCCATCCTAAGCTGCATAGTATTCTTTCATGAACATCTGGCTTTTTTTGTGTTTTCCTACCTTTCTAGCCTTTTAAACTATTAGTAACTACTTAACTTTTCTAACAAAGTAAATTCACTTGCAATAGCATGCCATAACTTTTTAAATAACTTAAGTCACATCTGATGTGACAGAAACCATAGGATAGTGACTAACACAATTGCTGCAGTGCTGGTACAGTACTCAGACAGAAGAGTGACACACTTAAAGAATCACCACACCCCTGGGCTTTTCATCATAAGGTCTATGTCTCTTACCCTTGCTTTTAAGTTCTAATGCAGCACAAGATGGTATTGACACATACTGAAAACCTATAAAAACAACAAGGAGTCTGGTGACACCTTAAAGACTAACAGATTTATTTTATGCTATACATCTGAAGAAGTGAGGTTTTTACCCACGAAAGCTTATGCCCAAATAAATCTGTTAGTCTTTAAGGTGCCACCAGACTCCTTGTTGTTTTGTAGATACAGACTAACACGGCTACCCCCGATACCTGAAAACCTATAGTTAAATGAAAACAACGAGGAGTCCTTGTGGCACCTTAGAGACTAACAAATTTATTTGGCCAAAATAAATTGGTGCCACAAGGACTCCTCATTGTTTTTGCTGATACAGACTAACACGGCTACCACTCTGAAATCTGTCACCATACAGTTAAATAGAATCAGTTAAATTCATACTCTCTCAGAAACAATACAAACACCATGTAATACTAGAACATACACCTTTCCCAATGCTCTAATATGATTGTCAAGATTTCCATTTTAAATGCTATTTTTATAGGTTTTATATTCTGAATGGATCTAGTAATCTGTTCGAGGCTCAAACGGCATTAAAATCAAACACCTGTTAAAACATTTCTTTAAGAACACATTTAAAACCAACAAAATCCCAGAAACATGAAGTTTAGGTAGCTGTGCCATCCTTCACTCCCAACCGTGAAAGCTGATTTACTCCACAACTGTGCGATTAAAGAGAATCCACTTCACTTCCCTGGCTTTAATCCAATACGAACATCTAAGTTTCCTAGCATTGATGTAGGAGCAGTCAGCATCCACATTCTCGACACCTGTCTACCAGCAGGTCCATTGGAAGCAAGCCCCGCAGCCAGCAGGAAAACCTCGGGTGTCTGAGCGCCAGGGCTACTCACCAGTGCCTCTTGATCGGCGGGGGGAATGGCAGAGGCGCCGGGGCAGTCGTCCGGCCCAGCTGACATCTTGGTGTTGCACATTTGCCTGAAACGAAGACGGGCGGTGTTAGCCGCTCGCCCGGCAGCGGGCGAAGCGGGGAGGCGCACGGAGGAGCAGGGCCGGGGTAGGGGTAACGCGAAGCAGCGACGCGAGCCCGGGCCGCGCTACCCACTCAGAGCCGTGCGGGACCGGGGACCCTGGCCTCACCTGGGCGCTCCTGGCGGGCGGGCGCACGCGCGGCTGAGCTGCTGCACTGGCATGAAGCGGCGGGCCCGGGCCGCCTTTAAATAGCGTCGCCAGACGAAGGCAAGTCGGGGCTTAGCTCCTCCGCTGGCCGCGGCATGTCTGAGCATGACCCGGGGGTGACGCTGCTGAGTCACAGCGGGAGGCCGCGCGCGCCGCTGCTGACTCACCCAACGGCTGGGGCGGCCGCCTCGGTCCGGCCCCTCGCCCCAGCCCCGCGGCCGCCTGTTCCGCTTTCCCGGGCGGGCCCCGCGCGGCCTCCCTCCGCCGCTCTGCGGAGCCTCCCCACCAGGAGTAGGCGAAGCGCCCGGCCTACCCCGCCCGAGCCCCTCCCTCCGCCCGCCAGGCCCAGCGCCCCGTCCCCACGCACCGCCAGCCGCCGGGGAGGGGGAGGTGCCGCTACCTCCCGCGAACGGCTGCGGCCAGGCCCGCTCCGAGCGCCGCCATTTCCCCGACGCTGCGCCACACAACGCCCACGGGCCGGTGGTTTCCTCGCTGCGCACCCGGCAGGCGGGCGCCCCCTCGCGGCCACGAGAGCCTGCCCGGCCCGAGCTGCATCCGGGTCTCTGGCCTGGGCCTCGCTGCGCGTAGCGCGCAGGCTCCCAAGGGGGAGGGGCCGCTGCTTAGCCCGGGCTTGTCCCCAGCCCCGCCAAGGCCCTGCCTCCGCCCGCCTAGACTGAGGGGATCCGCCACCACCTCCCCGCAGCTGCAGGGCTGAGCCCCGGCCTGACCCAGCCCTTTTCACACACTCCGGGAGCTGCATTTCTCCAGTGGCCAAAGCGACCCCTTGCCTGCTGCCCCGCGATCCCTCTGCATTGCCCCCACTGCCCTATTCCCCGGCCACGCAGAGGGGCAGTTGTCTCCCCCCAAGGCAGGTGTCCACACCGGCCAGCAAACCAGGAGCAGGATACCCCACTGCGCGGCTGTTTGCTCCACTCCAGTGGTGCCGAGTCTGGAGCGCTGAACAGCACCTGAGCCCACTTGTTGAACTGGTTTGTAACTGGGGCATGGCCCAGCCATCTGTGACGGGTTAGATAACAGAAACCCCCTTGGGAGCTGCCAACCGATGTACCAAGATTACTCCAGTACCCTGTCTTGCTGAGCCAGACACTCCCGTCTGCTCCAACACAGACCCAGGGTCTGAATTATTTGCCCCCAAACTGGTTTACCTGAAAGCAGCTAACAGAAGTGTGCTTGTCTTTAACACCCAGACGCCCAACTCCCAATGGGGTCTAAACCCAGATAAATCCGTTTTACCCTGTATAAAGCTTTTACAGGGTAAACTCATAAATTGTTCACCCTCTATAACACTGATAGAGAGATATGCACACCTGTTTGCCTCCCCCCCACCCCCAGGTATTAATACATACTCTGGGTCAATTAATAAGTAGAAAGTGATTTTATTAAATACAGAAAGTAGGATTTAAGTGGTTCCAAGTAGTAACAGACAACAAAATAAGTCACCAAGCAAAATAAAATAAAATGCGCAAATCTATTCTAATCAAACTGAATACAGATAATCTCACCTTCAGAGATGCTTCAGTAAGTTTTTTCCTCAGACTGGACACCTTCCAGGCCTGGGCACAATTCTTTCCCCTGGTACAGCTCTTGTTCCAGCTCAGGTGGTAGCTAGGGGATTCTTCATGATGGCTCCTCTCTTCCCCTTTGTTCTGTTCCACCCCTTTATATATCTTTTGCATAAGGCGGGAACCCTTTGTCCCTCTGGGTTTCCACCCCAATTCACTGGAAGAGCACCAGGTTAAAGATGAATTCCAGTTCATGTGACATGATGGCATGTCACTGTAAGACCCCAAGCCTTCATTCCTCCCAGCCTGACTCACAGGAAGGCTTGCCTGCAAACAGAGCCATGCAGTCAATTGTCCTGTTGATGGGAGCCATTAAGATTCCAAACCACCATTAATGGCCCACACTTTGCATAATTACAATAGGCCCTCAGAGTTTTATTTCATATTTCTAGTTTCAGATACAAGAGTGATACCTTTATACAAACAGGATAACCACACTCAGTAGACAATAAGCTTACAAGAGACCTTTTGCATGAAGCGTATTCCAGTTACATTATATTCACTCCTTATCAGATTTTTATAAAATCATATAGACTGCAACGTCACACCATCATCCTCAGTTACTGTTCTATAGATTAGGTTTTAACCATGCATATATAACATACGCCTGGATTTCTGCGGACAGCAGGACTACACACCCATAAGGAACATATCACAGGATCGAGGCCGTGGTCATCTGACAAAAAATCCCTGCCTAGCCTGAGGTCAGGAAAAAAACACTTACTTGAATAACTGAATCAAGTTTAGCAGTTTCAACTGTAAAGAGAAAAACAGTGGCACAGGAAAGGGAAAAATTGGATGTAGTGATAGATATTTCTAGTCATTTCCTTTCCAGCTCATGTTCTCCCTCTTGTCTCACAAAGTCCACATTTTTTAGTAAAACCCTCTATAAAAAATACTAGTATTTCATTAAAAACTTATTGGGTGTAGAGGTGAAGAGTTAAGGGTAGTCAGAGGAGAAAAATTAGGGCCCATCAATAATAGCAAGTCTACTATGTAACCCTGTTTTTTCCCTGCAAATCTTTATTTCACCTTTTTATTTATTAAGAACATAAAATTCTCTATACTATATTAGGCCATCCAGTGTTTCCTGTATAGCTGTTTGCTTCCGCCATGCATGCTGCCAGTTGCGCAATGCCATAGAGGTGGGCTGGGGGAAAGGGAATTTTTCTGACCTGTGTGTCAATTATCTTAAATGCTGAAGTATAAGGTTTGGTTACATTAGTTTAGTAGAAATTACTACTATTGATGTTAAAGTTTTATAATTCTTTAATAAATCCAGCTACAACATATTATTATAGAACAGTTGTCTGTGACCTATGGCATTTCATCCAGATGAATAAAAGCAGAGAGCCTTTCATATCATTCACATAACTAATTCAATGCCAGATTAAAGTAAACATCAGACTGCCTTTCGAGGACACTAGATGAAGTTTGGTACTAGATGAAGACACTCTTGCTTGCTAGTTTGATTTCCAAACTCCCCCATAATAGGCATACGTATTACTAATTTTTACTAATGTATGCAAATCAGTGGTTAAAGTAGATTGAAACTGGAGGGGAATGTGTGGAAAGGAGCTGTTTACTCAGTCCAAGGAGAGGTGGGGAAGCCACCCTCTCCTTTTTTTCCCTCTCCTTTAATCCCTGATTCAAATATTCTAATAAGTATAGGGTCTTCAAATTAAAAAGATAAAATGTAAATTAATTTTAGTAATAGAATTATTTGTTTCTAGCAATAGTATTTACTAATTATACTGTTAATTGTATAAGTCAGTAGAGCTGGTCAAAATTTTTCATTCAAAATCTTTTTTTTTTTTTAAACACAAAATTAGACCTTTTTTTGAAACCATAGCATTTGGTTTTTAACATTTTCCATTTTTCTGCTGAAACCTACAACTGCCAATTTTTTAAATTGAAATCTAGGAATGGAAAGAACAGACCTGAATTATTTGAGAATGGAAGGAGAATAAAGGTAAGAACTGCACATGTTTAATTCTAATCTTATGTAATCATTTTAATGGACAGCGTAATATAGTACAGCCTTGCTTATCAGAACATCATGGAGAACAAAAAGGAAATTTGGATAATTATGTTTTTGGATATTGAGAGAATTTTCATTGTAGGACATGATCCTGTTTCAGATAGCGTTTAGAGATGTACTACTGTTAGGAATGAGTGATAGTTACCAAAGCTCAACAAAGCTACTTGCCCATGACAACTAACATAGGCCTGGTCTATACCTAAAAATTAGATTGAGCTAGGTAAATTGCTCAGGAAAAAAAAATGTTTGCTCCCTGTTTGATATAATTAGGTCGACCTAATACCCACTGTAGACACAGCTAAGTCGACGGAAGAATTCTTCCATCAACCTAGCTACCAGCCACCTCTCAGAGAGGTGAATTAACTACAGAGACAGAAAAACCTCTTCCATCGATGTAGGAAGCATCTATGCTATGACACTACAGTGGCACAGCTGTAGCCGTTATAATGTAGCTATGCCCTTGTCTGCACAAGAGATAGACAAATGTCTAGAGCCCTGCGCGGATACAAATTTATATCCACATATGCAAATCGGTATCCGCGGAACCACAGTGGCGAAAGGAGCAGAACATGGGGCTGCCGCTCCCAGGAGCCAGCGCCCAACACTGGCAGCTCCTCCAGCACGGCTGTACCGCCCACAGCCCCACCCACAGCCCTGCCTCCGTCCCTTTCACATAGCTGTCTGTCTCTCCTGTCTGGGGGCATGCGCGCCCCTTTAACACAAGAGCGCAACCAGGGACAGCTGCTGGTGAGCCTAGTGCCCGCCCCAGTGGGCAGGGTTGGGGGCGGTACAGCCGCCCTGGAGGAGCTGCTGGCGCGGGACACTGGCTTTTGGGATTGGCAGCCCCACCCCACGTTCTGTTTCCTTTGCCGCTGCGGTTCCCAGGAGAGCCCTGCGGTTCCGCAGATAACTATTTATATCCGTGGGTATACATTTGTATCCGCGCAGGGCTCTACAAATGTCTGGGCTTGTCCATTGGACAAATAGTTTTTCAACAGGACCTTGTAAAAATTCCAGTGATCATTAAATCTAGGTATTTGTGTGTGAGTACTTAGATTTTCAAGACCGTCTTGTTATCCTTCTAAAACACAAAGCTCAAGGTCCAAGAAGTTACACGAGTAGCATTTAAACAATTGCCAGAATTTTTGAGATGTGTTTACATTCCATTATCTCCAGAATTTCAAAGGGCAGAAAGATTGTTTTCATGAGGACGGAATGTCCTAGTCTACAGCTGACAAAGCAAGAATCCTCTCAGACTTACCCCTCCCTAACCAAATGTAGCCAGAACCTAACCTGATCATTACAAGAGCGATACTCATACAAAAAGTATTAAAGTGTGTAGAGCTGAATCGCTAGAAGTTTTACTGTTGGACTTAACATAAAACAACAGTGACAGTTTTTACTCTACACTAGGAAATGATTGAATTAACACTTTTATTCCTGTACAGAATGCAACTAGTGAACTGAGGCAAAACAATTAAAAGCACAGACAGAGGACACCTTTTACATCAACAACACAACAGCTATTACATTCAAAACAGAAAGATAGCATTTGCTTAGTCTCTACAAATCTATGTCAAAGTATCAGGCCTTGTAGCTGTATTTGTGGTATGGTTTTGCTCAGGCTGTATATAAGTGACATGCCTGTTTAAATCATCAGTAAGTTTTACTGTGATTAATATAGCCCACGCTCTTAAAGAACAGGCAGTTATGTCTATCTTTTTCACTCCTCAGCCAGCGAGTGTCTTGCTATGACCAATGAGTGTGAGAGTGTTCTTCAGCTGATAGCTACCGTTCCCAGAAGACCTATCAACAGGGAAAAAGTTTCTGACCATGATTTTTATTAGCTTTTGGGCACAAATCTTCTTTTCTCAGGCAGAATTTATAGTAAGTCAGTGGGAGATTGGTCTAGTTTAAAAATTTGCTGTTCTGTTTTCAAATCTGCAGCGGTGCAACTGTAGCAACACTAAGCCTCTGGTATGGATAGTTTTTTATGACATGATGATAAAGCAAATGAGTGTGCTTCTCTCTCTCCCCCTCCTTACCGTGCTTACACTGTTGCTTGCTACCACTGGTGCAGTTGCACCATTGTTGGCAGTTGCTGTAATACAAGACTGTTTTGTTGTAAGACTATTTTTGCTAGCGTAGACAAAACCAGATATGGCAGCTTGTGCCCTTAAGACAGCAAATATTCTCACTGTTCCAATAGCCCAGAAACAAAAGGAGGCCACCACCACTTTGAAGCCCTGCCCAGTGACATGATTAGAGCCATAGCTAACATGTCTGTAGTTGCTCATTAAGGACCAGGATAATTCAAGCCATTCTAATACAAATTTACACTCTGCCTAAAGACATGATTCATAATTGCTTCATTTGCAAGCTAGAAATAGGTTTTCCCCATAGCTCTTTAGAATATGGGTCTGTACTACAACAGACACTTCCCCTATGCAAAAGCCAGGTTGCTATACCATAAGAATGAACTCTGTAAGGCTGCAGCTACACTATAAAAAGGACTCAAAGGAGCTATTTTTGACAAAGGATGCCACCTTCAAGGAGCGTAGAAACTTGTCCAGCTGTTGTAGTTAAGGTCAGCTCCTGCTGCATAAAACATTCTACAAAGTTTAGGCACCATTTTAGTGCCACTAAGGCCTGGCCTGCACTTAAAAGTTTTGTCGACGTAGTTATATGAGTTCAGAGTACGGGGAAAAAATGCACTCCTAATTAGGGTGACCAGACATCCTGTTTTTAAGCCCTGCTGCAGGTGACCTGACTTTTTCCTTAAAATGGGCAAAGTGTCCTGTATTTTCTGCCTCCTCCCTCCGTCAGTACTGGCTGGTCCTGCTGCTGGCTGGATCCCTGCTCGCTAGCTGCACACCCACCAGCCGTAAGTGGGGTGGTCCAAAGGCCAAAGATGGGGGTTGGTGTGCAAAGCTGCAGCGTGCGGGGCCAGGCCTCTCCCACTCAGGGCCGGCTTTAGGCCGATTCGGCCAATTCCCCTGAATGGGGTCCCTCGCCTAGAGGGCCCCGCGCAGCTGTCCACCCCACCCCCGACCCACTTCCCCCTCCTCCCTGAACGCTCCGCCCCCCTTCTCCTCCCCCTCCCCTGCTTCCTGCGAATCAGATGTTCGCGGGAACCTTAAACAAGCAGCAGGCAGGAGGTAAGCTGGGGAGGGGCATGAGGAGGGTTCCAGGGTGGCGTGGTGCAGCCCAGTCCAGCCCTGGCCGAGCGCGCGGCTTCCTCCGGCCTGGCCCCAGCCAAACGCCCCCAGCCCCAGCCCGGTCCCGGCCGAGTGGCCCCGGACCTGGACCCGGACCCTGACCCAGCCTGGACCGAGCGGACCCGGCCCCGGCCCCGGCCGAGCGACTCTGGCCCAGACCCGGCCGAGCGACTCTGGCCCGGACCCGGCCCTGGCCGTGCGGCTCCAGGCAGCGCGGTAAGGGGGCAGGGAGCAGGGAAGGGGTGTTGGAAGAGGGCAGGGGAGTTCGGAGGGTTGTGGGGGGGTGGATAGGGGTCAGGGCGGTCAGAGGGCAGGGAACAGGGGGATTGAATGGGGGCAAGGGTCCCAGGGGGGCAGTCAGGAAGGAGCAGGGGTTGGATTGGGCGGTGGGGGGCAGTCAGGGGCAGGGGATCCAGGGGCAGTCGGGGACAGAGAGAAGGGGTGGTTGGATGGGGCAGGGGTCCCAGGGAGCCATCAGGAATGAGAGGAGGGGTTGGATGGGGCGGCAGTGGGCAGTCAGGGGACAGGGAAGGGGGGTGGATGGGGCAGGGGTCCTGGGGGGGGGGGGAGGCGTCAAGAACTTTAGGTAGGGTTAGCATGCATCCGCATACATTACGCAATGTATGTAATATATAATTTTGTTATTATTTATATAGTTATGGAAAGTAAATAATACATGGAAGAAATGAAAGGTGGTTTTTTAAGTTTTTTTTTTTTTTTAAGTCATCCCTGTCAGGGCCCCGCCGAAAATGTTCGAATTGGGCCCCACACTTCCTAAAGCCGGCCCTGCTCCCACTGCCGGTCCATCAGTGCAGCCCCCGCTGAGTGCTGGCTCTGGAGTGTGGTGGGGAATGATTTCCAGCCTGTTTACCCCCCTCTCCTCCCGCCCCCGAACCTGGCGGCTCCACGGCAGCCACCCGGGCAGGGGATTGGCACCCTCTTCACCTGCCCGTTCCCAGGCACCCTCCCCTGCCGAGCCACCTCTCTAGCTGAGTTCACTGAAGCCCTGGTGCACAATGCATCCTTAGGGCTTAACCCTTTCCTGCCCGCACTGTAGCCAAGGGGGGGTGGTGAGAACAGGAGGCGGCTGGATTATGTCGGTGACCAGCAGCAGCCTGGAGGTGTTAGCTGCCTTTTGACAGTGTGTGGGCAGGAAGGCACAAGCTGCTTCCAGCCACAGTAGGGGTCGTGGGGGGGGAGGGGGGAAGAAGAGATGAGTTCTGCAAAGACATGGGCCAGGTCATTCCTTCCTCCCTCCCTCCTCCCCTGTGGCTGGAAGTAGCTCCCGGGAGACTGCTGCTGGCCACATTCTGGTGTGAACCCTGGCAGAAATCTGTGGAGGGGGGCATGTGACCCTGTGTGCCCCCTCTATGTGTTGCCTCAGGAAGACACGGCACCAGGTACTGGGAGAGGGGGAGTCCATCCTGGAGACCCAGCCAGGCATGGAGGGTGGAGAGCGCCGGGCAGGGAGCATTGGTCGGTCACCCGCCCTGTGAGAGAGAGGGGTACGTGTGTGTCACCTCTCCCCGTGTGTGTCGGGGGCGGAAGGGGTGTGTGTGTGTGTATCACCCCTCCTCCTGTGAACCTTAAAGCCTTAAAGATAAAGAAGGTAAATAAAAAGAATCCAACTACGCAGTATTTCTTTTTACCAGGGGCTCAGTCAACTTAATGTTAATTTGAATGTTTGTACTACATAGTTCTGATTGATTGCTGTTTAACTTGCTTGAATACAAGTAATTTTACCTAGTGTCCCGTATTCAACATAGGGAAATATGGTCACCCTACCCCTAACTCACATAGTTGTGTTAGCAAATCCCTAGTGTAGACACATTTATACTAGCAAAAAAAGTCAGTTTGTCAGTAGACCTTATTTTGTTTGGGAAACCAGTGAGCTATACCGGCAAAAGCACTCTTGGTAGTATAACCTGTGTCTCTACAAGGAAACCCTTTCTAATGTTGACAAGGCGTACATCCTATTGTGTGTAAATGGAAAGTAGGCAGATTCTGTCACTTCATCCCTCAAAGGTGGCTATTTCTGACCAGACAACATTCATAGTAGCAACCTTGAGATGGGTCATAGCGATGCCAGAAATCTATCTATGAGGGAGTCGGATGGCACGGTTTCTGCCAGTTAGCATTTTTTTTGCTGCCTCAAGAAGGGGCGGATGGTGTCTTCCATCCTATGTGCAACTGTAAAAGGTATCCAGAGGTGATCCTGGCAATTACCGGCCAGTATGTTTGACTTCAGTCTCAGGCAAACTGGTTGAAACTATAACAAAAAAGAAAATTGTCAAACACACAGATTAACATAACTTGTTGAGGAAGAGTCAACATGGTTTTTGTAAAGGGAAATCATGCCTCACTAATCTACTGGAATTCTTTGAGGGGGTCAACAAGCATGTGAACAAGGGGGATCCAGTGGATATACTGTACTTAGATTTTCAGAAAGCCTTTGACAAAGTCTCTCACCAAAGGCTCTTAAGCAAAGTAAGCTGTCACGGGATAAGAGGGAAGGTCCTCTCATGGACTGGTAACTGATTAAAAGATAGGAAACAAAGGGTAGGAATAAATGGTCAGTTTGCAGAATGGAGAGAGGTAAATAGTGGTGTCCCCCAGGGATCTGTACTGGGACCAGTCCTATTCAACATACATAAATGATCTGGAAAAAGGGGTAAAGAATGAGGTGGCAAAATTTGCAGATGATACAAAACTACTCAAGATAGTTAAATCCCAGGTAGACTGCGAAGAGCTAGAAAAGGATCTCTCAAAACTGGGTGACTGGGCAACAAAATGGCAAATGAAATTCAGTGTTAATAAATGCAAAGTAATGCACATTGGAAAGCATAATCCCAACTATACATATAAAATGATGGGGTATAAATTAGCTGTTACCACTCAAGAAAGAGATTTTGGAGTCATTGTGGATAGTTCTCTGAAAACATCCACTCAATGTGCAGGGGCAAAAAAGCGAACACAATGTTGGGCATCATTAAGAAAGGGATAGATAAGAAGACAGAAAATATCATATTGCCTCTATATAAATCCATGGTATGCCCACACCTTGAATACTGCGTGCAGATGTGGTCGCCCCATCTCAAAAAAAGATATATTGGAATTGGAAAAGGTTCAGAAAAGAGCAACAAAAATGATTAGGGGTATGGAACAGCTGCCATATGAGGAGAGATTAATAAAACTGGGACTTTTCAGCTTTGAAAAAAGATGAATAAGGGGGGATATGATAAAGGTCTATAAAATCATGACTAATGTGGAGAAAGTAAACAAGGAAGTGTTATTTACTCCTCATAACACACGAACTAGGGGTCACCAAATGAAATGAATAGGCAGCAGGTTTAAAACAAACAAAAGGAAATATTTCTTCACACAATGCAGTCAACCTGTGGAACTCTTTGCCAGAGGATGTTGTGAAGGCCAAGACTAAAACAGGGTTCAAAAAAGAACTAGATAAATTCATGAAGGATAGGTCCATCAATGGCTATTAGCCAGGATGGACAGGGAGGGTATCCATAGCCTCCGTTTGCCAGGGACTGGAAATGGGCACTTGATGATTACCTGTTCTGTTAATTCCCTCTGGGGCACCTGGCATTGGCCGCTGTTGGAAGACAGGATACAGGGCTAGATGGACCTTTGGTCTGTCCCCATATGGCCATTCTTATGTTCTTATTAGGTCTCATAAAAGTCATGGCAGTGCTCTGAACCAAGATCTCTCCTCTCCCTAGTCCAGAAAGCACAAATGGTAACAGTTACAGAAGAACTGGAATACTGGACTATATCTTGCCTGCCATGTTCTCAGCTTCGTTACCATTAGCTGGGGCTCTGACAGCAGGTCTGGAATGACAAACTGACAATTCTGGCTCCCAAACTAGTACTTGGCTGCTATGCAAGTCCACAGGAAGCTTGGAGGATACTTTGGGCCTGAGAATCCCATCAAGCTCATTTCAGAAGGGGCAGAAATGCCTTTGAACTGCAGAGATCCAGTTAGGCCTGGTCTACACCTAAAATAAAAGTTGACTTAAGTCTGATCTACACTACAAAGTTAGGACGATGTACATCGCCTTGCGTTGCCTATTTGTCCGTATGTCTACACTTAAATTTGTTTCCAGCTTATGTAACCGTCCTGTTACAGCAGGGGAGGGCAAACTACGGCCCGCGGGCCGGATCTGGCCCGTCAGGGCTTTCAGTACGTCCCATGGGATTGCCATCCTCGTGGCGCAGCGGGGCTAAGGCAGACTCCCTGCCTGCCCTGGCCCCGCGCCGCTCCCGGAAGCGGCCGGCACCATGTCCCTGCGGCCCCTGGGGGAGGAGGCGCAGAGGGCTCCGTGCACTGCCCTTGCCTGCAGGCACCATCCCCTGCAGCTCCCATCGGCTGGGAACGGGGAACCGCGGCCAATGCGAGCTTCGGGGGTGGTACCCACAGGTGAGGGCAGCACGCAGCGGAGCCGCCTGCCCCACCCCCACCCCCAGGACCCACTGCTGGACATGCTGGCCACTTCTGGGAGCAGTGCAGGGCCAGGGCAGGCAGGGAGCCTGCCTTAGCCCCGCTGTGCACTGCTGCCACCCCAGAGCCGCTCGAGGTAAGCGGTGCCAGGCCAGAGCCCAAACCCCTCCTGCACCCCAAACCCCTGCCCTGAGCCCCTTGCCACACCCCGCATCTCTCCTGCACCCCAACCCGCTGCCCTGAGCCCCCTCCTGCACCCCAAACCCTGCCCTGAGCCCCCGCCGCACTCCTACCCCTTGCCATGAGCCCCCTCCCACATTCCGCACCCCCTGCCCTGAGCCTCCAAACTCCTGCCCTGAGCCCCTTGTCACACCCCACACCTCTCCACCCCAACCCCTTACCCTGAGCCCCTTCCTGCACATCGCACCCACTCCCACACTCCTTCCTGCACCCCAACACCCTGCCCCAGCCCTACATTCATAGCCCTGTATACAATTTCCCCACCCAGATGTGGCCCTCGGGCCAAAAAGTTTGCTCACGCCTGCGTTACAGCAACTCAGTAAAATCACCTCCCCAAACAGTTGACCTATTGAGGTCAGTGCAGTACAAGTATAGATGCCATATGACGTGTGTTGACCCTAACGTTCCTCCAGTAGCTGTTCCACAATGCCCTATTCCCTGTGACAAGACTGTTCTGCTCACAATTGTAAGCTCCACTGTCCAAGGGGTCCTGGAGACCAGAAGCCACCTCCCCCTTTAAAACCTCCTGTGCATTTTGAAATGCTTTTTCTTGATTTCCCACCTGGTGAGCACACCTAGCAGCTCTCCACACTTGGCATTGACACGAATATGCACATCACCAACACAAGCAGCCAAGTATGCATGCGTCCAAGGGATATAAACAAACTCTTGCATCAACCCAAATTTGTAATACAGACAGACATGGCCCTAGCAATGTCACTTGGGCTCACTAAGCCAACCTAAGCCTTGGTGTAGAAACTGCTAGGCCGACCAAATAATTCTTCCATTGACCTAGCTACTGCCTCTGTAGAGGTGAAGTAACTGCAGCGACAGAAAAACCCCTTCCATTGTTGTAGCAAGCATTCTACGCTACAGTGGCATAGCTGCAGTCACAGGCGCCGACTTTTCATTGTGTCGGGGGGTGCTCAAACCCCGACTCTGCCCCAGGCCCCACTCCACCTCTTCCCTCAGTGCCACACCCCGCCCTGCCCCCACCCTGCCTCTTCCCGCCCCCACTACCTCCGCCCCTCCCCCGAGTGCACCATGTCCTCACTCCTCCCTGCATGCTGCAAAACAGCTGATTGCGGTGGGCGAGGAGGGAGGGGGAGACGCTGATCGGCAGGGCCCACCAGTGGGAAGGAGGCGCTGCGGGGGTAGAAGGGAGCTCATGGGTGGGCTGTCAGTGGGTGCTCAGCACCCACCATTTTTTACCAGCTGTGCTGCTGTAGCGCTTGTAGTTTATACATACCCTCACTCTCTGAAACCTCATGCTGCTCCTTCAGGCCCTTAATTTTGTCACAACACTGTCTGGCATTCTATTCAATGCCAAACTGAGCCAGAAGCTGGCCCATCTTTGGCATACATGAAGTGTTCCACATAATGGAATTAATCAGTTCTACCTGGATCCCAGTAGGAATGAGGGTCTTTGGGTCTGGCTCAGGCTAGCTGGCAGCACAATCACATGATGGCCTTCCATAAGGCATTGTGGGAAGCACAGTAGGGCAGTTGTTTGCACAGGAATTCAGCCATCTTGCAGAAAGGCATGCTGTGATTTCCAATTAGTACAGTCTCGGTTCAGGTAACTTGGATATTTTTTAGGGGATAGGGCCTCAGAGGGAAGAGTGCTGCTTACTGAATCAACACACACAGTTTATGTTTTCCTCATCTGTAGAAGTCATGACCAGATCCAACCCTGTTTAATATTTAAGATCTGACGAAACCACAACCTGAGGTACCACGGCTTCGTAAACACAAGGCTAGCATAATCCTAAAAAAAAGTTTTTCTAACAAACACTAGTTATGTGTTCTGGATGCTTAAAAGGCACTCAGTTCAACTGGGGCCTTACTGGTTAGAGCATTATTATATAATTAAGCACGAGCTGTCTCAAAAACGCTCTTGACGTTGGAACAATCCTGGGTCAGTACACAAACTTCCTGTGCTTGTTTTTTAATTGATTTCCCATCATACATTTGGGAGCAGTTTTTAATTCAGTCCCTGCCTGCCCAATTCTGATTCATGCTGGCTCTTGGTAACAGCTGAATCAACCACAAGCCCAGAGTTAACAAACTAATTTTGTGAAGACTCCAACTGGCAAAGAAAGATTAAATAAATAAAACTAATCCCTCAAATTTGTGTGAGATCACCAGCATGTAGCTGAGGTGATGCAATTTAAGCCCCATCTACCAGATTCCCCCATGTTAGGAAATTATTTTTAAACTGAGAAGTTAAATATAAATGCCTTCTGCAAACAAAATTATTCCATCGGATGTGGAGTGGCCAGGGCATATATTTATTAAAATGGCTGTCTCAAGACAGGGCCAAGGAGTGTTTTTATGATGCTGCAGCAGAAAATCCCAGGAAAAGATTTTTCTGATGAGATTCATTATAGCTTTGGCTAAGACATCACTGAGTGGGGAAATAGAAAGTATTTCTTCCTCCCAAACTCTCCCCCCGCAATTTTTTTGTTGCTAACAGAGAGGGGTAAAGTCTGCAACTGTAGCAACAAGTTCTACTAATCAGCAACTGTGAAAATATTTTTTTCCAGTGATCTCGCCTGCAGTGGAGAGTCGACCGCTTCATATCTGCTCATATATATCCTGTCTCAAACTTATGATGGGCGGTGTGTCTGATTTAAACAAAGTAGGATGATACTATTTGCTACCAGGACTGTTTTATTCAGTGCTTAGTTGTTCTCACTCTAATGCACCACTTAAACTAGCACAAAGCATCTTTCTATGGCAGGGAGTGGCCTAGAGGGGAATAGTATCAACAAGCTAATAGGATTAATGTAAGTGGCAACAACACATTGTATGAGATTTGGGACAATGAGCAATCTAAAAAGAGCCTAAACTCCCCCCCCACAAAATCCAGCCTGCCATGAGACATCTATTTAAAAACCAGAGGGAAATGCTTTGAATGTATGCAAGGAGCAATATAGCCCTTAGAATGACTGTGAACAGCCATCCATAAAATTTGGATTCGCTATATGGAGATCCTGTTGATGGTGGGGTTAGGCACAGGTTCACTGGTATATTCAGTCTGCAATTTGGAGTGGAGGTGGGGGGAAGAAGACAGATAAGAGGTAGCCGTTAATTGAATGTCTGGAGTCTGCTTACATTTCCATTTGGTTTCAGCAGGATTTTCCATCCAGTAAGGTCCTTCTCCTTGTAGTGCCATCCTACTTATCTGTTCTTGTTGCCCCTGTGGTGCTCGCCTGTTTGTCCAACTCTCCTAGAAGTGCTTTTATGCTTCCTTCCATGCGTCCCCTTATGCAGCCAACTAGTTCATAAAGCCACTACTCTATCCTCCCTTCCAGGTTCCCATCAAGTCCACTATGGTGCCAACTGATAATGACTAGGCAGGCCGTTTAGAGACATTACTGATGTCATCATGTAGTGTTTGTTGATATCCCATAAAAAATCTGACGCAGACCCAACTACTTGTAGACATGGCCTTAGTCTGTGTAACCATGTGGTCCTATCACGACCTTTGTTTGCCTTCCCATCCCTTTTGATTATTTGTTACACACATTTAATTGTTATTGTAGACAGCGCAGGTTGGAACTAGGACACTATCTGGTGGAATGAGCTCTCTCTCTTGCTCATCTTTGTATTTCTTCTGTTTTTCCTCCATTGTCTGTCTGTCTTTCTCTCTTCTTCCCTTCCTCCATTGCCTCTCCTTCTTCCAGCACCTCCTCATCCCTCTCTCCCCCCATAGGCCTAGTTTACACTGGGGGGCGGGGGGGAGGATTGATCTAAGTTACACAACTTCAGCTACGTGAATAACGTAGCTGAAGTCGACGTACTTAGACCTACTCACTGCAATGTCTTCACTGCGGTAAGTCAACTGCTGCCGCTCCCCTGTCGACTGCCTGCGCCTCTCGTGGCGCTGGAGTACAGGAGTTGATGGGAGAGTGCTTAGGGGTTGATTTATCACGTCTAGACTAGACGCGATAAATCGACCCCTGCTGGATCGATCGCTACCCGCCGATCCAGCAGGTAGCGTAGACATACCCTTATTGTTACTGTCTTTCAGGATAGCAAAAGCACCCAGAAGCATTCTAGAATCTTTAAAGACATGTAGGAAAATAGGTCCCATACAAGGAGCTTGCAGTCTAAGACCCCAGTTGTGCAAACACATGTGCTTAGTTTATATGCAAGAATGTGCAAAACTGTTTGCAGGATTGGGGACTAAGTAGACAATATACTGTTGACAGGCAAAGCAGAGGTGGGAGGGAGATAACAGGAGGGGGATTTATTTTAACACGTACATATTTACTTGTGTTTGATCCATTTAATCTGTTTCTATTTCATTCCTTTGCTTCCTTCCCTTTCCTGTTGTGACCCAACATAATTGTAACTAAAGCATGGTCGCCTTCCATCCAGCTTCCCCCTGAAAGTCAACTAATAGAAGGTGAAGCTAGGGTTACCATCCGTCCGGGTTTCCCCGGACATGTCCGGGTTTTTCAGCCTTAAATGGCCGTCCGGGGGGGATTTCTAATTAAGTAGAAATGTCCGGGATTTCCCCTCCTGCGGAGTGCGGCGCGGCTGATTGGACGCCTGGCCTGATTGAAAGCCGCTCGCAGCCACTAGGGCCTCTAGCAGCCAGAGTCCCTCCCCTTCCCCCGCTCCCTCCCCCTCCTCCCCCACAGAGCAGCCGGCAGTGTTGGACTCCACGTGGAGCTCACAGTTCTCCGTCTGCCGGGTGAGTGGGGGAGGGGGGCAGGCGGGGGTGTGTGTGTAGAGGCGGCAGGGCAGGCGGGGGGAGCAGAGGCTGCAGGGGGGGTGTGTGCAGAGGCTGCAGGGGCAGGGGGGGGGGGGGGGCGCAGGGTGAGGCGGGGCAGGGCAGGCATGGGCATAGGGGCTGCAGGGCGAGTGGGGAGCAGGGAAGCACTTAGCAACCCCCAACCAAGATCAGAGCGGGAGGGAGGAGGGGGAATGCGGGGTGCTCAGAGGAGGGGGCAGAGTTGGGGCAGGGACTTTGGGGAAGGGGTTGGAATGGAGGCGGAGAAGGGGTGGGGTTGGGGCAGGGCTGAGGGCGGGGAAGGGGCGGAGTTGGGGCAGGGCCGGGGGCGGGGCCGGGGCCCCGTGGAGTGTCCTCTTTTTTAAATGTTTGAATATGGTAACCCTAGTGAAGCAGTCCTGCAAGATTCTAGACTCCACACTGCACATCCTCCTTCCTCAAGATAGTGCTGAATATCACCAGACTACTTCAGTGAGAGAAGCAAATATGCTCGTTGGGGTTTGGAGCATGGCTGCCCAAAATAAATATCAGGCTCCCACAAGAATGAGAAACTGCTAACCTTCTATAAGTTCAGCTCAGTGCAACACATGGTCCTGTTGTAGTCAGTGGAGTGGTTTGCTGCAGGGCTTTGGAGCGGAGCCCGGAGCTGGATAGCAGAACAGTAGGTTTTTGCCCGGAGCTGGAGCCGGAGCAGAGCAATTCAAAAATTTGATTGCTCCAAATCCCTGGTTTGCTGGGCCACACTGAACAAAAACTTGATCAAGCTGAGTAGTTCTTGCAGGTGACTTGTTTTTGTTCTAAGAATAAATTCTTTCCACTTACTCTGAAATAGAGAAATCACAGGGGGATTCCCCCACTAGTAGTCCATGAGGCCCAAATCTTGCTCTAAGCAGATTTCATCAGATTGGAAGTATTGTTGCAAGACTTATGAAATAGAGGTGGCTGGGGAGCAACTGAAGAAAAGGCAAGAAATAAGACTTCTGGGGGAAAGGACAGTACTAAAGGAAAGAGGTGAGGAGAAGGGGAGAAAGAGGTTACAAATTGTGAGACTTCATAGTTACTAGAGAAGAGCATTGTGCTGCTGTTGCCAAGTGACTCCTTTAGGGTAAAATATGTTTTAAAAAATATTCAAGGGGTCTTTGTTGTAGAATCAGAGTTAAGCTCCGTGCTCTGTAGCAGACTATCAGCAGAGAAATTTGTTTGCCGGCAACAGTGCCATCTCGAGGAAAAAAAAAAAAAAAAAGCTTTAAAAACCATGCAAAATAGGATCATAGA
Source organism: Terrapene triunguis (assembly GCF_002925995.2). Taxonomy (NCBI): domain Eukaryota; kingdom Metazoa; phylum Chordata; order Testudines; family Emydidae; genus Terrapene; species Terrapene triunguis. The sequence goes on along the minus strand of NW_020664419.1, from coordinate 58,995,101 downwards.
AGTTAAAAATATTATGTCTTTTGGATCATCTAGTCCAGAGGTTCTCAACCTTTTTCTTGTTGAGGCCCCCCCCCCTATAAAAACGCCAGGGCCTGGTAGGGGCAGGGGCTCCAGGCTGGGCGGGGGACCCTTGGGCATAGGCATAGTTTTACTTCTTTTTTGGGGGGGGGGGGGCAAGGGCTGGCGGGGCTAGAGCCAACTCCGCACAGCAGGGTCCAGGGAGGGAGAGCCACCTCCACCCCTTGACTTACTTAGCAGGCTACCCAGCCTGTCTGGGCTGTGGAGGGACGCAACCAAAAAATATAATTTAAGGGGGTGGGGGGAGGAAGACTCAGTTCAAAAAGTTTGAAAACTGCTCAGGGTGCCAGGAGGGGGCAGCTAGGGGCTGTGTGAAGTGAGGGGAGTAGCTCAGGGTGCAGGCAGGGGGTAGCTAGGGGCTATGTACTGGTGGGGGGGGGGCTCCCAGAGTCCCAGTGCAGTTCCCAGCTTCAGCAGAGGGTGGGGGCGCTGGGGCTCCCTGCTTCAGCCCCCTGCAGCTCCTGGCTTGTGGGGAGGGAGGTTTGCCGGCTTCAGCCCCGCGCCGCTCCCGGCTTCAGCATTGGGGCTTGGGGCACTGGGTTTCAGCCGCGGGGCTCCACGGCCCCCCTGAAGGGGCTCACAGACCCTCAGGTGGCCACAGACCCCCAGTTGAGAACTGCTGATCTAGTCCATTCCTCTGCTAAAGCAGGGCATAATCAGAATATTAAATCAATTCCACTCTTGATCTTAGCTGAAAGGCCATGCACATCTTAGATATATTTTGTCCTATACTTTGTTCGGTTCCATTCAAGTTTGTCACATAATGCAACTTGTTTTCCCCACCCCACCCTACCCCCAGAATTTCTTATTCTTGGTTTTCTAATCTTTCCATTGCCTATTAATATTTTCTAGGAGGGCAGGGATACTGCAGGCATTTGGTAAGAGATGCAGAGCCTTCCACCTCCAGATCACTGGTTTAAATCTCTACAGATCAGTAAAAAGGCAGTTTGGTTTGTTGGGCCACACTGCCTACAGAGTTGATAGTGGGGTTTCACATTTGAAAACTATCAGTGCTGGCCATTCTTTATGGTAGTTTCAGAAGAGAGGCTAAGGACTGAACTGGGCATGGAGATTTAACCCTCTAATCCTCAGAATATTAGCTGTGAAGGCTCAATGCCAGGATTAAGATTCATTGGGGGTCACATACACTTTGTCCTTGTCTGTGAGCTGAACTGGCGTTACTAACAGTGAGAAATTCTTTGCAAATTTCCCTAGAGTACCTATTGTGGTTGCCCCGGGAGCCCCAGCCCTACCATTAGCTAAAGTCCTTCCCCTCAACAAAGGGGGAGGTGCCACAGAACCCAGGCCACAAGTAAATCCTGGGGACACCAAATGAAAAACCAGGGATAAGGTCATAGGGTGAAATTCAGGTAACCAGAAGGGGACACTGAACAGAGAACCCCCCGACCACATCCACTGCTCCTGAAAGAGGACTAAGGAGTCAGTGGACACCACCCAGAGGCAGGGGCACTGGAACAGAGGGGACAAGGGCCCGTCCACTTTTTGCCACAGAATCCCACCCATCCTCACTGCCGCACTGTGGCTCCAGGCTCTGTCCCTTGGCCAGAGCTGGGTCGGGGTAAGAGCCACGCCGGCAGCTGTGGGGAGCCTGGGCCTCCCGGGGGTCAGGGACATGGGAAGAGGGCTGGGGGAGGGGGGGGCTCGACTCCCTGACCCCACTCCGGCTTCTGGCTTGGGCAGGGCCTTGGGGGAAGAGGAGGGGCCTCGGGGGCAGGGGGCCCTGGCCCCCCCACTTTTGGGACTGCTCCGCTGCCCCTGCCCAGAGGAACTCAGTTCAGACATGTGACTTAACAAGGAATCAGAAGTAGGCCCCACAGTTGCAGAGCACCCCCTATCCAGTGTCCTCCTCCTGGTGTGATGGATGACCATCTTGGCCGGTACCAGGAGGAATTTGATAAAGAGGCCTCACATCTTGGTGAGGCAACAGACGGGATCTGCGTAAATCAGGAGGTATGGGCAGAAATGTAGCCACAACCTCAATAAGAGGTTCTGGCATAGCCAGAAGAGAGGCTGCAACCTGATGCACTGCGAAAGGTCTTTGAATGAGGGAGAACAATCATGGACTAGGTTGCCTTCCTGCATTGGCCCCACTTCTCCTTTGTTAACAACTTCACTGAGGGGGAAAAAAGTTCCTCCATTGCTGGGCAGTGCTGGCAATCCCTTTTCCTGATTCAAGAGGATCAGGTCCCATTGCGAGACCTCACTACTGCCCTAATCATGACGATTCCACCTACCTGGAAGCAAGGAGGCAAAAACAAATTGAAAGCACCCAAGTCATATATGGCCCTTTCCATCTACAATAATATTTCCCAAGCAGCAGAACTCCACTGAAAGCCAGGAAAGTAAGAAGAGGAGAAATTCCACATACAGGATTGCCAGTAACCAACTCCACATGCAGTGGACTATGCTTCTTTTCTCCTCCTTAACCCTAGATGGATGTACTGGAATAGTGTCAGAACTGAAATTCTTCAGCCAAAGGAACCTCCATTGAACAGAACAGGGTCAAGCTTAAAGCATGGGATGAAGGAACCAGAGCTAACCTTGAAGATAAGTATCTTCTCTAAGGCTAATCTTAACCACACAGATGCAGGAAAAAATGGATAAAGCAAATGCTGCAGGTAGGGATGGCCTAGATTTTGTGGGCCTGTACAAAAAAAGATACGAGGGGTCTAAGACATATTTGCATCCCCCTTCTAAAGGTGGGAAGGTTTGGCAGTTTATAAAACTTCTTCCATCCCCTTACTGACATTATATGGGAGGAAGAGCTGGCACTTTTTATTGGGCTGGGGGCCAGAAGTGTTTAGCCAGGTAAACACCACACCACTTTATTTCTACTATCCCTTCCATCAGGGACTCCAAGAGCTTTGTGAACATTGTCTTGCAATATTTCTTGAGTTATATTATAGAGGGAGGGGGCCATATAGATTGAGAGTTTTGTTGTCAAGCCACTGTTTTATCGTCAAACCAGTGCAGCATCATTGCAACAAACACATACCCAGGAGTCCCAGAATATTGCAGCCTTGGAAAATGCTGCTATAGTTAGTACCTAGGAAGAGCTCTCTTAACAAATGGTCCCCAAACTGCGGGGGTTCCCAGAGGAAAGTTCAGGGGGGGGTCCGTGGGGGGGCCCGGGCCACCCCCCATGGGGATGGAATGCCACCCAGCCCCACTCTGCCCCTGCTCCTGGCTGCAGCTATGGTCCTGCCCCTGGCCTGGCTTCCGCCCCTTGCTCCCAGCTGTGACTTCGCTCCTGGCCGTGGCTCCGCTCCTGGCTCCCCTCCCACTCCTGGTCCCAGCTCTGCCCCCTGCTCCACCCCCCAGGCCAGCTCTGCCCTCCTCTCTGCCCTCATCCCCAGCTCTGCCTTCATCCCAAGCTTCTCTGCTGAGCTGATTGTGCAGTAATGGAGGAGGAGCGCAGACAGATTCCATTACTGTTAAGTGGGGGTGTGACCTGAGGTGCCTAGGGTAGACCACACTAAAAATGCCATGGACAGGGCAGGCTGCAAAAAGGAGAGCAGATTCTCCCAAAACTAGCGGTTAACACTGTAGTTAGATTCACCGACCAGTCACAAACTGTGCTCCTGGTCCCCCACACTGGTTATCATGAAGCCAAGAAAAAGAAATCACACAGCCCCCTTTATTGCATTCCAGTCTCAGGCTCCCAATCAGCAAATAGGTCCAGTAAAGTGAGAAGTTATTAAAATCTTTAGTAACTATACAAAATGTTCTTCTGATCCCCAAAGGGCCAGCCACATTACCAGATCAATACTAGTTTGGATCTTACCCAAAATACCACGCTGCCAGTCAATCCTTTAGTATCTAAAACTAAAGGTTAGAAAAGAACAAGAGAGTTGTTAAATGGAAAAGCACTCAGATACATTACATACATATGACTTCAGAGTCCATATTTCAGGTTCTTAGCAGAATTGGTGAGTTTACTGGCTTGTAAAGTCCCTCTGGAACACATCCAAAGCTTGGCTGGTTCTATCAGTCCTTTGTTCAAAGCTTCAGTTTACAGAGAAGTTACTCCAGAGGTGAAAAGGATGATTGAAGACAAAATGGAGAAGATGCAGCTACCTTTTTATATCCTTGCCATGTGGTTTGTATGTGCTTTGTCCCAAACACAAACTCACAGCGCATGGGCATGGAAAAGCTCTTGGAGTCCCCTGTCTACAGGCATGTCCCTACATGTCCTGCTGACTCATAGGCATAGCCCCTGGCTTCTCTCAGTGGGTTAATTGTACAGCTGATTGCCCTAATCTGTCGGGGGGGGGGGGAGGGTGTAACCCAGAAACACAGCACAAGTTTGAGGTACATATATATCACACATGTATAACTCACACTACAAAGATGATACATACATATAAACAAGATTATCATACTTAGCAACTCATAATTTTCCCACGGATAACTTATATGGCATATCTTGTAAGTTTCATTGCAATTTTGTAATATTGGTATCAATAATATTATAAATGGTCATCTATATTCCATACAGGGTCACAGGAGGCACAATAGGAAAAGTTTGGGCACCACTGCTCTAAACTGATGAGTCCCACTTCCCACCCCAAAAGACCCATGCTCTTTGGAACAATTTCATGAGGAAACAAATCTATAGTCAGTATTCCTACTGGTATGTTGTGAGTGGAAGTGTCCATAAAACTGACCACCAGGCTTCCTCACCAAAGAAGCAGCATGTTCCAAGCCACTAGGTCCACAGAGGAGGCAAAATGCCATCCACTGCCTAAATTCCCAACCCCATGTTGCAGCTGAAGAATGATGCTAACACGGACCCTATGCATTTGGACTTATCCAAAAAGTAGGGTGGTGAGAGGAAAACTTCAAACCACCATTGCCTAGAGAATGTTCAGTGCTCAGACTAGAAAGATTCCAAATGGCCTCTTTCTTGTCTGTTGGCTTTGCTTGAGTGGGTATTTCTGGGCAGTTTCTTCTGCCTTTCCTGCATCCTTATACCCTACTTGTACAATCATCTGAGCTAGGCTTCTGCCTCACCTGAACTATCTTTAAACACAGACCAGCTAACATGGTTTTATCCTTATCATGGAGCAGCTGCCCTTTAAAGGGGTTAGGGCTAGTCTGCTTTATGAAGGCCCCACCTGTTGTAGTTGACTGCCCCAGGTGGCTGAGTAGTAAAGAACCAGGCCTAACAAAGGTTATCCAAGCTCAGTTAGAGGAAAACTTCAACAGGAGACAGGAAGCTCCTGTGGAAGAGGAGCTCCCAGGAGAAGCCTGAGTGAGTCAGAGTGTTCTATAGGGTGAGCTCTCTGGGGAACCCACCAGAATGGGGCGCCTGTAAGAGGTGCTCCAAGGGAGGAGAGCCTCCTAGACAGAGAGCCACAGTCAGCAGGCACCCAAAAAGGCCGGGTCTGGCAAGGATCACCTGTTGTCCCTGGAGAAGAGTCACAATGGGCAGACCTTCCTGAACACCTGACTCCAGAGAAGGATCTTATTCCAATAGGAGCAGGAGGCCTACCACCGGGGCAGAGACCAGAACCAAGAGAACCCCTGGGAAGGAGCTTGGGTAGAGGTGAATGCTGGACTTAGGTGGGGACAGATGGACTAAGAATCACCCAGTCACCAATCTGAGATGTTGGGGTGAAAGTTTTATGTTCTGCAATGCCTTTTGTTAATAAATGAGACCCTCCACAAGGAGGTGCTCTTTAGCACGTGATGGTCTGTCAGAAGGTGTTGATACCTAGTGTGAGTGGAAAATCAAGGAGCATGCCGGATCAGCCTGGAATGATGACAGTCCTCGTTATGGATAGAGGTGAGGCGTGCTAAGCCAAAGCCTACAGTGGGAGACAACAGTGGTACAGGCTTCTGAGAGAAACACACAAGGGTAGTATGACATGAAGTGGAAACAGTGCCAAAACCAGCACTATGAACTTGTAGTATAGTCTCTGGGTTATGATAGTTTATTATGCACTGGGAGCATGTTCAGAGCTTAGACTCAGACAGACAATCAGCTCCCAATACAAACAAAGCAAGTCAAACCCAAATGGACCCAGAGATCCACAGGATGTGTATCTGAGGGCACGTCTTCACTACCCGCCGGATCGGCGGGTAGCAATCGATCTATTGGGGGATCGACTTATCGCGTCTAGTGAAGAAGACGCGATAAAATCGATCCCCGATGGCTCTGCCATCTACTCCGGAAATCCACCACAGCAAGAGGCGGAAGCGGAGTCGACGGCGGCACGGCAGCGGTCGACTCGCCGCCGTCCTCACAGCCAGGTAAGTCGACCTAAAATACGCAACTTCAGCTACGCTATTCACGTAGCTGAAGTTGCGTATCTTAGGTCGACACCCACCCCCCCCGTAGTGTAGACCTAGCCTCAGAAAAAAGGTTCTCTCATTTTGTTTTAATTGAGTGGGTGTGGGACAGTGCTGTCTGTTTTAATGGTGTAGATTAGCATTCACAGAACTATGAATGAAGTTTTTTGTTTTTTGTTTAACCTAGCTTGACTCCAGGAGGCTTAATTTTCACTATGTAAGCATTAAAAATTCCAGATTTTCAGGAAGCATAGGCAGCAGACCTACCTCCTATCATTCTGGTTTTGCTTAGCCTGCCTGTTTTGTGTTGTGTTTTATATGCTTCAATACAATATCACTAGAGACTTAGGTGTTATAGCTAATTGGATCTAGCTCCCAAAAGTTTTCCTCGGGTGATAGTTAGTCAAAAGCTGTCTAGAAGAGTAAAAGAGTACATATTACCACTGACATTTGCTTCAGTATTCCCTATCCAGCTTTTCTTGCATTGCAAGGTGGTTAAAAGTTATTTTCTCTACATCAGTCAGGCCAAGATACCGATAGTGGCCACCTTCAGGGCAGCCTCTGTTTCCTGTCCCCTAGTTCCTTTACCTTGTATTTCAAGCGTAACCTGTTCTCTCCTATAGCAGCTTTTTTGGCCAAAGGTTTTCTTGACAGCTATAGAGGTTAAGGAATGGGAGCTGCTCTGCTGTTAAAAGCAGAAGAGAGGGAACTGCACTCCCCCTTAGTGGAGATCCTGGTGTAGATGGGACATTAACCACCAGCCTAAAGTCTTGGTTGGGTCCCAGGCAGCATGGCTGATTTGGCAGTAGGGTATGGGAGCAATAGAATACATTTTCTAAAGTGATGTGTGTTACTGTGGCATATGAGCTTTTTTCAAATAAGCTAGACCAAAGCAAATGGTAGGATTTCTGTGGTGGGAGCTGGAAATAGAACAATAGCTCCCTTCTTCTCTTCACAAGAAATTTAGAAGCTTTGACACAGATCTCCAGGAAACTGGGTCTGATGGAGATTTTATGTCATCTGCAGTCAAGTATTTACTTTTCATGCAGGATTTACATTTCCAAACATTACCAAAAGCTGTTATAACCGAAGTTCTTCATCAAGCTACTGCAAATGTGGATCCCACTTATGGTGTCCATTTCCATCTGTTCCAGCACAGGAGTTTGGAACATTTTCACTAGCCATGTCCAATAAGGGTCATGCATGAGCCCTGCATGCTCTCACAATTTGCCCTCTCTCCTCCAAGGGCATAAAGGGCACCGTAACCCTAACTGCAACTCAGTTCCTTCTAACCATATTAGGCAGTGAGTTGGAACAACATAATGTCCTGCTGTAGTAATCTTGTTACTGAGGGCTTGTCACCACTGTAGCACCATAGTGTAGACATTTGTACAATGATGGAAGGGGTTTTTCTGTTGCTGTAGTTAATCCACGTTACAAACACAGGACGAACTATCGTCTGGTATTTGCAGAGCTGCAGGAAGAACCGAAACAAAAGGGGGCATGACGATTTCTTTGGATTGCTGAGGGGTGTAGCTTAAATGAATTAATGGTTGTTGGTGGCATTCACAGAGCAGCTGCAGACAGTGGAGCGGTGCTTCTGGGCTTGAGAAATGAGCACTGACTTGTGGCATTGCACAATGCAGGTTTGGGATGACGAGTGGTGGCTGCAGAACTTTTGACTGTGAAAGGCCACGTTCCTGGATCTGTGTGCCAAGCTTGCTGCAACACACCAGCGTTATGTATACCAGAATGAGAGCTGCACTGACAGTTGAGAAGTGAGGGATGGTCGTACTGTGGAAATTTGCAATGGTGGATTCCTACCGGTCAGTGGGAAATCATTATGGAGTTGGAAAATCCATGGGGGGGGGGCATTGTCACGCAAGCGTGCAGGGCAATTAATCATCTCCTGCTATTCAGGACCATGACCCTCAGCAATGTGCAGGAAATAGTGGATGGACTTGCAGGAATGGGGTGTGACGGGATCCCCGGGGTGCAGCCTGGGACTGTGGGACCTCTGCGCCCCCTTAACTCTCCAGCCTGGGCTGTCTCTCACAACGCTTTGCTAGTGACAAACAGCAAACCCCTTCGGGCACTGTTATCACTCAGCACAACTGCATTTGGAGCCTCACACCCAGCTAGATTGGATGAATGCTCCCAGAGCCACTCATGAATCACACAGAGAAAGGCACCAGTCGAATCCCCTCAGCATCCAGTCTTGTACCTCAGGAATATACCGTCTTGCACTGCTCAAGATGAGCAGTGCAAGTTAATTAATTGGTTCACCACTTCATCAATGGAATGTGGATATACACTAGTCTTGGTAAATCTGCTCAGCTTTACAAAACACTTCAGGCAAACTCACTGGTAAAGATAAACAGTGAAACAAGTTTCTTGATTACAGAAGACAGATTTTAAGTAATTATAAGTGATAGACAAAAAGTCAGTGGTTACCAAAATCAAATAAACTCTCAACCCTATTAGACTGGGCAACATCTAGGTTAAGCAGTTTTTCCTCACCCCACTGGACATTGCAGTTCATAATACACAGGTTTCACCCTTGAAACCTGGGCCCGCCTCCTCTGTTGGAGTTTTCAGTCTTCTGAGTGTCCTTGTTGCTTGCCGTCACCTTCAACCCCCAATTAAAACCTCTCCAGGATCTACAATCTATCCTGAAGGACGATCCATCACTCTCACAGACCTTGGGAGGCAGGCCAGTCCTTGCTTACAGACAGCCCCCAAACCTGAAGCAAATACTCACCAGCAACCACACACCACACAACAAAAACACTAACTCAGGAACCTATCCTTGCAACAAAGCCCATTGCCAACTCTGTCCACATATCTATTCAGGGGACACCATCATAGGACCTAATCACATCAGCCACACTATCAGAGGCTCGTTCACCTGCACATCTACCAATGTGATATGTGCCATCATGTGTCAGCAATGCCCCTCTGCCATGTACATTGGCCAAACCGGACAGTCTCTACGTAAAAGAATAAAGACACAAATCAGACGTCAAGAATTATAACATTCAAAAACCAGTTGGAGAACACTTCACTCTCCCTGGCCACTCGATTACAGACCTAAAAGTCGCAATATTACATCAAAAAAGCTTCAAAAACATACTCCAACGAGAGACTGCTGAATTGGAATTAATTTGCAAATTGGACACCATTAAATAAGGCTTGAACAAAGACTGGGAGTGGATGGGTCATTACACAAAGTAAAACTATTTCCCCGTGTTTATTTTTCCCCCCTACGGTTCCTCACACCTTCTTGTCAACTGCTGGAAATGGGCCATTTTGATTACCACTACAAAAAGTTTTTTTTCTCTCCTGCTGGTAATAGCTCACCTTAACTGATCACTCTCATTATAGTGTGTATGGTAACACCCATTGTTTCATGTTCTCTGTGTATATATATCTTCCTACTGCATTTTCCACTGCATGCATCCAATGAAGTGGGTTTTAGCCCATGAAAGTTTATGCTCAAATAAATTTGTTAATCTCTAAGGTGCCACAAGTACTCCTGTTCTTTTTGCGGATACAGACTAACACGGCTGCTACTCTGAAACCTGGCATATGAGAGAGGCTTTGAAAGAGCACTTGAGTGGCCAGCCACAATAGTGACCTGCACTGGACTGTTCTCTGGCCCTGAAGCTTTGGGTGCTTATCGGAATTGTGTAGTGCTTGCTGCATATTTATAGATATTACAGTGTGTGTTTTCCTGAACCTACGAATTATTTGGTGCTTGCTGTACATTTATCCATATGACTGTTTTCTTGAACCTATGAGTTCAGTGGTGCTGTACACTTACCAGTCCTGGCTGGATAAAGTACCACCTATGCATTCTGCAATATGTGTTGTGAACTAATAAAGATTTTATTTTCAAAAAACAGACATTTGAGTGGCAAAAACAATGTAGAAATGTGCAAGGCAATACAATACAAACATATAACTTAACGGGAAAAAACTTTAAAATTGGAAAGTTTCTGTCCATTTCAGTGCACAAATATAGTGCATTTGGCCACACATACTCCAGCTGTGGTTCTCAAAAATCAGTGTATGTGAAACTATGGGCACGAGTATAGGAAAATGGCACTGAATATTGGCACTTTTTCCCACAGGCAGTGGTGATTTTAGCTGATATCTCATTCCTGAAGGTTGCAAAGGCGCAGAGCACAGCTGTCACTGGTGTCCTGAAGCTGCCCAAGCCTGTATGCCACTAGCCTGTTTAATAGAGTGGTGCAAACCTAACTCATTGTGGAGTGCCATGGGAAAGTGTCCTACCGCGGAGAAAGAAATAAGGCTGCCTTCCCTAGAAACCTTCAGGAGCGGATTGCAGTTACCGCCATGAAAGTTACATCAAGATCTCTCAGGTGGATACAAGGGACCTCCCTATGTACATATACAGACTGCTCTACATATACCCCCCCCCCCCCGCAACACTGAAAAAGAAAGGTGGTTTGCGTCTGATCTCAGGAACCTCAATAAATTCATTCGATATGCCAAGGTCCATGTGGTAACTCTCACTCCAGTTATCCCTGCAGTGGATCCCATGGATTGGTTCATTACCCTCAATTACAGGATGCTTATTTTCATGTGTCAATACAACTGGCACATAAAGTTCTATGGCCCTGGGGAGTCATTACTGATTCACAGTACTATCTCCAGAATTTCATCAGTACTAAGGGTGTTTACAGACTGCCTATCAGTAATTGCAGCCCATCCATGCAGACAAGGGTTGCATATTTACCCTTACCTAGACAAAGGGCTTGTGCAGGGGAGGTCACTAATGCAGGTCGTGGGGCAGCAAAGAAAATGATTAATTTGTTTTCATTTCTGGTTTCAACTTAAAGTTTGAACCTGATTCCATCACAATCCACAGAATTCATCAGAGCTCTCCTAGACTCATGAGGAGTGAGCGCATTCATCCCACCAGACAGATTTCAAATACAAAAATCTGATTCTCCACTTCAGTACTTACCATCAAATGACACCAAGGATATGCCTCATACTTATAGGCCATATGGCTTCATGCGCATTTGTAACCCTATTCGCCAGGTTACCTCTCAGACTGTTTAAAGCATGGATCAAGTCTGTTTAGAGACCAACAATCCATGATATATCAATGAAAGTGCTGATTCCAGATCAAATTCTATCATCAGTGGAATGGTGGATGACGGAGGGAAACGTACGTGTGGAAATTCCGACTGCATCCAAAACTTTGATAACAGATGCATCTAATATGGGCTAGGGAGCACATACAGATCATATTCACACTCATGGGCTCTGGTCCCATCCAGAATCCATGATTCACATAAATGTACTAGAACTAAGGGCAGTGAGATTAGCTTGGAAAGCATTTCTACCTATAAAGAATTCTTCAATTGATGTTCTCACGGACAGTTCCACAACAGCCTATTATTTACATGGACAGGGAGGCGCAAGATCAGGCCTTTTTGCCAAGAAGCCAAAAAACTTTGGGAATGGTGCATTCAAAAAACAACAATCTGACAACTCTTCATCTTCCAGGGGACAAAGATGGTTTCACAGACTCAATATGCAGGAAAATATACTCATCCCACAAATGGGAATTTAAAAAATTCAATACTAAACCGATTTTTTCAAGAGTGGGGAATTCCCAAATAGACTTATTTTCATCAGTTCAGAACAGGAAATGTCTGATATTTCGCTCTCAAGCAGGAAGGAATCCGGGATCTCTAGCAGATGCATGCATAATTTACTGGTCCCACCATTTGATATATGTTTTCCCTCCATTTCCACTGATTTCAAAAGTATTACAGAAAATAAGAAAAGCTTTGATTTATATGATGGCTTCTGCTTGGCCACACCAGTTTTGGGTCTCAGATCTGATGCTACTGTCAATTCATCAATTTATCCCACTCCCAGTTCAGGAAGACATGTTATCACAGAGTCATGGTCTGATTCTTCACCCACACCCAACCTCTCTGCATTTTACAGCCTGGATTATATCTGGATATCCTCAACAGACAGAGTATTCTTCATTGGTGCAGAGCATTCTTCTTTTGAGTAGAAAGTTATCCATTAGGCTACATACACTGCCTAATGAAAACATTTTTCTGTATGGGCAAAGTCTAAAAGTTACGCTTCATGTCAGTGTTCTATTCCAGTACTAATAGATTACCTTTTATCTTTAAAGCACTCAGAACTGTATCTTTTCAAAGTCCATTTGGTAGTGATATCTGCATTCTATCCTCCAGTAAAGGGAGTATTTTCTCTCATCAATCCATAAATTATGAAAGAGCTTGTCCATGTTTTTCCTCCTGTGACAAAGATCACTCCAACATGGGACTTAAATTTAGTGCTTTCTTTGCTTAGGGACTTCCCTCCCCACCCCGCCTTTTGAACCTCCAGCAAATTGTCCAATTGATCTACTGTCAGTGGAGGTAGCATTCCAGGTGGCAATTACATCATTTAGTAGAATAAGCAAATTACAAGCCCTAATGATAAATCTTCCACACACAGTTTTTCACACGGATTGAGTAACTGAGACTGCATCCATCTTTTATTCCTAAAGTACTATCAGATTTTCATATCAATCCATTCAGGTACCAGTTTATTTTCCAAAACCTCATTTCCAAGGCCAGAAGGGACTATTGCGATAGTCTAGTCTGACCAAATGCATAACTAAGGCCCTTCATTTTCCATGTTTATTGTTTTTCTCCACAAATATTGCGGGGTTTTGAAAAAGCCAGTATTTGAGTTTCACTGATTATTACCTGAATTTGGGATTTTTTGGGACCCAGCAATTTTTGCAGAGAAAGTAGACCCAGGGCCAGGTTGAAGGGACAGGATCAGGAGGGGGTTCTGTCTGGCAGGGAAAGTGGATGGAGCTCTGTGCGGCTACTGGGACTAGGTTCCTTGCCTGTCTTGCTCTGACTACGGCAGCCACCAACTGGCAGTTACCTTCCTCTATGCAGGCTCACTGAGGAGGCCAATGGGCATGCTGCAAGAAGTGGGGAGCTGTAGGCTGCACCCCATGAGTACTGGCTCCCTGCCAGGCAGAGGGGAAGGGCTGGGGTCAAGAGGGGCACTGTCTGGCAGGGGAAAAAGACAGGTTCCTTGGGGAGCAAGATGGGCAGGGAGCAGTGCCTTGGCAACCAAGAATCCACACAGATCCCCATCCATTTCCCTTGCCAGACAGAGCCCGACCCTGACCCTGGCCCCAGGAAGCAGAAGGGATAAGCAGTGGTCCTTTGAACCTGACCCATCCATCCAATTTCAGTTCAAGGTCCTTGTTGCACAGAAATTTGGAAAAGGTTGAAAGGCATATGGCTAAAATCTCTCTCTGTCAAGTCAAGGGTGGTGCTTTTTTTTTGTGGCATGGGGAGGGTGCAAAGTATTTTTTATTAAAAAAATAGACATGCAAACGTTTGCTGGCGGGGGAGGGGCATTTGAAGGGGTGAAGGAGTGGGGGGAATAGGTATGAGGGATTTGAGGCTGCGTCGAGATAGGGGGCTAAATGGGGACTGGGAATGGGACATGTGGGTGAAGGGCCGGGGCACCTATCAGCCCATATTCTCCCTTTCTGCATGTGTGCCAGGATCTGGAAAAGTCTGGGCCCTTCTCCCTGCCCCTCATGTGAGTTGAGATATGGGGGCCTGGCCTCTCGGGGGTGTCTGAACCCTATTCCCTCTTCCTGTGTGTGTGTCTTCTAGGATCTGGGGGCCCCTGCCCATCAGTGGGGAGTCTGACCCCCTTCCATGGGCCCTTCATGTGAGCCAGGTTTTGGGGGAGGGGCTTGCCTGGGGGGGGGGGGTCTGAGCTCCTCTTCTTACCCTGTAAGCTGGGACCTTGTCTTGACCCCCAGGGATGTCTTAGCCTCACTCCCTGCATCCATGTGTGCAAGCCAGGTTCGGGGGCGGGGGCGGGGGGGCTTGCCTTACTGGGAGCTCTGAGCCTCAGCCTCTACCTCCTCATGGATCTGGGGTGCCTTGTCCCTCTACGGAGGTGGGGCCTAAGCCCATCTCACTACCCCCCATCTGAGCCCTGCCCCTCTGGGTGGGGAGCTTAGAACAGGCATGCCTGACACATATCAGACACTCTCCCACACTGCGAAGGGGTGGGATGGGAACACACCGAAAAATATTCACAGGTCTCAGAGCTATTGATTCAGTTGTATTCATCTTCCTTAGATATTACCTTTCATCTGAGAACATCTCATTAAGATGAATGGGCCACTTCACACCTCTCTAAGCCTCATACGCTGCAGATAAATGGGTAAAGCTGTGTGTCTCAATTCCCCAAAACGCACTCGGGGGTGGTGGGATATGTGAGGGGAAACCCAGCTGGCCAAACAGTGCACAGAATACAGCTTCTTTTCAGAAAATTGTGATGACTCTTACAAGAGCCTTTGGGTTCTCATGTCATCCACAAGGGAAAAGTAAGATTCCAAGGATGGGTCCCGTTGGAAACCTGGATACACTGCCACATAGACACACGAGGGACATGCTCGCACATCTGGGGTGGGGGGAAACCTGCACAAAACAGAGTGGTGGGGGGCAGCTGGTCTGGAAGAAACAGGGATACTTGGTGGGGCTGAGTAGTGGTGGGGAAGACGAGGAAGGGGGTAGGGTCAGAATCAGTTGTCCTCTTGGCCTGCATGCTATCTACAAATGATGCCACAACCACCACTAATTCCTACCAAGAAGTTTTCTTTCTGTTAAAAAAGGAAATTAAATGGCTTCATTAATGGAGTATTAAGGTTTCCTGATGACAGCTCATGTTCTTCCAGAACGTCAACTTCAGCAAAATTCAAATGTTAGAAAACCAGGAAAGACAGAGTTAAGGTATACGCCCATGTAATCTTACCTTTTCCCTCTTTGAGTGACACCCATAAAACCCTTACTTGCACTCTGCTTTTCACTGTCAAGGAAAGGAGCTATATTTTAAAGAATGTATTTTAAAGAATCCTTATTGAGGTTGCAGGAACAAACCATCCCGATGTGTAGAAAGAACAGTAAATATGGCAAGCGACCAGCTTGGCTTAACAGTGAAATCCTTGCTGATCTTAAACACAAAAAAGAAGCTTAAAAAAAGTGGAAGATTGGACAAATGACCAGGGAGGAGTATAAAAATATTGCTCAGGCATGCAGGAGTGAAATCAGGAAGGCCAAATCACACTTGGAGTTGCAACTACCAAGAGATGTTAAGAGTAACAAGAAGGGTTTCTTCAGGTATGTTAGCAACAAGAAGAAAGTCAAGGAAAGTGTGGACCCCTTACTGAATGAGGGAGGCAACCTAGTGACAGAGCATGTGGAAAAAGCTAATGTACTCAATGCTTTTTTTGCCTCTGTCTTCATGAAGAAGGTCAGCTCCCAGACTACTGCACTGGGCAGCACAGCATGGGGAGGAGGTGACCAGCCCTCTGTGGAGAAAGAAGTGGTTCAGGACTATTTAGAAAAGCTGGACGAGCACAAGTCCATGGGGCCGGATTCGCTGCATCCGAGGGTGCTAAAGGAGTTAGCGGATGTGATTGCAGAGCCATTGGCTATGATCTTTGAAAACTCATGGCGATTGGGGGAGGTCCTGGATGACTGGAAAAAGGCGGATGTAGTGCCCATCTTTAAAAAAGGGAAGGAGGAGGATCCGGGGAACTACAGGCCAGTCAGCCTCACCTCAGTCCCTAGAAAAATCATGGAGCAGGTCCTCAAGGAATCAATTCTGATGCACTTAGAGGAGAGGAAAGTGATCAGAAACAGTCAGCATGGATTCAGAAAGGGCAAGTCATGCCTGATTAACCTAATTGCATTCTATGATGAGATAATTGGCTCTGTGGATGAGGGGAAAGCCGTGGATGTGTTATTACTTGACTTTAGCAAAGCTTTTGATACGGTCTCCCACAGTATTCTTGCCGGCAAGTTAAAGAAGTATGGGCTGGATGAATGGACTATAAGGTGGATAGAAAGCTGGCTAGATCGTCGGGCTCAACGGGTAGTGATCAATGGCTCCATATCTAGTTGGCAGCCGGTATCAAGCAGAGTGCCCGAAGGGTCGGTCCTGGGGCCGGTTTTGTTCAATATTTTCATTAATGATCTGGAGGATGGCGTGGACTGCACCCTCAGCAAGTTTGCAGATGACACTAAACTGGGAGGAGTGGCAGATACACTGGAGGGTAGGGATACAGAGGGACCTAGACAAATTAGAGGATTGGGCCAAAAGAAATCTGATGAGGTTCAACAAGGACAAGTGCAGAGTCCTGCACTTAGGACGGAAGAATCCCATGCACCGCTACAGACTAGGGACCGAGTGGCTAGGCAGCAGTTCTGCAGAAAAGGACCTAGGGGTGACAGTGGACGAGAAGCTGGATATGAGTCAACAGTGTGCCCTTGTTGCCAAGAAGGCTAACGGCATTTTGGGCTGTATAAGTAGGGGCACTGCAAGCAGACTGAGGGACGTGGTGAGGCCTCGTCTGGAGTACTGTGTCCAGTTTTGGGCCCCACGCTACAAGGAGGATGTGGAAAAATTGGAAAGAGTCCAGCAGAGGGCACCAAAAATGATTAGGGGGCTGGAGCACATGACTTATGGAGAGGCCGAGGGAACTGGGATTGTTTAGTCTGCAGAAGAGAAGAATGAGGGGGGGATTTGATAGCTGCTTTCAACTACCTGAAAGGGGGTTCCAAAGAGGATGGATCTAGACTGTTCTCAGTGGTACCTGATG
>NW_020664419.1:58963682-58977897 GCF_002925995.2 Terrapene triunguis | reverse complement strand
GGGGAAGAGAGAGAATCGATCTAAGATACGTTGACTTCAGCCACACTATTCTCGTAGCTGAAGTTGTGTATCTTAGATCGACTTAGAATCACTTACTTCATGTCCTCGCGGCGCGGGATCGATGGCCGCCGCTCCCCCGTCGACTTTGCTTCCACCTGTAGCTGAGCTGGAGTTCAGTAGTCGACGGGAGAGCAATCGGGGATCGATTTATTGCATCTACACTACACGCAAT
Organism: Terrapene triunguis; assembly: GCF_002925995.2. Lineage (NCBI taxonomy): Eukaryota > Metazoa > Chordata > Testudines > Emydidae > Terrapene > Terrapene triunguis. The sequence continues at coordinate 58,977,665 of NW_020664419.1, read as the reverse complement.
ATATCGATCCCCGATAGATCGATCGCTACCTGCCGATCCGGCGGGTAGTGTAGATGTACCCAAGGAGTAATGGTCTCAAGTTGCAGTGGGGGAGGTTTAGGTTGGATATTAGGAAAAACTTTTTCACTAGGAGGGTGGTGAAGCACTGGAATGCGTTACCTAGGGAGGTGGTGGAATCTCCTTCCTTAGAGGTTTTTAAGGTCAGGCTTGACAAAGCCCTGGCTGGGATGATTTAGTTGGGGATTGGTCCTGCTTTGAGCAGGGGGTTGGACTAGATGACCTCCTGAGGTCCCTTCCAACCCTGATATTCTATGATTCTATGTGCACCGGCCCTACACTTGCCTTGCTCTTCGGGCAGAATACCACATTTGTGAAATTTAACAACCACTTCACGTTCTCAGGATACCATCTAAACCTGCACTTTCCCTTACCCATCAGCAATGTTCCCATTAATTTTTTATATCCATGTGCAGAATGAATTTTGTTATGTACAGCAATATGAAGGTGATGGGTGGCGGGGGTGGGGCTGAGGAGTTTGGGATGCAGGAGGGGGCTCAGGGCTAGGGCAGAAGGTTGGGATGCGGGGGCTTAAGGGCTCTGGCAGGGGGTATGGGCTCTGGGGTGGGGCTGGGGATAAGGAGTTTGGGATGCAGGCTGCCCTGGGGCTGCAGCAGGGAGAGTGGATTCCCCCCAACCCTCTCTCGCCGGTTGCAGCAGCTCTGGGGCTGGGGGAGAGGCACCTCTTCCCCCTGCGCACCTGCATGGCCCTTGATAGCCTGCTGCATGGCTGCACAGCTTAGAGGGAACTTAGCCCATCAGTAAACACACAGACTGCTCTCATATTTCACCTCCCTACTGACAATTCCCATGTCAAGACCTTTCTAGTGCCTTGCTACTGAAACAACCTACACAATTTGGCAATAAAACGATGCACACTACATCCTCAAGGTACACATGCTCTCCTTTCCTGTATTCACAGGGTGGGCACAAATCCTGATCTAATATCACAATCACGGCTCTGTGATGCTCCTCAAACTAATCCCCATCTCCTCAGCTCACAAACACACACCTGTCAACCTGCCCCATCTATTACCTTTGCCATTCAATACAGCTACAACTCACACACGGAATGCAGTTGCATGTGGATAATTCCCAGTTCCTAGTGTCTGCTCTTGGGGCTTACATGGGCATGTACCTTAACGCTTGATTTCCTGGTTTTCTGAAGTTTGAGTTTTGCTGAACTCAACATTCTGGAAGAGCACGAGCTGTCATCAGGAAACCTTAATTCTGCATTAACCTAGTTTTTGTCACTTACCATAGAAAAAGACAGAATTGGATCTTTACACTCATGAGAGAGAAAATGTGTCTGCTGTGGAAACCAACATTCACATTATCTCCAGCCCTCATTTTGTTTACTTAGCATTTTTTCCCCCTTCTCTTTCACTAGAAAGGCAGAGAGTGGGGGAATGTTCTGATCGGTAAATTTTAAAAAACCCTGACAAATGTAAGCTGTAATTCTGCTCCCAGTAAAATCCCTGGCAAAGCACCTAGTGATTTCAGTGGGAGCAGGACAGTACTCTTGGATAATGACTGCCTCATGAAAGGTCACAATCTGCTGAAGAACAATGTTTCAGCCTCCTGTCTCGTTAGGTTCTCTATTAACGTCAGTAATGCAATCCTAAGTTTGACTTGAACAACACTGAATTAAAAGGCCCCCTCCTTTCAGTGCTTAAAATGAGAGCCTTAGCTTGCCTCCTTTCTGTCCTCCCAAACATGCTGACAAGCTTCACTAGCGTCTGTCTATATTGTTGTCAAAAGTACTACTACTAACTGGACAGTGCCACAGCTGTACACAGTACATTATAACATATTAATCAAGAACAAAAACTCTGATCATTTACAACCCAAGCGCATAAACAGACACAGCACAGTTAAAAAAGACAGATGTTGGGTGGAGAGGGTTTATTGCCAGTAGGTTTTATGAGAACAGATGTGCTAAACAAGTTCTTAGTTAGAACTAAGTTGTACTTCAATATGCTTTAAATATTGAAATATTGAATATTTCTGCAGCTCCTACATAAGTCACTATGAATTCAGTGATTTTTATCATTAGAGCTTTACAAATATTTCCTAGCTAAACAGAAATTTTTTTTTCCTGTCCTTCCTGTAGAGTAAACCCCTTATCAAGAGTGATCTACCTGCCCACGACTATTTCAGAGAAATTTAATAAAACTACAGGCAGACTGAATAAGGCCTCAGTGTTCCTTTGGTCTTGTGCTACCAGTGTGCATTCATTTGGAGTGAGCAGACAGAGGCAGGATAAATTCCTGCTGAATAGAAGCTCTGTCTTGAAGGTAGACTACCAAAAACAACCCCCCTTTTCATACACTGAACAGCAGCGAAGTACATCCCTTCAGCCTCCAGGCTGACAAGGAACTGTTTACTATCAGCAGAAAAAGCTCCCTCGGCACAGTGCTCCCAACCCTTGCCATAGTTTATCAAGTCCTACAAGATCAGCAAGTACAAATGCTGCCAAACATGCAGAGGTTTTATCAATGTTATTTCAGTGTTTCCCAGTTGCTACAAAAAATGTCTGTATAGTCTGTGTATAAAGGTGAAGCACAGTAAGAAGCAGGCCAGGACAACAGTAAAGGGTGGGAGAGATTGATGACAGCCACTTTATACAAAGCCCTGGCCTGGAACACACGGAGTGGGTGGGCTTGGGTTCCTCTACCAACAGGGCTTCTTAAGGGACTGAGCAAATGGGCCACACTCAAGGAGGCCTGGGTCTTCATGCCCTCAAGCTAGGGCAACTGACCTGAGACATTGGACTTTGTAGCACTCTGAAAGGGAAAAGGACTACCACCAACCCAGCTGGAGGGCTGAGGTCATGGGCAGAGGGCCAATAAGCAAGCTCAACAGCAAGGCTTGCTGTGGTGCTTAATTTTGTCACAAGGGAACACCAAAGACTGAAGCTGGCCAATTAACACACACACAATGTATTAAAAAATATTAAAAAAAATTCTAATTCTCTGGTTTACTGTTAATGAAAAGCAAGATGACTTAGAATCTTAAATACAGGCAATTAGCAGGAATAAAGTATTAAAACAACATTTGAATGCATTAGAACCAGTTACTTTCCTAATGAACAAGCATTTGGCAGAAAGAGCATTAATTTGTAAGAAACCCTTTCAGTATGTGTGGCAAAAGATGCTATTATTGCTTTTCCCTCAGGATTGCAGAGTTTGGCTACAAGTTTTATTGTTTTACTGTCAGCATAGAGAACATTCATAAATATATGTGTATGTGTGTATTATATATATACACACACACACAAATGAGGAAACAAGCCAGATCCACCAAATCCAAATAGTTTAGAAAAAGGAACAAAGACCTGTATTTTCTAGGGATTTTTTTTTGTATATGCCTCTCCCTCTCCTGTAATTACAGTTTAAAAGTAATCCTGTTTGTTTTAGTTATGAGTTGTCCAGTGACCTCAGAGGAGATTGAGAGAGTCAGGGTAATAGGACTGGATCCTAAAATAGTGTAATTTTCCTGGTCTGATTTGGATACAAAAGTGCTTAATATCCAGCTCTTACACAGCAATTTTCATTAGTAGATCTTAAAGCGTTTTACAAAGGAGGTCTTGATTGTTATCTCCATTTTACAGATGGGGAAAATGAGGCACTTCCCTCCTGTAACTCATCCGAGGTCAGAACCATAATTGGCTGAATGAAATGAGGCCCCATGTTCGACACAACAGCCGTTCGTTGTTTGGATCTAACACAAAACCTTTTAAATGCTGTGGTCAGTCAATTCCAAAATTTCAGGGAATGCTGTATCTAGGCATAAGTGGGCAAAACTCTTCATTTTGGTGAAAACCAGAAGGTGGAAAAGTGGGGGACACATGGAGCTTCTTACAGCTCATTGGCCTTCAACTGTCAAGAGCTCAAAGAACCTGTTGATGGCTGCTATTAACATCTTCCAGTATATTAAGTCCCCCATCTCAGTTCTGCCCACCTTCCCACTCCAGTTCCAAAGGCGGACACCCAGAATTATTTATCTCCCAGAAAGAGAGAAAAGTAGTAATGGAAGGGTAGCAGGGAGGATAAGGGGCGCACAGTCCCTGACAAGGGTGGGACAATAAAATGATAGGAGAGGGACATGGGAGCACAGAGCCCTGACAAGTAGTGGAGAATGAGGGACATTTATGTGGAGAAAGGGGAATGGAGGGAGAAGAGGCTAATGGGGAGAGGGGGGCAGAGAGAGCCCTTCATGTAAGGGTGGGGTTGCAGTGAGTCCCTGAAATAAAGGGATGAGAAAGTGGCACATGGGAAGTCTGGGTGTGGGGGAATGGATTCCAGGAGCCTCTGAATGCAGTGAGATTGCCCCACAGAAGCAATGAAGTGTGACACCTCGAGCATGTATATTAAGTTTATAAAACAACAAGTGGTGCTTGTCTTATATTGTAGATGCCCCGGACATTTCATTAAAAATGCAGTCAATTCAATCAGAAAAAAATCCAGCTACCCCTCTTCTCAAAAACGTAACAATAGCTAGAGGTGCAGTACAGGTCACGTAATTAAATTTAGTGTCCTCCCTAACTATGTATCAAGGAATCTATTTAGCCCAGGATTACACAAGTCTTCCCTGTTTAATATTTTGAAACATTTGACAAAGACAGACAAGAGAGAAGTTCAGGAATTATTTTATTCATCAGTCATACTAGGTAAAACCCAAAGTAGAACTGTTAAATATATGAAAAAAATCCAGTCACTTCAGTGACCTACAGGACTTGTACATTTTCCAGCAACAGACTATATTTTATAATGTATCCTTTTCAGTCGCCAATGCTTTTGAATTACTTTCTTAATTTTCTTTTGCCATTCTGAAGATCAGATGCTGTGGTGAAAAGCATTTGCATCATACATTTTTATTCAGTTTTCTTGTTATATACATCAATCCCATCTCTGATTTTGTCATCACACAGGCTTTTCAGGCATCTTATTTCTAACCCTAAGAACGTCCTCATGGTGTATTTACATTTTAGAAGAGCTTGTGCACAGCACAAATCAATGCAAAATGTTCTCTCAGTGCACGTACTCAAGAATATGCACCTAAAGACTGCACTGTTCTGCACATATTTCTCAGCAGTCTGTATTTGTCTTTAAATTCTAACAAATTATAGATTTATAAAAATGTATACAAAAGAAATTTTTCTTGCACCTGTACAATGCCTCAGATACCAGTGATAAAGATATCAGCTGTTTAGAATACTGAAACAATACAGAGTAATCTGATGTAAATTTAAGCTACACAAGAGAAATTGTTTTTAAAAATCAAACTCCAGAAACGGAACAATGTACAAGCCTGAAAACAGGCCTCATTGTAAAAATAACTTGATTGAGATTGCTTCTTGCACATTAACATAGCATTAAGGTTTCTGATCATTTAACCTGTAAAAAAAGCTAAGAACTAACTACCCAACCATTATGTTGGTGGCTGTAAAACCTAAAACACGTTTCTGTTCACATGATTTTCCTCTTTAAAGCGACTATAAATAAATGAAGATAAACCAACAAAATGCCAGTGAAGTAATGCAAATAAATTCTAATCACTTGCCAATCTGGCAAACGTATGTTTCTACCACGTTTACTGAAAGCAGGAAAACTGACGTAACTTTCCATTTTCTACAACATGGCCCTCAAAACTGCCTTTCCAAATGGCCAAAAAACTATGCACGGCTCTGGCCCAAGGTAATCTTCAAAGCACCCACAATTTACAGCGGAACCTGTGCCCATCCCAAGGTCATCATCTGCTGCAGATTCCCCTGAAGAGATTGTCTTTCCAGCATATTATGGGCAGCATGACAGAGATTAAATTTCTCAGCAACCCATTGGCCTTTCCCTATACAAACAGTAACAACAGTGGAACCTGTGAATATAGGATGCACCTTGCCATTTTGAGTGAACTACAGGGCAGAGGGCATGAGGGAAGTGCACGCACACATTAGGGAACGGATTAGAACAACAGGAGGTTCAACTCCCACATCCCACCTACTTAGTTTTTTTAACTTACTTTGGACCGAGTCTTGGCATAGTTTATCTGCTGCCCCAAACAGGTGGGTGTTTGTGTTCTCACTTGCAAAACCATTTTCATTTGGCAATTAAAGCAAGCTATGTAGGTTTACTAAGCCCACAAAGGTTCAAAAAGTCTTGTGAAAGTCCGTTTTTGACACTAGAAAATCATGAAGCAGAAACAGAACATTTTCCAAAACACTAGTGACTTACTAAATTTCCTGGCAGATCCACAGATGAATTTGAGCTGCAAAGTTCAGAGCTGGTTTCCAACTTTCCCAAAGTTTGGGGTGTTCGGTTTTGGTTCAAATTGATAACTAGTTAGATCGGTTGCCTGAGTCTCCACTCCACTAATAATTGTATCTGATCCCTTCTACTGAAAGTTATTCAGGTCGTTACCAAACACGCAAACAAGCATGTCGGAATCAGAATGATGTTTGACAGCTTTTTAAAAAACCAAACAAAAAAGCAATTTGCCTTTTCATCTACCAGACAAACAGGAAGCATGTGCTGTCATGTACCAGAATATCTGCATACAAGTGTCCTGAACAAGATTCTTTACAATAGTAACACTGGCATGATATCACAAAGGGCAAAATTAATTCCTTCAGCATTTACTGTAACATTAACCAAGATAAGCTCATTTCATTTCAGTGTGAAAGTCATAATCACTTCTATAGAATTTCCATTCTAATTTGACTTAGACCACTTGATCTTTTTTTTAAATGTTACTATTTAAATATAGGCTGGACTAAGATGGAAAATATGTTTTATGTAATGATTCATTTTATTTTATTTCAGCATGATGATCCTGGCGGTGATATTAATCCAAATTTTATTTCAGCTATTTTGCCCGTTCTACAATCAGTGCATATTTAATATTGGTTTTCCTTCCCTTTGAAGGTTTATCATCTCCAGAATATCTTGATTTATGGACGCTGAACCAGTTTACTCTTACTCCCTTCCTGCTCACTAAGTTTGAAATGGGTATAAGCTAAAATGCCTAACAAAGTACACAAAATCCCAAGGACTTGATTAAGTGACAGTGGATCTTTAAACAGCAGGTACCCTCCCAATAGAGTGATGCAGAACTTGAAGTGTCCAAACATATTATATCTACACATCTCTGTTAAGGATCACAACAAACAGTCAAAATATTAAAAATAAACATATGAACGCATAAGAGATTCACTATCCATCCCCAAAATGGACTACGGTCATTCACATCCATTTCTATTCACACAACCTTTCAATTTTATCTGTGCAATTATAATTAACAACTGGATTGTGTTTTTCCAGTTTTAACATTCACAATAAAGCAGGTAAATTACCAGCCTATTTGTCCAGTGGGCTTTTTTCATTGTGAAATATACTTGACTGAATACTGCCATTCATCTGAAAACAATGGGAGTGGCCAATAATAAAAAGGATACGTGACAGGTGATGTGTTTCCAATGATCCAGTAAATGGACAAGTTTACCATAAAGGCTATTATACCAGACAGCAGCACCATTAACTGTGGATTAATGGACACAGTCAGTAATCTAACATATATTTCTGACCATCTCTAGTTACACCCCAAATTGTTTAATCAGGTTTCTTTACTGTCAACTGCAAATCAGTAAGATATCACACAACAGAAGAGAGCAAACAGAACAAAAAAAAGGCAAACATGAGTTCTAATTTAATGTAGACACTGACAATTTAAGTTGCTTAGAACACGGTTTCAAAAGGTGAATTGTGCTACAAAATGCGTATCTTCTTTCTCTTTACTTGCCATGTCTGAGAAATGGCCCCAGATACTCAACTGCTCTCTCACAAAAATGATGTTCCATAACCATATTTAAGAGATCACAGCTTTTAGATGCAAAACTTAGTTAAGGTTACAGAAATAATTACGAGATATCTGTCCCATCTTTGTGATGATTCATTATTCCAGTCACTGATTTCAGTACCACTAGAGAGAGATCTTGCATCAATCATTGCCTGACATATCACTAACTGGGTAACTGGCACTTTCTAAACTAAAGGTACCTTCCGCCTTATACAACAGTATGTAATGAATATATATTTGAGCCCTGATCCTCTTGAGGGACATCAAGAAGATGAGGATGAAGAAGGAGATTAGAGCCCTCCCAGTACAAAGCAGCTACTGACTGCAGAAAGTAACCACTACCAGCACTCCTCCGCCAGAAGTGACGTCAGGGACCAGTGAAAGCATTTGTATCTTTCCCACAGTGGAAAGCGACTGCTGGCTCCAGGGTCATTTACATAATTTTACTTTAAAAAAAACTAGGACAAGCTTCTGGATTTTGTAAAGTGTGTGTGTGTGTGTGTGTGTGTGTAATAGAAAGGTTAATTTCTTTGGCTTTTGACTTACATTGTTCATCTATTTTAGATACTCTAGATGAGTGCTTTATTATTTGATTTATATATGAACTCACAGTTGGTGGCTCATCTGGGGGGTTATCTGTCACTATATTTAAAATATTAGGTATCTAGTAACACTGGTGGATATTTATTACCAAATGATCCTTTGTTAATCCTGCTGGGGCTTCCTATCAGAAATGGTCACACAAAAGGAAGTGAAGAATTAATCTGTCATCTCCTAGTAGCTGCTAGGCTACTGATAGCCTCTCGTTGGAAAAAGAAAAATGGTCCAACTCTAGAGGAATGGTTCACAAAGCATGGGAGCCTGTCATGGAAATATTAACACACCAATTATGTACCCAGCAAAATACACAGAGGACAAATAGACACTTAGATATTTGGTTACCGTTTACTCAGTACTCAGACAAAGTGCTTTCACCTGCAAATAATCAGCACAATTGTCCATTTTTTTTTTTTTAATATTAACATTTGATAGATATATGTCTGGTTTGTTAAATGTGTAATCAGAGATTTTACTGAATTTAATAAAATCACTAAAAATGACATGTAAAAGATGTTGTAATGATGCTCATTATGAAAGTAACACCCTGTAAGAGAGAGAAATCTGATGACTATATCACTACATATATACACACTATATTCTAAACAAAAGCTCACTGTTGTAATGATTGTTGTGTTTCTAATATTTACATGGCAACTAAAGCTTCCTAAATAAAAAGTTTAAAAAGTTGCTTATTCCTGAACTTTAGAGGGAGCCAATGTCTACTTTTTTCCTGTTACTAAAATGCCCTCCAACCAGAAACAAGAATAAGGAGAGAACACTCTTAGGCCACTTCTACTCTACACGGACTATAGTGACATAACCTGATAGCACAGATGCAGACTACAAAAGGGTTTTTTCTGTCACTCCACTTCCCTGACAGCTAGGTTGAGGGAAACCGTCACCCATCAATCTAGCTACATTTATGCTGGGTTTAGGATGGTGTAGCTACAGCTCTTAGGGGTGTGGATTTTCACACCCCCGAGTGCTGTAGCTATTTTGACCTAAACGTAGATCAGGCCACAGACAAACATGTTGACAGAGATACTCCTCTCTCACACAGTGGGGCTTAAACAATTAAGGGGAGCACGGACTGATTCTCTTTCCCCACAACCCCCGTCACATTCACTGTCAATGATTGTATGTGAAGCTGTTATATTAAGTGATAAGGCCATTGGTGTTAAATTTAAAAAATAAAATATAAAATCTTACCACAGCAGAAAGTGTCCAGGGTCCAAATATCCCCCCTTCTCCAAATACTGGCTCAAAGAAGGGTACGATACACAACAACATGGCAGAGGACATTGGTGCCTGATAGTACAGCAACTGCATAGAGTTAACCTGCAACTCATGCTGCTTGGCTCCTACCCACTAAAACCAAGAGATAAAGTTGTTAAACATGAGGAAAATCAAGTCCTCATATAAAAGGAATTTGGTTACTAATAAGAAGGGACTCTCATATGGCCGGCACTACATAATAAATAGGATGACTGTTGTGTTTTCCACTTCCATTTACTGAACACCAAATATTTTAACCAGATGCATGTGTGTTAGTCTTCCCGCCCTATTTTGAGTAGACAGTGGTAAGCCACTGGGTGCAGGCATATGAGGAAGGAAGAGAATTGGCTGAAAGAGCTTTTTCATTACAATGTCTGATGGGTAATGCTTGAATCTTCTTCCCTTCATCTTCTCTCTATTCTTTGTCTCCTCCCATACTCTATGAGAGGGTCTGCCACTTGAGTAAGGACAGATAAATAGCGGGGGTTGGAAAAAGCTGACTCCTTTCATTCTCGCACCAATTCTGGATCTAGCCTAGTAAGGGTTCAGTACCATCTCCCAACAAGAGCAAGCAGTATTACAGAAACTACCTATCTTTTCAACTTTCTACTATTATGGGATGCCTGAGCACGATTATTAAAGTCATAGCCGACTGCATCAAGTTAACTTGCATGCCATTACCACAAATGTGTGTGAAAGCACGCAACATTTGAACTGCATATTTTAGGCAGCTCTTTAAACCAGTGGCTCTCAACCTTTGCAGATTACTGTACCTCTTGCAGGAGTCTGATTTGCCTTTGGTACCCCACCTCACTTAAAAACTACTTGCTTACAAAATCAAGCATAAAAATACCAAAGTGTCACAGCACACTATTACTGAAAAAAAATGCTTACTTGCTCATTTTTACCATACAATTATAAAATAAATCAATTGGAATATAAATATTATACTTACATTTCAGTGTATAGTATATAGAGCAGTATAAAGTCATTGTCTGTATGAAATTTTAGTTTTTATTAACTTTGCCAGTGTTTTTTATGTAGTCTGTTGTAAAACTAGACAAATATCTAAATGAGTTGATGTACCCCCTGGAAAACCTCTGCGTCCCCCTGGTTGAGAACCACTGAAAAGTACATAATATACCTTAAGAATATTCTACACAACTGTTGCATATTATGACAGACAGTCACAAAAAAATAAATTCTAGTAGTACTTTAAAGTATGTTTAAATAAAATCTACTCCTAACTGCTGTTACTTCCCCTATGCCCCCACCTCAGTTGGCATTACGATATATACGCTAATAAGCATGACTAACATTTTTATAATTCCAAGGTTTTCCTTCCTTTAATTATACATATACTAAACTTCATTTTGATATTGATTATAACTGAGATTTTCAGCATGTATAATTTAATAAAACTACTGTTATCTTTGCATCTATGATTAGTAAAATGAATGTTACAAATGAAAACCCTTAGACAAATTATTTTCAAGGCATTAATTTGATATTTTATTGCACTTAACTATAATAATGCTAATAAACAGCATTTACTGTCAGTAATGCAGCATTATATAAGAGACAACTTACTATACTGAAATAATCTCTGTTCTAAATTAAAATATAACTATAATTACATTAAATTCTATTTAAGGGCTTTCTAAGAAAGCACAGGATGGAATTTCACCCACAGGCCAACTAGCAGTTCTGCTACACATGTAATGTAGCACCATCACAGTAACTTTGCCTGATTCTCCTCTTCTCATAGATTTTTAAGGCCAAAAAAGCCCATCATCATCGTCATCTAGCCTGACAGTCAATAGAACCTCACCTAGTGATTCCTGCCTCAAGCCCATAACTTCTGTTTGAGTGATAGCGTATCTTTTAGAATGCTATCCAGTTTTGATTTAAAGACTTCAAGTGACCGAGACTCTACCACATTACTAAGTAAGTTGTGCCAATGGTTATTACACTCACTGTTACAAATGTGTGCCTTAAAATTCTAGTCTGAATTAGTCGCGCTTCAGCTTCCAACCACTGTATCTTGTTATGACCTTTTCTGCTAAAGAGCTATGTAGTACCAGAAATCTCTTCCCTACTACTTACAGACCACGACTAACTTAAGACATACTATTTCCAGACCACTTAGCCTGCCTCTATTACTTTCCGAAATTTGAAACAAGGTGTCAAAAAGTTATTTTTGTTATGAAACATGCACATAGAGAAGAACAAGTTACTAACCACTTGATAAAGGGATGTAACTAGAACACCAAGGGTAGCAAACACCATTCCAAGGAAGTTAAACTTCACGTCATAATAGGAATTCAGGAATACACCTACAGTTATGGGAATCTGTAAGGAAAGAAAATGTTGGCTATTATTTACATTTGCTGCAGATGGAACTCAATGGAGCAAAACTTGTTCTCCCCCAATGTTTTGGAAAGGTCTGCACACACAACATCACCCTTTTATCCAGAGTTTATCTCAAGCTTTATAACTAGAGATTGTAAAGCTATATTCCATGATTAAGACATGGCATGAGCTATACACAAATTGTATTTGGAAGTAATAACAATTAGCGCGTTTCATCTTTAGAGAATTTTACAAAGATTGACTTGCACTTTCTCCCATGCTGCGCTGGTAAACAGGACAGAAGCCCCATATAACACTGCTACAATCCCTTGATGGTATGAAAAAAATATCAAAATAACGTGAAGGCCTTAACACTGACCCACAAGAGTTAAGAGTCCATTGAGGCCCCTAGTAGCTAGAGATGGGGTGGCAGCATTTGGTGAACGTGGTGAAGTTTTGCTCATTACTGGCTATTTCAGAGGTTTCCCCGCAGTCCACACAAGCAACAGCACCTCGACCCCACTCGCCAGCACACGAGAGAAGGTGCATGTCCATTAACCCAGCACTTCTGCCCAAGGAGCCACAGAACCATCGAAATCCTGGTGACTCAACTAACAGATTTATTAAGTCAGTGAGCGCCAAAGGCACAGGCGGTAACGTGCCTGGAAAGGGGGAAATAACCCTTTGGCAAAGGGCAAGAGGGAGAGGGGAAAGTCACAGGAAGCTGCCTCCCCGCGCCGGGGGCTCCCCGATCCACCCCCTCCCCCGCCGGGGGCTCCCCGATCCGGCCCCCCAGCGGCCGAGGCAGACAGACTGAAAGCGGGGACGGGCGCTGCGCTGCGCCCGGCGCTCACCAGGGTCAGTTTGATGCGCAGGGGGAAGCTCTTGCCGTAGAAGAGGCTCTGGATGGCCACGATGGCCGGCGTGGTCATGGCCTTGGCCAGCTGGTAGGTGCCGATGGTGTTGCTCTGCAGGGACAGGTTGGTGAACACCACGAAGCCGCAGAAGCTGAGCGCCAGGGGCAGCACCTGGCGGGGCCGCAGGCTCTTGGGGGCGAAGACGCGCAGCGCCTGGCACAGGCCGAGGCCGAGCCAGGTGGCGGCGAAGTGCACCAGCGTGAGGCTCAGGTTGGGGAAGCCGAGCCGCACGTAGAGCCACTTGTTCAGGAACACGATGCAGATGGAGGCGACTAGGTTCACCAGCAGCCCGGCCGCCAGCCACCCCGGCCCCGGGCCCGGCCCCATGGCGCCCGGCAGCCGCCTCCGCGCTCAGCGGGGCCGGCTGCCCGGCCAACGAGTACGGAGCAGGCAGCCGGGCGCTCAGGGGTCGCCGACTCGCCGCCTTCCCCCGCCCACCACCACGCCACGCGGGGGGCGGGGCGCGGGAGCTTCCGCTTGCGGAGCCAGGGGGCGGGCAGGGCCGGCCCAAACCCGCCCAGCCCAGTTCCCCCGCCAGGCCCCGGGGAGGTCGCTCGCGGGCTGCCCGCTCCCGCCTGCAGGAAGACGAGCCAGCGAAGCGGGAGCGTCGGGCCGGCCTAGGCAGGGATCGCTAGGAACTGGCCGCCCGCGGATGAATTTACCCTGCTGGGAATGAGGTTTCTGGCCCTCAGAGGAGGGAGGACCCGAAGCAGCCTCCCAGTAGTGCTTTTGCCCCAATTAGTCATAATTAGTTTGCTTGGTTAAGGAACAGGATCACACCATAGTGTTGCCTGCGACCACAGAGGCTGGACTTCATGACCCAAAAGGTTTCAGAATGGTAGCTGTGTTAGTCTGCATCAGCAAAAAGAACAGGAGTACTTGTGGCACCTTAGAGACTAACAAATTTATTTGGGCATAAGCTTTTGTG
>NW_020664419.1:58874286-58963282 GCF_002925995.2 Terrapene triunguis | reverse complement strand
AAAAGTTTATGCCCAAATAAATGTGTTAGTCTCTAAGGTGCCACAAGTACTCCTTGTTCTTTTTGATGACCCAAAAGTTCCCTTCTAGTCCTATCACTGTATTCAAAGAAATTAACCCACAGCAAAATCCCACCACCCCTCGAATCAGTGTCCCCAGGGTGAGATTGTCACACAGCAAAAATGCCCCCAAACTACCTGACCCGCAGAGAACGGAGTGTGGCCCACTAGCCCATATAGCAAAATCCTTTCCCGGTAGGGAAACAGCTGAAAAATAAAATCTTCCTGAGGGACATTGGGCAGCAGTAGCTCTGTAAGTAGCCCAGTGTTGGAGAACTCAGGTTGGGTTCCATTACCCTAAACCAGGGGTCGGCAACGTTTGGCACGCGGCTCGCCAGGGTAAGCACCCTGATGGGCTGGGCCAGTTTATTTACCTGCTGACGCGGCAGGTTCGGCCGATCGTGGCCCCCATTGGCCGCGGTTCACCGTCCCGGGCCAATGGAGGCGGCAGGAAGTGGCGCGGGCGAGGGATGTGCTGGCCACGGCTTCCCGTCACCCCCGTTGGCCCAGGACAGCGAACCGCGGCCAGTGGGAGCCGCGATCGGCCGAACCTGCCGCGTCAGCAGGTAAATAAGCTGGCCCGCCCGCCAGGGTGCTTACCCCGGCGAGCCACGTGCCAAACGTTGCCGACTCCTGCCCTAAACCATCACTTCTCAAACTATGGGTCAGGACCCCAAAGTGGGTCGCAACCCCATTTTAATAGGGTCACCAGGCTGGCATTAGACTTGCTGGGACTGGGGGCTAAAGCCCAAGCCCCATCGCCTGGGGCCGAAGTCAAAGCCCGATGGCTTCAGCCCTGGCTGGTGGGGATCAGGTTACAGGCTGCCTGCCTGGGGCTGAAGTCCTTGGGTTCCCCCCCTCCCATCCCCAGGGTGATGGGGCTTGGGCTTTGGCCCTTCCCCTGCCCGGGGCGGTGGGTCGCCAATAGGCTCAGGCTTCGGTCCCCCATTGTGGGGTCTTGTAGTAATTTTTGTTGGCAGAAGGGGGTCGCGGTGCAATGAAGTTTGAGAACCCCTGCCCTAAACATTGTACAATCTCACTGATAAAGACAGGATTTTAGTTTCCTTGTCCATAGAAGACAGTTAAATAATTCTTTTGCCCATTCAAGTACAGCTTCTTAAGGTGCCAAATGATAGCATTTTGAACGAAACCATCCAATACCTAGCCACTCAAAATGGAAAACAGCTTCAAACATTGTGAGGAGTGATACCTAACACAGTTCCTCTCCAGAGACATTAAGAAGTTTCAGGTGTCGTCGTCCCCCCCCCCCCCATTACATCTTTTGGTAGGCATTTGTGCTTCAAAAACCAGCGCATTAAGAAAATGTTTAATAAGTTCCTGTCAATTACACCTGTACAAACTCATTCAAGGTACAGGTGTCACTGAGGGCCTAATTAAGCCTGCAGAATTTTTATTATTAGTGGCAACACATGACTATGCTGTTCTGACATCTTTTTGTTTGTGAACTGAATATAGCCAATGCAGAAATGGACACGTACACAAGTACCCAGAAGCAGTACATCTTTTAGAACTTCTGTTTTTGTGGTTGTAGTGAAGCTCCTGGTTAAGTAGGGAAATCAGTTGATCTTAATAAAAAAGCAGAAGTATAGGATTGGCTGACGGTACTGTGGTTAGTACTCAGAGCTGACATGCTTAGGTTCAGTTTCTCACCCATCTTTCTGTTTCAGCTGGCCCTACAGCATTCCCAGCCCTTGAAAGGAGAGAGTATCTTGTTCCTCTATATCCACTGTTAAGAGCAGCAATGAATTTCAAAGGGAGTTCTATCTTGCCCAGCCCATTAGAACAGCTTCTTGATACAAACAGAAGGGGTCTGTGGTATGGACACTGACAAAAGGCTTCCCTTACAAACTCTGAGCTGCTGCTAGACCAGGAACTACGATGCTTGGGTTACTAAATCAAAACCTGTATGTGCGCAATAGTTAGCTGTAGCCTCTTTGCTCTTCTCCATCTAGGAAAAAAAAAAAGACAGCTCCAGGTTTTAGTTAAATGTGTAATTAAAATGATGGCTATAAACATAATGAAAGTGGGGTTTCTAAAGGAAATAATGATTCTGGCACAAGAATTTTCAAACTTTTTCAAAACGTGGACCACGTCCTCCCCCTTTGAGATCACACCATCCCTGAAGCAACTACACTGTTTACATGAAATGAAAGAGTAATATCAAGAACATATGCAGATATTTTAACTGCCTTTAAAGCAATTAGTGTTTTTTTTTTTTTTTTTTTTTTTTTTTGAAAGGGTTAGTAACTCCCTTTTTGTGTTCTTAATTTAATGTCCCTTCCTCCCAACTGTTGTCTTCTTTCCCCACTTCCTTACACACATTTCCCTGCAGCCTCATTCCCTTCTTCACTGCACTTCTTAGATTCCAAGGCCAAAATGAACCATTGAGATCATGTAATCTGACATCCTGTATAATACAGGCCCTAGGACTTTCCCAAAATAATTCCATATCCATAGCATATATTTTAGAAAGACATCCAATCTGATGTAAAAAACTGTCAGTGGAGAATCCACCACCACCCTTGCTAAATTGTTCCATTGGTTAATTACCCTCGCTGTTAAAAAATTGCCTTATTTCCAATCTGAATGTCTAGCTTCAACTTTCAGCCATTGGGTTATGTTATACCGTTCTGTTAGATTGAAGAGCCCATTATTAAATATTTGCTCCCCATTGAGATACTTATAGATTGTGATCAAGTTACTCCTTACCCTTCTCTTTGTTAAGCAAAATAGATTGAGCTCCTTGAGTCTGTCCCTATAAGGTATATGTTCTAATCCTTTAATCATTGTCATAGCTCTTCTCTGAACCCTCTCCTATTTATTAACATTCCTCTTGAATTGCAGGCACTAGAACGGATGCAGTATTCCAACAGTGATTGCACCATTGCCAAACAGGTAACATAACCTCTCTACTCACTCAAGATTACCATTTATGCATCCAAGGATTTTATTAGCCGTTTTAGTCACAGTATCACACACAGCTCACATTCAGCTGATTATCCACCTCGACCCCCAAATGTTTTTTCATTACTGCTTCCCAGCATAGAGTCCCCCATCCTGTAAGAATGACCTGCATTTCTTTGTTCCTAGATGTATTCATTTAGCCGTGTTAAAATGCATATTGTTTGCTTGCGCCCAGTTTATCAAGTGATACAGATTGCTCTGAACCACTGACTTCATTATTTACCACTCCCTCACTGTATGTGTCATTTGCAAACTTTCATTGATGGTTTTGTTTTCTTCCAGGTCATTGATTGAAAACATTAAATAGCATAGGACCAAGTACCAATCCCTGAGGGATCCAACTGTAAATACATCTGCTTGATGACAATTTCCCATTTCCAATTAAATTACAATCAGTTTTTAATCCATATTGTTCTAGGGTTTTTTTTAAATGAAAATCTCATGTGTCACCAAGTCAAATGCCTTACAGAAGTCTAAGTATAGAACATCAGTGGTATTACCTTTATCAACCAAACTTGTAATCTCTTCAAAGATATCAAGTTAGTTGGCAGGATCTATTTTCCATAAACCCATCTTAATATGCATTAATTACATTACCCTTCTTTAATCCTTTATTAATTGAGCCCTGTATCAGCCACTCCATTATCTTGCCCAGAATTGATGTCAGGCTGACATGCCTATAGTTACCTGAGTCATTCCATTTCCTTTTTTAAAAATGGCACATCATTAGCTTTCTTCCAGTCTTCAGAGCTTCCCCAGTGCTCCAAGACTTGTTGATTTTCAATATGAACAGTCCTGCAAGCTCCTGAACCAGCTCTTTTAAAACTCTTGGGAGGCAAGTTATCTGGGCCGGATTTAAAAATGTCGAACTTCACAGCTTGTGTTTAACATTCTACCAAGAGACTAGTGGAATGGAAAGAGTTATGACCATATGATGAGATCTTTGTTCCTCAAATACAGAACAGAAATATTTATTGAACACTTCTGACTTTTCTGCATCATTACTGATAATTCTACCATTTCTGTCTAGTAATGGACCAATACACCATTGTCAGGATTCTTTTTGTTCCCAATATATTTAAGAAACTCCTTTTTATTGTCCTTAACTATGCTGGTCATAGATTTCTCCCTTTGTCCCTTTGCTTCTCTATCAGTTTTCTAGAATTCCTAACTTCTGCTATATTAAAGTTCCCTACCATCAACTTCCCCATTATTCCATTTGTTTTAATATGTATTATGTTTATAGCTGCCTTCACTTAGTTTCTAACCAGCACAGCCTTCTTCCTCAACTGAGGTTCAGAAGCCATGATCCATTCTTCTTCTGCTGGTGGCTGACTGTTCCAGTTCACAAATGGCTCCTGTGGAATTGCCTGATTAAGCAAGTGCAGGGGCCTGTTCACATATCTGGAGTCACTTGCAGCACTGACACCTTAATGTACACTTTTACGTTAGAATCAACAAACATTAGGGTTTCTGCTTATGAAGCAATTTTATTGGAAAAACATTAAAGAAAAGACTGTATATGAACTTGCATCACGTATTTAGTCAGCATTTTTCAATTACAGATATTCAAATCTGAGTTTAATTTTACAAAAGACATTATTACCCCAAAAGTTCATGTATTTTTCAAACAGAACAGGATGTCCAGACTTCCCATTCATAGTGCCATTCAAAAGTTCCTGTCAATACTAGAATGGTAGAACTACGATTGAATTTCATATCCCAGAGGATCAAGACCCTGGTCCAAAAGCATTAGAGAAGACTCCCTCAGCTTCTGTAGCAGCTTTCTGAGTTCTTCCTTAGAAAACACCTGAAAATAAAAGATATATACATGAGGTCATAGCTTCTTTACAGATGAGACAGATTTGCAAGTAAACAGTGGTGTAAGTATGCTGCTCAACTTATGTCTAGGTAGTCTCAACACTTGGTCTGACAAATAGGTTAGAATAAAGAACTCCATGATCAGGTGTCAGGATTGGAAGAGAGTGACAGAGTACGCAAAGTCATCCAACCAACCTCAAAACCCACTCACTAACTCAGAACAGCTTGATGTTTCCACTAAAAAGATCAGTAAATAGGTAATATTAACATATATGTTTGTTGTCATTAGTCTTCGGAGTCAATGCCACTTGAGTTGGGCAGGTCATAGCTCTTACAGTTGATGGTTTACCTGCAAACTCTGCAAGATAGTCCCTTTCTGATTCACACGGGAAAAAGATTTTTTCACAGCCATAAGGACTAGAAACATAAAAGTATTAAATTTACAAAAGCCCTGGTACAATGTATCAGCGAGTACTGGCTCAATAAGATCTCTACCAGCAATGAAATGTAATGACAAGGCAATAAATCTCTCAATGCAATTTAAAAAAAAAACAAAATACCAAAACCACACCAATGGCACTATGCAGAAGAATGAGATATTGGTTATCTGAATATTTTCTGTGTCATTCTCATGGCCCTTATCAACTTTGAAAGAAAGCATAGCAAAACACTTGCATAAAGGGTTAATTGTCAGGAAATCCTTTACTGCTGCAAGTAACAAGATTAAACAGTATGACCTAGTGTTTGTTTTTCTAACTGTAGCTTCATTTACAAACACAATCAGTAGTTTTAACTTTACTAAACAATTGTGGATTTCTTTACATTAGATTTAAAACGCAAATAAATAAGTGGTTTTGAGCTCTGTCTCACCACATAGAGCTTGTGTCGCTCTGAAGCAACCACATCAGCGAGTCTCAGGCATTCCTGGTACTGTCTGGTGCTGTGTAAAACCGTATGAAGTAGAAAGCAAATCATAGGCAGGCACAGTTTTCGCAGCAAGATCATCTGATGTGTTCGTTCAGGGTCATCTTCAGCATCCTTACCATAGAAAAGCATGCATTAGTTACAAGTACATTCCTTTACTAGGTTTTATTATATTGTCCTCACAAAGCAACAGTACTTCTGCCCAATTCTAACTGTCAGGGGTAAAAAGTCATGCAGCAAAATATAGTGGTAACAGCTAACACACATATTTACAAGTTTGGAAGACTTAAAATCAATCTACAAATGGTTATTGTATTGCAAAGAAAATGATTTTCCTTAAACTAAAAAATAACAAAAGGAAATTAGGGAAAAATACCCTATTATGAAACTTAAGTAGTCAGACTGGTTGCTAACTCCACATTTTGCCTGTGTCCAGTTAAAGCAGTCCATGTTTTCCAACCATATTTAATGTATTGTGTAAACTTCTTTTAGGTAGATTTATCCTGAAAATTCACATTCTGATCTCAAGCAGGGCAGAAGCCAGCCACTAGTTGAAGGAGTTTAGAAGAAACTACTCCTGTGAGCACGCTATTCTTTAAATGTCCACTACATGGTTTCTTATACCTCCCCTGATGAATCTGGTACTAAACACTGTCAGAGACAGGACTCTGGACTTGATAGGGCAATTCTCATATTCCCAACCATGGGGGAAAAAATCCATTCATGGTGATAGTCAAGTCACCAGAGTGAATTGTAACTGAGCAGCAACAGCAAGTGAAACTGGGAAGTACTAATGTCTCCTATTATTGGGTAGAAACAGCTTTTTGGAGGCCTGTTCTGAGGTACAAGAGTGCATTTTACCTCTCTGACATCAACCATCCATCCTCCATCAACAAACAGCAAGACATTGTACATTTTCTCTTTCACATCAGCTGTTACAGCATCCAAGAGACCTTTCCAAATACCATAATCCATCTGAAGGAGAAAAACAGGAGTAAACAGAATATCCAAGGCCTATTTTAATAGAACTGATATTTTAATCTAATGTATAGACATTGACAGACCTAATTCTAAATAAAAAATATTAAATTTTAGCTGCTGGCTGAAATGCCAGCTGCTAATAGACATTGTCATGCATGCTTAATTACCTACATAAAGAAAGTTAAACAGATTGCTTCGAAGCAGACACAGACATAAGAGGAAGATGATAATATTTTGACAACTTATTTTACCATATTCTCCAGAACAAGATTGCATGTTTCAATTAAACTACCTACAGTATATTTTGTACTTGCCAACATGTGAAGTCTATAAAGAGGGTCTTTAGGTGAGAAAAACCTGCAACATCTTTTATAAGAGGACATAAGAGGGTAGTAAAATACAATAGATCATCACACAAAACAGCATTCTCCCTCACTGTCCAGTGAAGATTTATTAGCAGAATGTAGTAGTGAGGTCTCGTATTACTAAGACTGAATATTTTTACAAAATTTTACAATAGAATATTTACTAGTATATTATGAAGTACTATAAATAAAGATTAAATACAGTTGTAAAATATAGGAGCGCTTTATAAGGCTTACTATGTTTGATTTTTTTAAATTCATTTTCAGTATTCAAAATTCAGTAATTCACAAAATGGATCTCACGATCAATGTGAATTAGTACATTACTACTGTATTAAAAGTGGACTGTCCCTCTGAAACAGGGACTATTGGAATGTAGAGTATTTGTGTGATAATTTTTACATTTCAACATATTTTGTCAACAAACTTTGAGACTAACATCTACACATTCTGTATACCTCATACTTCTTCTCTTTATGTTCATGGGCCACTCTCTCAGTGAAGCTTGCTTGTGGCAGTAAAGTAGGCTTCTGTGGAGCTGAGTTCATGTGTTTAAACCACTCATTGAACGTTTCATGGGCTTCCTAAATTGCATTGGAAAAAAACATTTGCTAAAGATTGCTACTCAGACTTCGATTGATCTGTGAATTGCTCGGTTACATTGATCTCCTTGTTAAATTTTTACAATAGAAGAATTTAGCACATCTTGCTTCTCCAAAGTTACTCAAGAGTCAACATTTGTCAACAGTGCAGAAAAACCACCACCACTTTGTAACATTTCAACTACAGTTTGAAATATGTACATGCTTCTCTAGAGCCATTTCCAATCCTAATATAAGAGGCAAAAATTATAGTTACCCGTAAGTGATTTCAAGTACCCAACGTTTAGTGCATTTGATTCTCACCAGGTATGCTCGGATACATAAATGCTCTCTTATAGCATTGTCATCTTCAGCTGGAAGCGGACTATCCATTCCTTGTTCCTCCCATTGATTGTATATTTCTGCTATGGAATCTTGTGGAATCTTCACAAACACATCTTTTGCTGCTTCATGTTTCTTGGATGCTGTGACAATGTGATTTAGAATTTCAGTACTTTTATAATGTTATTACAGAATTGGTTAATGCTGGTGACAAACTTATGATACAATTTTGCTATAATTTCAAGATGGAGGATACTTGACCCTCTTCCTTGTCCTAGTCATGTTCTTTAATGAGCTATATGATTTTAGTCCAAATCTAATGTTCTTAGATTGCCGAGACTAATTGTCAATGAGACTATGTTAAAAATCTACTACACAAATAAAATCTGTAAAATGATAGTACCCAAGAACTTCCTCATTATAGCATTGCTTTGCTTAAGTGCTTCAGCCCTCTGTGCAGGATCAAATACCAGCCAGTCAATCACATCAATCTTCAAGCGATCTTCCTGTAAAAGCATATTTATTAGACTTAAGATCTTTTTCAAGGGTAAAGCAAAAATGTTAAATACACTTGGTTCTGGGCATTAAATAGTGTCCTACCAAGAAGTCTCCAGACAGCATTATGGGACGCTTATGGTAGACTGGTTTAATCACAGTTTTACTACCAAAAGATTTGGGAAAAACAAACATTCTCTGGTAGCCTAATTCCACCCAAAATCTATTCCAGTCAAAGTTTCAGTTAATTACTATCCACTGGACAAGCTGCTGATTTGCATCTCAAAATCTTGCCTCTATTTCTTTAAAAGTTAACAGTTTGTTGGATAGACTGAAATATTACATATTTGCCAAATGGTTCCTCTAGCTCCACTCAGCCAGTTGCTCGCATATCATACTTTGGAAAAGTGAGTTCATGGCTAATTACAGTATCATGATCACCAAAGTACTGCTTAGCTGCTGTTGAGTGGTGTTGACAACGACCCTAAGGCAGGAGGCAAGTTTTCATTTTCCACCTTAATTTAAGTATGCCAGTCAGTAATGTGCTAAAGTGAGGTCAGATCAAAAACTTGTTCTTGAGATGGAGAAGACAGACAGAACAAATGCACATGCTCTTACATCAGGGTGAAGATTTAGTTTTCCAAATTTATAAGAAGCTCTTCACCACTTTCACCTCCTTGCCAGAAGTGTGTTACTGACTTCATCTCCATTCACTGTTTACTCTCTGAAGAGTGGATATAATCAACACATACTGCAGCCATGAAAGATCAAGAGATGCAAAAACCAAACCCACAATATGAATTCACTTGTTTCACCTCTTTGCCTACCTCCCCCTAGAGTAAGTGTCACTCTCTTGCACATGCTTTCTGCATTTGCTTGAAAACAGAAATATGGACACTGTCGGTAAAGCATATTGCACTCTGGAATTTTTGTACTGCTGGCTGAAATCTGTACATAGACATTTACCTCTGTTGTGCCTGTATCTAGTGCAAGGTCATGGTGAGTGAACTCGCCAGTATCTTTCTTGCGAATGTTTTCAACAACAGTTTTTGTTATGGTTGCAACATCCAGACCTAAGTTTAAGATAAAATTATATACACCAATATTTAATCAATCTTTATAGGATGTGTATCAATCATTTTATTTTAGTGCTAGTCATTCTTATATGACTGTGCTCACTGCAAGGCTGACCCATATGATTTTGAAATGCAAAACTGAAAATCAGCATTAAGGAGAATGACATTTGAGTTTTTAAAGAAAAAAAAATCAAACAGTGGGAAGGGACAGTAAAACAATTAAAGTTAAGGTATGCTTTTCTGTCTGTGTAGTAGGACTGATATATAGGCACATATTTTAAGACCCACCTATTCCCAGAACCCTGGACTAAAGAAGGCAACACAACTGATTTAATAATCTAGAGACTAAGGGAACCTCACAGCAGTGCCTTTGTAGATTTTGTATCAGTAACTCGTTTGGCAAGAGATGTTATCTTAGCTAAATTGTCTCTGGAAAATGAATAAAAATGCTAAAGAAAAAATAGACACCCTTCCAATTATGAATATAAAGAAAGTATACTTATATTGCCATACTGTCTTGTTTTCTAAATAAAAAAAGTGTACTGTTTCAGAAAAAAACAAAACAAAAAGGAGGCAGAATATTTCCTAGATGAAAGGGTATTTATGAACCAGAGGACATGCATAGAAGCTGCATTGACCAACAGATTAGACAGCACCACAGTAAAGATATTTCTATGCAAGAGATTCCAGTTTGAACGTGACAGTAGGGCCTCTCCCAGGCAAGCAGCAAAGCTGGCCATTTAGCTGGAGTTTTGTTCAGTGGGGAGGAGAGGAAGGGAAAGGTTGTACGTTAATTTTACAACCACAATGGAGTATTAGAAAGCAGCAATGTAAGCAGGAAGGGAGAGGGACAGTGAGCTTCACAGCTCTGCCAAATCCTTGAGTCAGTACATGGGTCTGACAACAGCCTTCGTTGCATGCTCTTTAATTCAGGCCTGGGTAGGAATCACGAAAGCCTCGGCCAACTCATTGCAAAAATAAGGATACATGGATCAGTCAGGCAGTTAACTTGGCATTTGTTTCCTATCTGGTTCGGAAGTGACTGCATGTTAAAAAAATGTAACAGGTTAATTTAGAAAGAAAAATCCAATTCCAGGGAACAGTTATAAAGAGACTGATCCTCCTGAAACATAGGCCAGTCCTAAAAATGTAACTGTTCACAAAAATGTTATAAATTTAGTGTAACTGAAAATAGTAAAAACTGATCAACAACATTTGTGTAGCTGGGATTAGTAATAATGGAACTAATGTTTCTGAAAGGTAACATCAAAGGCAGAAAAAGCTTATAAGGCTAACATCAGCATTTCTTACCTGCTTCCTTTGCTAGTTCAAGGCAGTGGTGACGTTGCTCAGTTTCAGTGACATCTTCCAAAAATACAGCATATTGAGCAACAGCTAGCTCCTGAGGTAAGTGGCTGACATAAAATGCTATTAGATCTGTGTGCTGCTCACTTACCAACCGCTACAGAATAAAAATAAATATTAAAAACAACAGTAATGAATATGCTTCTGTACAGAACCCATTCTATATTCCGTTTCTATTTTTTACATATATACACCGCCCACCATCATGATGAGTATCAGAATGCAGAACACACATTTCTAAAAAGCAAGATTAGACAAAAAGATTCAATTGAATCTTCATTTACAGGCAGGGGTCTATCAAACTGGTTCTCACTTAGGCCTTGCCTACACTACAGGGGGTAACTCCAGCTACATGGATAAGGTAGCTGGAATTGACGTAGCTTAGGTCGACTTACTGCGGTGACTACACTGCACTGGGTCGACGGGAGACACTCTCCTGTTGATTTATCTTACGCTTCTCGTTCCGGTGGAATACCGGAGTTGACGGGAGAACGATCTGCGGTCGATTTAGCGGGTGCATCGATAACCACAGCATCAATACCAGGTAAGCGTAGACATGTCTCTAGGCATTACTAACACAAGCTCTAGTATGTGCAAGTGAGTTCCTGTGCATCTAGTAGGATGCATTAATTAATATTTTTCATAGCTCTCCCTCAAGCGTTTCCATTTGTTGCATTAAAATATGCTACAGTAACTTTAAAGCTGCCTGTTATTCCCCTACCCCCAACCACAGCTGAGCAGAGCAGAAAAAGCCCCTATACTTTTGAAAGCTTACCTGAATGTAGGTCTTTAAGATTTCAACAGAGACTTCCTCCTTAATTGGAAAAAAAGATTTAAATTTTAAGTAAAATAGCATAGTTGCTTTCACTATGTATCTCTTTTTGCCATTTTCCCCATTGCACTCATAAGATTGCCAAGGTTAGATGCAGACACAGAGCTAGCTGAATATCACTGCTTCAGTAATTTACTCACTGCAGCAGCAAGCTCTGGTGGTGGACCCATTTCTATGGTCTGCTCTTGAAGGCTGGTGGTCCCCTGGTCCCAATGAGGTTTTGAAAATGCTCTGGGGATTTTAGTGCTCAGCCATTAGACCACACACAGTTCCTGTCCTGTGGAAAATTGTAATCATCATCTGTTGTCCACACAACCACCAATCGAAGGAACAGGCAGCTTTTACCCCTGCATCATATTTTTGCATCACCATGTTCTGCTCATTATCTCCTGCTTCTTCATATCTTAGATATAGTTGGTGGCTGAAGAGTGCTCCAAGTATCAGTGCCTGCTACCCAGAGAATTTTTACAGTCCTATGCTATATCATGTCTAGATCTTGATGTACAGAGTCTCTGACTCAATCATTTCCATAGAACAGGACTGCATCTTATATCTTTGGAGTTCTTAGGGGGCACAGAGAAAGAAATTGAGGCAGGGCGCTGCAGAGCCACAGTTAGCCAGCAGGGGGCACTACTGGGCAGGTAACATACACGTTTCCTACATCACCAGTAGTCTGGTTTCTGACCTTGGACTGACTGTATTGCTATTGAGGGTGGCTGATCTCATCCTGCTGACTGACTAGGCTAAAGCTCAGAGGAGTAGCCGTGTTAGTCTGTATCCACAAAAACGAGGAGTCCGATGGCACCTTAAAAGGCTAAAAAGCTAAAGCTAAAGCTGTACATGTGGATTTTATTCAATATCAGTAGCTTTGGATACTGCTGATTGAGGTTTTGACATCTCCAGTATCCCCAACCCAAAAAAGTTCAGAAGGGGCCTACCAAATTCATGGCCATGAAAAAAGCATCACAGACCATGAAATCTGGCCTTGTGTGTGCTTTTACCTATACTAGAGAGATATCATGGGGGATACCAGCATTTCTCAAATTGGGGGCCCTGACCCATAAGGAAGTTACTGTGGGGGGTGTCCACAAGGTTATTTTAGGGGGGGGGGGCGCGCGTGTCACGGTATTGCCACCCTTACTTCTGTGCTGCCTTCAGAGCTGGGCAGCTGGAGAGTGGCAGCTGTTGGCCGAGTGCCCAGCTCTGAAGGCAGCACCCTGCTAGCAGCAGCAGCGGCGCAGAAGTAAGGGTGGCAACACTATACCATGTCATCCTTCTGCTCTGCTGCTGGCGGTGGCTCTGCCTTCAGAGCTGGGCTCCTGGGCAGCGCCACTGCCAGCAGCAGCACAGAAGTAAGGGTAGCAGTACCACAACCCTGCCCTACAATAACCTTGCGACTCCCTCAACTCCTTTTTGAGTCAGGACCCCTACAATTACAACATTGTGAAATTTCAGATTTAAATAGCTAGAATCAAGAAGTTTACACTTTTTTAAAATCCTGACTGTGAAATTGACCAAAATGGACCATGAATTTGGTAGGGCCCTAGTTATGAGTCATGCCCCACAAAAGTCATAAGATTTTTTGGTCAATTTCACAGTAAGGATCAAATTTGAGTTTTTATATTTGCCTTCAGGATTTTGACCTTTTAGGATACACACAAGTCACATTTGCAAACTTTTCTCTAAAACCATGAAGTGAGAATCTCGTGCTAAAAAGGTGCCTCCACGAGCTGCAGCTTTAAAAAACAAAACAAAAAACAAAAAACACATCACAAGAGTTTGCAAAACTGCATCTTCCTTGTGGGATTCAGTGAGGGTTGACGGAGTGGCCCTTAATCAAGTTCACTCTTTCCCCTCAGAGTGTAGTATTCAACTACTCATTTTTCCTTCTAGTGTACTTGTGTGAAGTTGCCCCTGCAGTAACTGTAGTAGGTTGATACCTAGTTCAATGCAGCTTTAGATCTGCTTTCACTACTTTCCCAGTGTCAGGCTAAGAAAGACTTAGCTGAATGCAAACTGGCTTTGACTGAAATCCTGACAAGATTAAAGGGATGATTGTAGTTATGAGAAAACATCTAGAAAAACGGGATGGAATGGCATCTACATCAGTTAATAAGGATACATGGCTGTCTTGCCAAAACGGTTTGCAGTCTGGAGTTTCTACATTTGCAGGCAGCAGTTCACAGTGCCTTTTATTATCTGAGACTGCATATGACTGTCAGAGAACGATTGATGTCTAATGTTCACTGAAGTTAGGACAAGAAGTCATGGGCTTAATCTGCAGCAAGGGAGATTTAGGTTACATATTAGGAAAACCTTTTTAACTATAAAGGGTAGTTCAATTGTGGAATAGGCTTCCAAGGGACATTGTGGAATCCCCATCATTGGAGGTTTTTAAGAACAGGATGGACCAATACCTGTCAGGAATGGTCTAGGTTTATTTGACCCTGCCTCAAAACGGGGCTGGACTGGACTTAACTTTTGAATCCCTCTCAGCCCTACATTTCCATGATTCTGTGAGGGTACAACTACTCCTTTCTTAGTCAGTCCACATCTTTTGTCACCTAGCCTCTAGTTGACAATATGCTATGCTTAGGGCTATGCTTGAAAAATACCTGAAAGCTTCGTCTGGTGCAGAATGAAGCAGCTTACTATTTAAGTAGAGGTGATTACAAGCCCATAGCACCAGGTGCAATTCCAGCTGTTAGTCATGGTC
Organism: Terrapene triunguis; assembly: GCF_002925995.2. Classification (NCBI taxonomy): domain Eukaryota; kingdom Metazoa; phylum Chordata; order Testudines; family Emydidae; genus Terrapene; species Terrapene triunguis. The sequence goes on along the minus strand of NW_020664419.1, from coordinate 58,948,742 downwards.
TTTAAAACCCTGAATGGTCTGATACCAGGTTCTTGCCTCATACTCATAGTAGCTGAGATGCTCTTAATCCCAATGCCTAAAACAGTGAGTTTGGCAGTAGGGTCTTGATCAGTAAATAGCTCCTATGATTGGCATTTGTTCTCCTTGCACAAAAATTTGGCAAGCACTGTAAGATATATTAATTTTATTTAGGATTTGGTTGTCTTTTTGTACCGCTTTACTTTTTTTTTGTTTTGAGTGTTACTTTGGATTCTAGGATCAACAACTCGTCCATTCAGGGCAGTTTATTAGCAATTTGTGTACATCATATTTTTGTGTGTATATATTATAGATTTTAATTCAGTGAGCCTAGGTTTCATGGCAAGAGGCAGAATATAATTAAATAAAACAAATGGAATTTACCTTTGTCTGCAGTCCCACAGTGCGGAAAAACAGAATAAGATGCGTCATGAACCGAAGGAGGTGCCCTGGGAGCACACTTCTGTCTTTGGAAAGCCATTTGTTAAATTCATCCATCAAGCCTGTAGCCACAAAGTACACGTCTACATTAGCTTTACAGTGGGGGAGAAGACGACAGCTGAGAAATATTTCAAAACAATGTATTTGTAAAATACAGCAAATAAAAACAAAGTGTGAGAGCTAGAACGTTCCAACAGGAATAAATATATATATATATATATATATATATATATATATATGGAGATATACACCTATCTCATAGCACTAGAAGACCCCCCAGGAGCATTGAGTCCAGCCCCCTGCCTTCATTAGCAGAACCAAGTACTGATTTTGCCCCAGATCCCTAATTGGCCCCCTCAAGGATTGAACTCACAACCCTGGGTTTAGCAGGCCAATGCTCAAACCACTGAGCTATCCCTCCCCCATCTTATTAAAGCATAGCTCTCAACGTGCTGTTCTAGTCTGAACAATGACAACATTTTTATTCCACCAGTCTTCTTCCCATATGTATTCAGAAGAATCTGCATGCTTTTCTGACTAAGTTATATTTTACTACTTTTTACTTCTGCTTGGACTGTTGAGGTCAATACTAGTCGAGGAGGCAGAGCTAAAGTTCTGATTGTAGAATCTTTATTGTTGGCATCATGTAAGCCAGATTTGAAATCAGCTTGACTTTCAGACTGAGTTTGCACGGTTAGAAGATAGGAAACATTTTCACTTGTAAGTTCCCATAAAAGTAACTATAAATAATAAAAGAAATTGACCTTTGAAAAAGTCACAAAACAAAGCTTACCATCCACATCTCCCAAAATAATGAACTTCTGAATCACATGATAGTGTTCTTGGTTCTCCTCTAAAACTCTCTGAAAAACAGTTCACGTTTCCTGTGAAAACCATATACACCATACAATGTTGGACCCTATTCTATTATGGGTCTCTCTGATGAGGGCTAACCTGAATCAAAGAACTATGCTGAGAATAGGGTACTGTGCGAAGTGCAGGAGAGTATACACCTGGAGTACTGTCAGATATTATGGGTGCCACATAAGAAAAGAATGGTAGAATTGGGGGAGGGGAAGAAAAGGATGTCTAAGAAATTAATGCTGTTAGGGAAAAATAAAATAAATAAAAAAAAAAACTATGTTTGTGCTCTTAGTGAGAATAAAAGAGCATGATGAAGATGTATACAATTCGAAAGGTAAGAGAAAAAGGATTGCACAAAACTACTAGAGCAACAGACAAGAAAATGAAGCCCAGACATACATACACAAAGAAAAGCCTGTGTGCCTTGAGGAACTAATGCATGGAACATACTAGAGATGCAACTGTAAAGGTCTTAGGCTAGGTCTACACTACAGCGGGGGGTCGACCTAAGATACGCAACTTCAGCTACGTGAATAGCGTAGCTGAATTGGCTTATTTTAGGTCGACTTACCTGGCTGTGAGGACGGCGGCAAGTCGACTGCTGCCACGCCGCCGTCGACTCCGCTACCGCCTCTTGCCGCGGTGGATTTCCGGAGTCGACGGTAGAGCCATCAGGGATCGATTTTATCGCGTTTTCACTAGACGCGATAAGTCGATCCCCGATAGACCGATTGCTACCCGCCGATCCGGCGGGTAGTGAAGACGTGCCCTTAAGCACAAATTTGACATTATGGGGATAACTAGGTAGGGGTGTGTGAATGTATATATATGCGTTTGCTTGTTAAATCATATTTCTCTGCATGTTATCAAGTGAATATTTAACAGGGGATAAATAAATAGGTCTTCTTCAGTCTAATCTTGTGCAAAAAATGTAATTAACACCCTGGATGTTAAAGGTACTATGGATGTGTGACCTACTTAAGTGATAAAATCTTACATCGTTCAGATTCCTACTATGTATAGTATGCAAAAGCTGAAACCTCTTAAAGGGACACTGAACCAAACCACACATGAACATTTTATCTAGTATTGGTACAAGAAACAAGATTAGGGAAAAATTCTCTTTTTTCATTTTTCCTACTTTGTACATTTGAGAGCACTTGAAAGTCAGCTTCACTGTTTCTTCAGTATAGTTAGCCAGTTTGGCAGAGGAAGTTGGGGTCAAGTGTACCTCATTTTTTGAATTTGTCAGGTTTTTAAGTTGCCTGTATTCCTTTCATTGTCAAATGGGCTGGCTGTGGGGTGGGTGTGGGGGTGAGGAGAAGAATTTTGCAACTTAATTCATTTGCATTCAAAAAAATATCCCCTGTGGAGGCAAGAAAATGTTTGGAAATCTATAATAGAACCTTTTAGAAGGAGATTAAAACCAAATGACTTTCTTTTTTACAAAAAGAGCTTGCCATTGATTTCTTCAGTCCCAGTGCATATTTGAGATCATTCTGATAAATACTGGATTAAAAGCAGTTCCCTGGGACAATATAAATACACAAAAACATTGACTGGAAGTTCTGTATTAAGTATTTACCTTTTTGTCTGTAGCCTGGAGTTCTTCAAAAACCTTTTCTAAAGTCCAGCTTCAAAATAAGAGAAAAATAAAGGTACAGAAACAGTTAATTTGAATGACTGCAGATCACATATGACCTTTATTGAAGTTAAAGTGCACAATAGTACTAAAGACTTACTTTGTTTCTAAATACTCTCTAGGGAGCTCTTCCAGTTCCTCTGAGGTCATTACTGATGTACGGATTTCCTGCTCTACCAGCGAATCCACCATGACCCGGAAATATGCCCAGACTGTATCTTCCCAGGTATCACAAACTGGAAGAAGCTTCATGTTAAAAAGAAAAATGTCTGAATTAACAGATCTAGAGAAATATCAAAGATGTAGTGGCCATATGGGATCCCATCTATGGTCCATATAGTCCAGTATCCTGTCTCGAACAGTGGCCTCTGATGGGTCAAAGAAAGGCACAAGAAATCTTGCTGTAGCCCAACCCCATTAGTTAGATGTTGGTTTTATTATGCCCAGAATCGTGAGGGTTTCTGTATCTTCCAAAACACTTAGCTTCTTTTAGATTTTTAATCCTTAGTATTGTACCTCCAAGTTTTTCCTACCTATATTACACAGATTTTCGAAAGGACCTAAAGGAGCAAGGTACCCAAATCAAGCTCATTTGAAAATTCCAGCCTTTATGCCCAATCCTTTTCTGAATCATGCTAAGCTCTTGGCATCAGCAACATGTTGTGGCAATGAGTTCCACAAGCAAATACTACAGTGTGTTAAAAAGTTTCGCCTTTTATCAGTTTTAAATTTGATGCTTTTCAATTTTATTGAACATCCCCATTCTATTATACAAAGAGTGAAGACCAGGGCCCAATCTACCTTCTCTATGCCATCATGATTTTGTATACTTTTATCACACCCCCTTTTCTTCATCTCCTCTCCAACGTAAACAATTGCCAGTCCATGCCTCCATTCATTCTTCTTTTCCACTTTCTGAATGTCCTCTATTTAGACTCAGACTTTAAGGCCAGAAGGGACCATCATGATCTAGTTTGACCTCCTGCACATTGCAGGCCACAGAACCTCACCCACCCACTCCTGCAACAGGCCCATAATCTCTAAGAGAGTTACTGAAGTCCTCAAATATTAATTTAAAGACTTGAAGTTATAGAGAATCCACCACTTATGCTAGTTTAGACCAGCAAGTGATTCATACCCCATGCTGCAGAGGAAGGCGAAACCCCTCCCCAGGGTCTCCGCAAATCTGAGCTGGGGGAAATTCCTTCCTGACACCAAATATGGCGATCAGCTAGACCCTGAGTATGTGAGGAAGACACCCCCGCCCCCTACAGCTGGACACCCGGGAAAAAATTCTCTGCAGTAACTCAGAGGGCTCCCCTCTGCCTCCATCCAGTGGCCTATCTCCAGCCACTGGAGAGATTTGCTAATAGCAGTCACAGGTAGGCCATAGGAGATTGCCTGCAATAGCAATACCATCCCCTCCATAAACTTAGCGAGCTCAGTCTTAAAACTTTGGGTTTTTGCCCGCACTATTCCCCGTGGAAGGCTGTTCCAGAACTTAACTTCTTTGATGGTTAGAAACCTTCATCTAGTTTCAAGGCTAAACTTATTGATGGTCAGTTTATATCCATTTGTTCTTGTGCCAATATTGGCCCTTAACTTTAACTCCTCTCCCTTCAGTAGAGTATGAATCCCTGATATTCAACCACCAAAAGCTTACAATGTTTCAGAGCAAAAGGTAGGAACAGCTGCAAAGAACAACCTAAAGATTATTCAGAAGTGACAATCAAAACTAGTTATGGGGCCTGGACTTGGGGCTTGACTGTGCTCATGACTGTCACAGGGTGCACTCCCTGGGAGGATCTCATGCCTATATAGAAAGGGGCTCAGCCACCTCCAAGGCAGCTTCCCATTTGCTTCCTCTGGGCTGGAGGAAAGGGTGGACAGTGGAAATCAAAGGGAAGAGTGCGTGGGATATGCAGCAATCATGGACATACTTCTATTTAAGTCATGGATTTCTATTTAAATTGCTGATGAGAAAAATATAAGTAACAGAGGAATCATGGGTGCACCAATATTACTAGCAAGCCCTTGACAAGATACCCACCCTTCCTCAGCTGCTGAGCCTACCCACAACCCCACTGAGAAGTGCACAGATCCACCTCTTCCTTTCTAGTTGCTGAACTGGAGTTCAATCACCCTTCCAAAATGCCTTTGCAACCTCAACTGCTATACTACATGCAAAAATCCTCAAAACAAGCACTCATTCCCCTCCCAGATGGTGAATGTGCCCAGTCTAATCCCACATGCAAAATCAGCAAAAGTTTTCTACTATATCTTTTTTAGACAGAGTGACCAAAACTGAACATGATATCCCAGATACGGTCACATAATGGAATTATGTGAATAAATAGTAATATTATCAGTACTACTGTCCATTCCTTTCCTTGAGGATCCTAACATCTTGTTTATTTTTATTACTGCTACACATTGAGCAGAGATTTTTGCTGATGTATCAACAATGATGCTCAGGTCTTTGAGTTGCTACAGTTAAATGTAGAACTTAAAGTTGTCTTTTCCCAGATCCAGGTGCTTCAGCCAACATACTTAGTGCCCTCCTTAGGGAATTGGAAGGATTACATTTTGAGGAAATGAAAGAAAAATTAATATGTATATCTTAGTGATAAAAGATGGGGGCGGGGAAAACATACCAAAAATATGTGAAAGGTCTAAAACCAAGAAGAAGAAAAAAAAGAGGATAATTTAAGGTGTTAAAAGGAGTAATGGGAAACAACTGAAAAAGGCACAATTTGGCTGAATATAGGAAAAACCTGACAGTGAGATTAGATTGTAGAATAATCTCATCAAGTGGTGAGCGGCTTATTGGTTAAGACTTAAAACTAGACCACACAAAATAGTGAAGATAAATGGGAAATACTCTTGCATCAGCAGGGAGGTGGACTAAATAGCACATTAGGTCCTTTTCCATCTCACACTTCTGTCATATGAAAGCTAGTTTAATGTAGCTATCAAAGAATACTAGAAATCTGGACTGACCAAAACAGGAAAATCTGAATTGGCTCTATTGATAGACAGCAAAACAAAAACAAAAAAAACCTGTAACGTTCAATTGTGCTAGCTTAATTCAGATATGATAATGATGTAAAGGTGTCTATCATTTTTACGATCTTCTTGTTTACTAGGTTTTACAAACATTACACAAGTGACTGTGCTAGCTATCTAAAATTCTGCTCTCAGCTATGAGAAAGAAATGCATTTTTACCAAGAGAAGTAGTACTTATCTTACATGAAAGATTACATACCTGTTTGAGGTTCCCACTGAGTGCTGCGTAGATTGCTCTCTCATATCTATTAAACTGCTCCTAATACATACATTTAAAAAAAAAAAATCATCTCTATTAGAGTTCTTGTTCAACCTCATAATCACTTGAAATTTTACTAGACACCAATCCATTATAACAGGGTCAATTCAGCAGCTTCCAAAAATAGTTAATGACTGCTGTTTCAACGAAGGGCTAAATATACCTCCAACCCCCAAGATACCTTATTAGGCAATACTATATTGAGTTGGGAGAAAGGGGAGATTTTTCCTGACCCCAGTGCATCATCTTATGCCGAGAAGAATGAAGATCAGCAGTCCCTGTAATGATATCTTAGCTAATATCTACAGTTTCGTTCTTATTCCTAAAAAAAGACTAATCCTTTTTAGATATTTCCTAAGCCATTTGTCTCAGTCGTGATGCCAGTTTCACAGATTAATTAGGATACACAAATATACTACACACTTGAGGAATCCTCTCAGAAACACTGAAAACAAATCCCTCTGAGATGTAAGCATAAAGGGTAGATTCAGCTGTGTGGAAGTGAGTGTCAGCATCACTCGATTTCAGGAAAAAAAAGTTTACCCATTAACAATATCAAGCAACGTAATATTTATCTTACATCTTCTGCCATTCGCCAACAGCTGATTTTCCAAATGCATCTATATGGATTCCCTTCCACTGGTTCCAGCTCTGTTCCTATATGTAAAGAATAATTTAAAAAGCAGTGGGTATTTGAAGTTTCATAGAATCAGAGTTCAAGGCCAGAAGGGACTACCAGATCATTAGTCTGACTTCCAGTCTACATCACAGGCCATCAACACCACTCAGTAGCCATACACTAAACACAACTGAAATTGGACCAGCCCACAGGGGACTAGACTACCATGTGCCACAGACAGAACAGGAGGTTGTTTTTCTGCAGTGTGGTGAGCATGTTTTAAAATTACAGTACACCTCTACCCCGATATAACACTTCCTCGGGAGCCAAAAAAATCTTACGGCGTTATAGGTGAAACCGCGTTATATCAAACTTGCTTTGATCTGCCAGAGCGTGTAGCCCTGCCCCCCTGGAGCGCTGCTTTACAGCGTTATATCCGAATTAGTGTTATATCGGGTTGCGTTGTATCGGGGTAGAGGTGTACTTCAAAAAGTTTAGCTGCAGTTTTGTCCTTAAACAAAAACTTAATGAACATAAACAGACCTTTTTACTCCCACCGCTGGGCTGAGCCAGAGACAGGGACATGGATTGAGGGATACCTCACTAAAAGGAAATACAGCAAGGCAGGGCGTCAACTGGCACATGGATCTGTGCTCGCTCATCTTGGAAAGGGTATATACGAGAGGAAGACTCTGGGGTGGGAAAAAGAGGCTATATACAGGGTACACTGGTGGGACATGGAGGAGAAATAAGGAGATATAGGAGATCCAGATCCAGAGGGCTCGATCCTGTGAGATACTGGGCACTCTGGCTCTAATTCAGCAAAGCACCTAAAGCATATGCTTTTTTTTTTTTTTTTTTTTTTTTTTTTTTTTTTTAACTGGACTGGATCTTGACAGGGCTCGATCCTGCAAGGTACTGAAGAAGAGGTGGTAGAGAACTTAAAGCTTTCCATGTGTCTCAAAGCATCCCCTTTCCTCCATTGTACACCATTCCCATTACACCAGAAAGGGGAAATTCTTACCACCAAAACTTTTTATTGACTTGTTAACAGCTGCAGGAACGGAGTCCTGCTTTGGTGAGCTCAGGGGGGCACAGTGCTTGGATAGCTGGGATAAGTTAGATAGCACAAAAGTGTGTGATGAAAGATTAAAAGGCAGTGGTGAGGGGCTGTCTGGAAACCTTAAATATTTGTTTCCCAGTCATTAAGGTTTGAAGCTTTAAAGAAATGTAGATGAGTAAGAGTATCTCAGTAAAGTAATTTTTGGTGCGTTAGCAGGATTTGGTTGAAACACTTTCAAATTTAATCATTTTTAAAGAAATTTCAATGTTAAAATATTCATAAGGTGTCAGCTATAAAGACAAAGAAGGTTCCTCCCCACCATACACCTGTGAAAGTGTTTTCAAAACATAAAAGGGCCTTAAAATGACAGTTAGATCCAGACAACAAGAAAATCCTATGCCTTCTTTCTGGATCTGCTTCAGATAAATTTTGATCTAGGTACCTCCATTTACGTTCGGATCATGATACAGTTTCCACCCTTCAAGAGTTGCAGCTCTCCAGGCCTGACCACATCGTTTGCACAGGCGTTGTGCCTGTAAAACAAAGGACATTCTGAGCAACAGTTTTCAAGGCAGCAAAAGCACATGTATTCTCCTCTAGCGATGCATAGATGTTCGAACATGGTTAATCAACAAAAGTGTTTCTTTGCACAAACTAATGTGCTTATATTTTGGCAAGTCTAAACTCAAACTAAAAGGATCTTAAAATAAAAATTCCAGGTTTTATTTTTTCATTGGTTTTGTTTTCCAGTGATGTATATAGGATTTTTCAGTAGGTATTTTCAACAGCGCAAGAGAAGCACCATAGTACAACTACCTCTCTTTTTCATTTGCTGGCTTAACCCATTGTCGTATATTCTTCACTTCTAACTAGTTTTTAGGGCTGTCCATTAAGCACAGTTAACTCACGCGATTAACTCAAAAAAATTAATTGCGATTAATTTCAGTCTTAAGCGCACTGTTAAACAATGGAATACCAATTGAAATGTATTAAATATTTTGGACGTTTTTCTACATTTTCATATATATTGTATTCTGTGTTGTAATTGAAATCAAAGTGTATATTATTTTTATTACAAATATTTGCACTGTAAAAATGATAAACAAAACATAGTATTTTTCAATTCACCTCATACAAGTACTGTCGTGAAAGTGCAATTTACAAATGTAGTTTTCTTTGTTACATAACTGCACTCAAAAACAAAACAATGTAAAACTTCAGAGCCTACAAGTCCACTCAGTCCTACTTCTTGCTCAGCCAATTGCTAAGACAAACAAGTTTGTTTACATTTACAGGAGATAATGCTGCCCTCTTCTAATTTGCAACGTCACCAGCATTGCAAGGCATTTATGGCTAGATATGCAAAACATTCGTATGCCCCTTCATGCTTCGGCCACCATTCCAGAGGACATATTTCCATGCTGATGATGCTCGTTAAAAAAATGTGTTAATTAAATTTGTGACTAAGCTCCGTGCGGGAGAACTGTATGTCCCCTGCTCTGTTTAACCTACATTCTGCCATATATTTCATGTTATTGCATCATGGGGTAGCCGTGTTAGTCTGTATCCACAAAAACAGCAAGGAGTCCGGTGGTACCTTAAAGACTAACAAATTTATTTGGGCATAAGCTTTCGTGGGTTAAAAAAAAACAAAAAAAAAAAACACACACTTCTTCAGATGCAGCTGAAGAAATAAATCTGTTAGTCTTTAAGGTCCCACCGGTCTCCTTGTTGTTTTCATGTTATAGCAGTCCTGGATGATGACCCAGCATATATGTTGTTCATTTTTAGAACAGTCACTGGAAATTTGACAAAACACAAAGAAGGTACCAATGCGAGAGTTCTAAAGAGCTACAGGACTCGACCCAAAGTTTAAGAATCTGAAGTGCCTTCCAAACTCTGAGAGGAACGAGGTGTGGAGCAGGCTTTCAAAAGTCCTAGAAGAGCAACACTCCGATGCGGAAACTACAGAACCTGAACGCCAAAAAGAAAATCATCCATCTGCTGGTGGCATCTGACTCAGATAATGAAAATTAACATGCTTTGGACTGGATTGCTTTGGATTGTTATCAAGCAGAACCAGTCATCAACATGGATGCATGTCCCCTGGAATGGTGGTTGAAGCATTAAAGGGACATATGAATCTATAGCGCATTTGGCACGTAAATATCTTGCGACGCCGGCTACAACAGTGCCATGAAAATATCTGTTCTGACTTTCAGGTGACATTGTAAACAAGAAGCAGGCAGCATTATTTCCTGCAAATGTAAACAAACATGTTTGTCTGAGCGATTGGCTGAACAGGAAGTAGCACTGAGTGGACTTGAAGGTGCTAAAATTTTTATATTTTTTTATTTTTAATGCAGGTTTTTTGTGCATAATTCTACATTTGTAAATTCAACTTTCATGATAGAGATTTCACTATAGTACTTGTATTAGGTGAATTTAAAAATACTATTTTTATCATTTTTACAGTGCAAATACTTGTAAATAAATATAAAGTGAGCGCTGTACACTTTGTATTCTGTGTTGTAATTGAAATCAATATATTTAAAAATGTAGAAAATATCCAAAAATATTTAAATAAATGGTATTCTATTATCTTTTTAATCACGCGATTAATCGCTTGACAGCTCTAGTTGTTTTAGATGAAGTATTTTATAGTTTCTGAAAATATGCCCCTTGGTGCAAAGGCCTAAAATCCATCTTTTTGTGTGAAATTTTTCGACGTTATTGAGGGAATTAGGTACCCAACTCTCAGGTGCTTTGGAAAATTCCATCCTTTGTGCTGACAATATAAATCAGGCTATATACTGCCATGAATAGTCTTACTCAAGAAGTCTGCTTCCACCAAAGCCAATTTTGGTACCTACTCTAGCTATATGAATATATAGCAGGAGTAAAAGTGATAGGGGAGAAAAAAAATAGGCTTGCGTGGACTGTAAGTAAGCACACGTTGTTGAAGGTTACTCATCTCACACCCAGTTACTTACTTATCTAACTGATGTATCAATTCCATGACTGACAGAACTGCCAGAATAGTGAGGCAGACTGTGTTAAATGGTCATGCTTTCTTTAGTCTTTTCAAGCTGCAGTGTCTGCAATAACTTGTCACTTTTGGGAATGATGATGAAGAGGGAAGAAAACTGAAAACACTGATAGCTAGGGATAGTGGGATAATACTTTCATCTCTAACAAGTGACTATATTCCTATGTTCCTAAGATTGTAAGATCTTTGGAGCAGGAACTTCTTCCCCCTCATTATGCATGGGTACAGTGCCTAGCATCCCGGCAGCCCCTAGCCCACCACGGAGACCTTCAGATGCTACCATAATACAAATATTTAATTATTAATCATGAAAACCACTGGCACAATGGGGAGCCTCTACCCAAGACAGACCCAGGATAGGAACTGCAAGGGTGCTGCTGAATTGAGAACACAGCACATACCACGGCAGGCTGACCTCACAGTGACCGTGTTGTAATTCCCCTCAAATTTGTGGGCAATAGTAGATTTACACCACAAATTATGTACCGTATTAAAAAAAAAAAAAAAGGCAGAGCTACATTCAGCCAAAGGATTAATGGAAGAGAAGAGTAACCTCTTTTGTGCTGGTCAAAAGCACAAACTCCTACTATCCTATGCATGCCTATCCAGGAGTTCTTCAGAGAGATTTGACTACTGAAGCATTTATGGCTTGCCAGGGACAACAGAAAAAGGAGGAAAAAAGGAAGTGAAGTAGAGTCATCTTTCTCCTAGTAAACATGAAATCCGGGTGCTATTTTCATAGCTTCAAATCGGAGTCATCATTAAGAAAGGAAGCCATTCTTAATGTTTACCACAGCCACGTAAAACCATCATTAAATGATTATATCAGCAAACAGAAAAAAAGCACCCTTGCAATTCAGTACTAGACGGAAACCCAAGAAGAATCAATTATGCTATTTTTCAAATTTGTACAGCACTCATATGCGAAAAAGGAGGTGCACAGGATAATTTAATAGTTTTGAAAGGCGCAGTTTACAAGCTCTTTCAGATGTTCTAACTGTATCATACAGCACTGAGCAGTCAGTACTAAGCCACTTTAGTACCAAGCAGTGCTACTAATGTGCTGGCCTGACAGCCCTAAGTCCAATTTATCTACCATAATGCCTGCTCTCAACCCAAAGTTGCACTGGTTTAACTAAAGGTATGATTTTAAATTCAGTGTGGACACTCATATCAGTTAAAAACTGATTTATAGCAGTTTAGCTAACATGTGACATCAGCAATCAGCACCTGTAATCGGATGAAAGCTAAACTGATATAAGCATGTCCACACAGAAGTTTGTAGTGGTTGAACTAAATCAGTTTTTATAATGGTTGAACAAGTCCGAAGGAAAGGGAAGGACACTACAGGTTTCTGTGGCTTACTTCATCCGTCATCCCAGCTCTGATAAGAGTGAATAGGTACTTGAGTAACCTGGCATCATCTTCTCGATCCAAATCATCGAGTGGCATTTTCTGTCTTATGGGGGCATCTGGGTCCTACAAGAAAAAAAGAAAAAGGAAGGACAATGAATCCTCCATCCCCTACACTGCAGATATTTCCCTCTGTATCCATGTCTCAAAGGTTATGAATGACAGTAAATCCATCTGTACTCACTTTCCCATGTTGACAACAGTCTGACTAGTCTGCATAAAAACTGGCATTACATTCCTGATCTCTCCTCTTCGCCTCCCCAGTCACTGAGCCTGAGAGATTACTATTCATCAATTTCAATCCTTTCGCCTTCTCAAAAGCCCTGTCCTCTTGCTCCTTTCACCACAAGCATTTCCCCCTTGTAATCTGCCTCTCCAGATAGCAGACCTTTTCCTTTCCTACCTTTACCTTCGAGTTCTTCAAGAAGGCCATTTACAACTGTTACATTGACTTCCTCTCTTCTCACTTTCTCGTGGATCCCTCCAGCCTATTTTCTGCTTTCTTCAAAACACTGAAACCGCTCTTAACGCCACTAACCACCTCCTCCTCACCAATTCTCAAAGCCTATGCTCATCTTTCTTGACTTTGCCTCTGCATTTGATACAGTTGATTACTCCTTCTTCCCGGACAGTCCTCCCTTGGTTTTCAATACACAAGAAATAATAATGGGAGGAAACCAGAAGAGGATGATAGCAACCCAAAGGCTCCAAACAGAATCGGGGTTTCATTGTGTAAGTGCGGTACAAAAAGTGTGTCCTAGAGAGCTTACAAATAGTGCTGCACATCCAATTCAAACAAACATTTTGTTCTTACTTTTAGGTCCCTACACCACACAGCCCAAATCTAAATTGGACATGGCCTTCTTTCATATTCCCCACTGTTTTTCTCCACACTTCCAATGATGTCAACCTTGATACCCCTTTTATTACCTTGCTCCATAAGCATCTGTCCCTGACATTTGGCATGCCCTCCCCAAATCTGTTCATCAAGCTAACCTCCTTTGTCACAAAAATTATTCTTGTAAGGTTTTTGGAAGTGAGGTTTTAAGCGAAGGGGCAGAGGTAACTAAAATTAAAAAAATAATTTCAAAAAGGGAATCAGAAAGGCACTTGCACAACATGATGGTTTGAGTAATCATGTTATTTATTGTCACTTGTCTTTAATCCACTCCACCCTCCTTTATCCTTGTTGATTTAGGATTTTCACATGTAGTGTCAAGTTAAATCAAGATTATTTGCTCTTCTGGGTAGAGATACTGTTTGTTTTGAAGCACCTAACATTTTGGGGCACTTAAAAAAAGTACCAATAAAGCCACTCACCTCAATGAATAGCTAAGAAGTATTTCTACTGAAAAAAAGGGGAAGGTGAAAAGAAAAACAAAATCCATGATGGACTAAAGTCGGATGCCCAGAACAATAAAGACAGTGTACATAATTTCCCCAAATGGTCAGGGCTGCTATCATAAAAAAGAAGTCTACTGCAGGAGTTTTTCCATTTTTAAGACAGAACTCCTGACCTTTTGGGGAAGTTGTGCTAGGTAGGGAAAAAAAAAAAAACACTAGTTACCCCAAAAATCCAATTTACACCTACTATGAAGCCAAACATTTTAAATTATACTTACTAGTTCAGTTACCAGGGGACGAGTACTTCCAATGTATGTGCTGAACTGTCGCTGCTTCAAAATATGTAGAGTATTCTCCCTAAAAGCAATGAGAAGTGTTCTCTTTAAAGAGACATTTAAGATATCAAATGTTTTTTTCAAAATGGCACATCAAAACAAAGTAATGGATACAGAACCCATCTTGTGAAGAATCAAAGTATCAATTTCTACAGTTTACTCTGAGGCCTGTCAGCTATAATACTGTTGTGTAAATATAATTCAGCTAAAAACATGAAAGTAGCCCACCAACTGATATATGATCAAATTCACCTAGATTTGTTTCATTCATCCAAATAATGGAATCATTTCAGTGTGGTAAACTAGATTGTATATTAAAATTCTAAAGTCAGCCTAGCACACTCAGTTCACTTCAGGATTCCAGAACTTATCATTGGCCTTTCAAGTCTGATTTAAAATCCATGGTGGGATTTGGTATTTTCTGACCTGAACCCATTGCTGAGAATGAATATGACAAGAACTACTGTTGCCAAGGCGTTATAGACACAGTAACGACGACAAGGACTTGAGCAAAGAAATAAAAAGGTGCAAGTGAAGGGACAGATCATTGTATTAACACACAAATGTGAACTATTTCATCCATCTTAAATAATAAGATTACTATCAGGCAGCTACCTATTAATTATTTCTATTGTGGTAGTACCTAATGACCTCAAACAGTGATTAAGGTACTATTGCACTAGGCATTGGATAAACTATACTGACAGTCCCTTGGCAGAGAAAAATTACAATCTAGGATTTTGACAATTGAATAAATAGACAAAAAGGGGTAAAACAAGGCAGCAACAAAGGCAGGTGTGTTTGCATAAATAAGCAAGCACAGTGGTGTCAGTAACCTAGCCACTGTAGACAAATCAGTTCTTGTCTGTTACATATATTGCTCACAAAAATAAATAAATGTGAAGTTAATGATTTGCCTCTTGGTTAAATTAAAACCACTCACATTACATCACTTTTGTTTTCCCTAAAGAAATGCACTGAATTCTCTTTTTTGGGGAAGTCGCCGTGTCAACAGCTGACCAAAAAACATCCTTAGCTTTTAAAAAGCTGGCAACTCCTTTCATTTTCTTTTTTAATTCTTAGAGGTTTTTAAAAAACTAACAGCAAGTTGTAAAACAGCTTTATCAACCAGTTTGCTTTAATACTTGTAGGAAGCATGCAGTCAGTGTACATAATACAAGAGAAAACTTCTGCATGACCCTTAATGATGATTCAATAACTCACCAATATACAGATTTTGCATAGAACTCAATGTTGTCAGAGAAATCTCCAATTTCATCCTTGGCAATACTCTCTAACCAATCTACCACCAGCTGGAATATAAAATTAAGCTGTTTTTTAAAACACTCCTGTTACAAATATAATACCAGCCTCCCAGCCCAATCCTAGCCTATTCATTATCTTTGTATCCTAAAATGTATATACATCTCCAGATCACTGCACCCATATCTCCTAAGTAACCAAGCATGACTGATTGCATGTTCAATCCCAGCTTTTGTTAGCCATTCCTGTTACAATACTGATTAGCAGCTTATTCTGCTCCATATGTTGGCTAGTAAAGGATAGGCCAGACGAGGCTAGCTCTAAAGACTCCTAATCCTCTGCCCTTTTCATATTAACTTCAAGAACGTATCTGGCCTCCATCAATGCAGAAACTAAGAAACTTTTGCCTTCACAAAAAGAACCGTGCATACAATCCCTAATGAGGTTATATAACCAAGGAAACCCATTTTAGAGAAATATATAGTGCTAGAAGCAGTTTAATACTCTACATAGCATTTGTTATAGTTTATAATGGAGTATAATGAATATCTAAAGCTTGTTAGCTTATCTACTCCCATATCTTTCTCAATCTTTAAATCATACCTGGCTTTGTCGAACCAATGAGTCTTTCTGAAACAAGATGCCTACAGCCGTCTTTTCGCTAGCATTTAGAACCTATTTAAGAAAAAGCTTTTATTTTTTAATAAAAAAAATAAAGTGTCAGAATGTAAATGGCAAAAACAAGAGAATTCAGGGAAGGCAAATTAATATCATATCCACTGACCTTCTACAAGTTTTATGTTGGTAGCTTAGAAAAAAATAACTCATTATATCAAGATATGAAAGTATATCTGTTCTATACCATAAAATAAAATGACGTCTAAACATGAGATTGCAGAATCAGTCCATAGGTGACATGTTACAAGTTAGATAATGGTAGCAGTTACTGGTATACTTTGGATCCCAGTCAGGTTATTCAAGTATTTATTTTAGATTTCTACAAAAATAAAAGTGGGCACTAACTCAAGGTTCTAAGTGCCCTTGCTGTAAGTTACAAAATGAAAAACTGATCAGTCAGCACAACACAATATTCCCCCTTTGCCAGACAGATCTAACTCCCATTAAACCCTCACCAAAAGTAGGAGAAAGAGGCTCTTGCTAAAACCTGGAGGATTTTTTTTTATTTATCTCATCTTAGACAATGAAAATCGAATCAGTTTAATTTTTGTTTACATTCAGTTTTACTATCAAGTTCTGAGTGGTGCAATATTTGGGTTGCAAACAATGAAGACAAATGTATTTAGATTTAAAAGTTGTCCCTTAAAAAAATAAAAGGGCTCTCTATAGCATGAAGCTTACCGCAATTTCAAACATTGTTTCATCTTCCAGGGCAGACTGTATTCTATCTCTAGAGACAAAAGTACAAAATTTTATTCATGGTTATGAAAAAAGTTAAGGTTATGTGTCTCCCACTGTAAGTCTTCCCTACAAATACAAATGAAATAAGAAGCCACTCACTGATCGATCTAGCATTCATGTTTAATACCTAGGCAATGACAAGTTAATTGTGACTCTTATGAATATTTATGCAATGTGTTTACGCTAAGCAAAGCTGCTTCACTATTTTTCCATGCAGAATACAAATCTGGTAGTCTGTACATCCAAGTGACTAACTCATTGCAAAAGTAAAACCAACATACTTTCCAAAAAACTTACCTGTAAAGTGAGGACAGTAGTCTCCAGGTTACCATCTCTTGCTTGAGAAGCCACAGAACACTGGCAGTCTTTGAAAACTTCTGCTGTCCAGGAGTTGCTCGGTAAACTATTTTCCCCAGTATATTCACCTGATGTCAATAATGATAAACAGTATGTTATCCATTTTCTATTGTGTTTCAAGCCATTAAAATAATTTTTGCATTACCCTGAGTACTCTCTGTTAGCTAAGATAGATCTTAAAACAAGCAAGCACCTTTCATTTCATTAGTTGGGAGCAGAAACACTGAGGCTATGGTTACACTACAGAGCTTTGCAGCTGCGCTGCTGTAGCACTACTAGTACAGATGCTCTAAGCCGACAGGAGAGAGCTCTCCTGCCGGGAGCAGCGGTAGCTATAATCGGCAGGAGAAGCTCTCCCACCGACACAGCGCTGTCCACACTGGCTATTAGGTCAGTGTAACTTATATCGCTCGGGGTGGTTTATTTACACCCCTGAGAAACGTAACTTAGGTCGGTATAAGATGTAGTGTACACATGGCCTAAGCCTACCCCAAACTGCCTGAACAATTGCAAATTGTCAGTTCTAAGCATCATGACTCATTAACTGAAGGGAAACGTATTAAGTCCTTGTTACGAGCTGCATGAAACACTTATGGGGCCACACATAAAACAAGACCTAAAAAAAAGCAAGGAAGCCAAGTGCTAACCTGTGAGCACAGTGTGACCCTGGGAAAAGCTAAAGAGAACTTTTGGGTCTCATGTTGCAGGGCTCTACTGGGAATGCAGCGGTGAAAACAGCAGCATGTCGGGCCACCACTCCCAGGAGTTAGTGCCCCATTCTGTTAGCAACTCCAGCATGGCTGTACTGCCCCCAGCTCTGCCCACTGGCAGCTGTCCCTGGTCATGCTAGGGGACATGGGAGCAGCTCGTACGCCCCTGGACAGGAGACGCAGGCTGCTGCGTGGAAGGGACTCGTGTCCGGGGCCTACGAGCCGCTCGCACACACTAGCACGACCAGGGACAGATGCTGGTGAGCCTGGTGCCCACCCCAGTGGGTGGGGCTGGGGCAGTGGCAGTACAGCAACGCCAGAGGAGCTGCCGGTGCAGGCTCCTGGGAGCAGCGTCCTGACATGCTGCTGCTTTCGCCGCTGCAGTTCCTGGTAGAGCCCTGCGGGTTCACGGATACCGATTTATATCCGTAGATACGAACTTTGTATCTACGCAGGGCTCTACCAGTTTCCAAAAAGAAATTGTGAGCTGGTCTTCCTGTTGAACCAAGATGGAGCAATTGAGGGCGATGCTTGAATAAAGATGGATAAAGGAATTTAAAACAAGACCTGGAGGCTTCACAAAAAGAAATAAAGCAGCATCTGGAGAATTCTCAGAAAGGGCTGAAGGTTGACTTGCAGGTGAAGATCAAATCTCTGTTGGGGCAAGAACTTCAAAGTGTCCAGACAGGTTGTGAAGCCCAGCTGCAAAGCTCTCCGGCTGGAATGGCAAGACAGATCATAGAGGTGACCAGCAACTTGACTGCCACAGATCAGAAGTCTTTCCATGAAATCATGGAGACCAGGTAAGCTTTAGCCCACTTGGAAAATTCAGCTCCAGAAGGAAAACAAAGCGTCACAGATGACCGTGGAAGGCAGCTGTCTGGATGAGGAATTGAGCCAGCCAAAGGACTTGGGTAAAACTGGATATTCACAACACTTTCCTACCACATTTGTAAATCAGAGGCCCAGAGAGGAGAGGTCCAGCTGTCCCAGCTCCAGTGGTGCAAAAACTCACTACCTTTGAGAGAATGACTCCATGTGAGGCTTATGTGGTTCACTTCAACATTGTTTATCAAAGTAATAGCTGGGAAGAGGGAAAGAAAGGAGAATTACTAGCAGCCAACTTGAGTGCTCAAGCTCTGATTGTGCAGAACTTAATCCCAGAAAACAGTTATCCAGAACTGATACAAGCCCTTGACATGCAGTTTGGAGTTAGCCATCAAGCTGAGCTGGCCAGGGCACAGATAAGAGCTAGGACAGGGAAAGAAGAAACCCCACCTGACCTAGAAGAGGACCAGCAGAAACTTGTGTTCTTGGCATACCAAGATACCAATGAGGCCTCCCAGGACAAGTTGGTGATGGACCAGTTGATAGATGCTCAGCTGGACTTGGACTTGCAGATCAAGTGAAATTTGCCACAAAACTTGAATCTTTCCCTGCAGCAGTGCATGATAAGAGGAAACAACCACTAGCGAGGAAGATAGAAGCGGATTGCCACGTGTCCTGTAATCATAGCTTTGTGAAAGAGGGGATTCTAATCTGGTTCATGATCTTAGTGAATGACTAGAAACAGTGATAAATTTGGTTTGTAAAAGAAGGGAAACTGGCAATGACACAAAAATTAAAGGAAACAGTTCAGTTAAATGCTGGTAATGTTTTAAAACTGGACACACAAAAAAAGGTTTGCTGTAAATTTAACACAGGGCAAGACAGACTGTTGTAAGTGTCTAGTGAAAGCCTCTCATTGTTCAGGAAATAGGAGTACACCAAGCTAATGGGGATAAAGTTTCATGGAGGAGCAAGGATCAGCCCCATAGTTTTTGGTCAGATATGGGCAGTTACACAAACAATAACTGGAGTCTGGCTAGCGTGCGTAATAGGATCCGTAAATCAAGCACAGCGGTGACTGATGCTGGCTCAAACAAAGTTATTAAACCAGACTTTTTAAAAGGCTAGGGAATCGGGGATCCAATACTGAACCACCTAACCAGTCTTAATGGAGACAGTGATGGGGGCAAGGGCATCCATCCAAAAATTGGACTTTGGAACTCGAGCAAGGAGTCTGGGTGGCAGAAACAGTGGATGAGCTTGGATTTCATTAGGGTTAGTAACGGCAATGAATCATAGAATATCAGGGTTGGAAGGGAGCTCAGGAGGTCATCTAGTCCAACCGCCTGCTCAAAGCAGGACTAATCCCCAGACAGATTTTTACCCCAGTTCCCTAAATGGCCCCCCTCAAGGACTGAACTCACAACCCTGGGTTTAGCAGGCCAATGCTCAAACCACTGAGCTATCCCTCCGGTGTAATCAATGCCAGGAAAGGTGTCTTACAAATTTCCTTTCACGATATGGCCCAAGTCAGACAAACGGCTTGTAGGCAATTGTTTTGCAGTGACTGAATTGTCCTGCCTCTAGAGGTAGAAATAATTTTAACAGCTGTATCAGTGGTTCCCAAAACTGTGGGCGACGACCCCATCAGCAAGTGAGGAGGAGAGGGAGTGGAGTTGGGTGAAACCTGGTTACAGGTGGAGTTAAAACCTCATTCAAACTGATGTGTTAATGCACCCTTCACTGAAGATAGATCTAAGAAACACTTATGGGGGCATACCTAAAATAAGACCTAATAGAATTAGCCCAGAAACTAGCACCAGGTTGATAGCGGGGGCATTCCACTGGGTGTTGTGAACAGGTGTGTGGGGGTGTATGAGAGAACACAAAGCGAGAACAGACAAGAACAGAGGCACAAAGGCAAAAAAAGCAAGGAAGCCAAGCACTAGCCATGAGCACTGTGACACAGGGAAACGCAACCTAGATGGAGCTACTATAAGGTGGATACATAACTGGTTGGAAAACCATTCCCAGAGTAGTTATGAGCGATTCACAGTCAAGCTGGAAGGGCATATTGAATGGAATCCCACAGGGATCGGTGCTGTGTCCGGTAGTGTTCAATATTTTCATCAATTATTTAGATAATGGCCTAGAGTGTACACTTATAAAGTACACTTGAAGTTTGAGGATGATACCAAGCCAGGAAGGGTTACAAATACTCTGGAGAATAAGATTAAAATTCAAAATGATCTGGACAAACTGGAGAAATAGTCTGAAGTAAATAGGATGAAATTCAATAAGGACAAATTCAATAAGTACTCCACTTATGAAGGAATAATCAGTTGTACACATGCAAAATGGGAAATGACTGCCTAGGAAGGAGTACTGCAGAAAAGGATCTGGAGGTCACAGTGGATCACAAGCTAAATGAGAGTCAACAGCGTAACACTTGCAAAAAAAAGCAAACATTCTGGGATGTATCAGCAGGAATGTTGTAAGCAAGACACAAGAACTAATTATTTTGTTCTACTCCACAGTGGATTAGGCCTCAACTGGAGTACTGTGTCCAGTTCTGGGCACCACATTTCAGGGAAGATGTGGACAAATTGGAGAAAGTCCAGAGAAGAGCAACAAAAATGATTAAAGGTCCAGAAAACATGACTTATGATGAAAGATTGAAATAACTGGGTTTGTTTAGTCTAGAGAAGACTCAAGGGGGACATGTTAACAGTTTTCAAGTACATAAATGGTTGTTAACAAGGAGCAGGGAGAAAAATTGTTCTCGTTAACCCCGGGGATAGGACAAGAAGCAATGGGCTTAAATTGCAGCAAGGGAAATTTAGGCTGGATATTAGGAAAAAAACTTCCCGTCAGGGTGGTTAGGCACCGAAATAAATTGCCTAGAGAGGTTGTGGAATTTCCATCATCGGAGGTTTTTAAAAGCAGGTTAGACAAGCACCTGTCAAGTATGGTCTAGATAATACCTGAGTGGATTAGAAGACCTCTTGAGGACCCTTCCAGTCCTAGGAGTCTATGACTACTCTATAACCCTGGGAAAAGCTACAGAGCGCTTTTGGGTCTGGTGTTGGCTAAAAAGGCCTGGGGCTGTAAGCTAAGAAACTGCTCCTTTTGTTTTTGGTTCTCGTGTTCAGAGGAGCAGGACTTTGTACATTACTTGTAAATAAATAAAATGCCCAACTCCTTCCAACTGTAACATCCAACGGGCCCCAAAATTTGACTAGCAGTTCTGGTCGGAAAGGAGAAACGTCCCTAGTTTCAGCAACACAACCTCTTACGAAAGGAAATACAACTTGAAATTTTTACAACAATTTACCTGGTTATTACAAGTATTCTCATACTCTTCTACAAGTTCAAAAACGGTAGTTGAAGTGTGCTTCAAAAACGAATGCAGAAAATCTGAGTACATACTCATAGTAGCTAGAACACATTAAAGAAGAGTCATGATAGCATGCCATACTTTGTGAAAAACTGAAAACACAAAGAAATTCTCCTGACAGAGAAAATTTATATTCAACATTTTCAAGGACTACACAAAGCTCTATTTTTCAATAAAATTTCATTTGCAGCTCTTCTTTGGTGCAGTCATGATGAAAATAAAATGCAGACACTTACATGAACTATGTACACCCTGCAGAATGTCATGCAAATTTACCACCGCAACTAAGAAAGTGAATTACATAAGGACACAGCAATTATACCACATCTTTTGCTACAGACCTGGTCATATGAGAAAGCTTTAAAGATATACCAAAAGTGCCTAGCTCCATAAGATGCAGCTGTTTTACACCTTAAATCTCTAGAACTGACAGACTATTTGTGACTCCATATCGTAAAGAACTCTTTTCTCTCAATAATGATTAACAAGTTTCCTGAAGGCAACTTCAGTCACAAGAAAGTTCACAAAGTATCGTCTCCAGCCAGCAAGTAGAAGGAATGGGGGGGGGGGGGGAAAAGGGGAAGGGGGGGAAGAGTCAGGCAAGAATATTCTGGAAAAACATTACAATAAGGAAGTGGAACATACATCTAAGAATTGCACAAGATAATAGTTTCATTATTTTGTTGTGAAAGCTCAAAGTCATCTCACCAGCTTCTCCGGGATCATCCTCACGCAACAGAACAGCACTCATGGTGACATCCTCTGTCACATTGGACAAGTCTAGGTTTGTGTACATTCCTGTATGCGGAGGTGTGAGTGCAGCTGTCCAATTGCTGTCATCCAACTAAAAACATAACACAGAACAACACAGGGAAAAATAAAAGCAATTTTAGACTGTCAGGAACTTTCAAGCTTCTTCATTCTATGATTATTTCTTATGGATACAAGCAAAGTAGCTCTAGAAATTAAAAATGACTCAGCTTTTAGATAGGACAGATTTGCCTTTTTAAAAAGGTACAAGTCTGGATGTACATGATTTTCTAATCTAATGGGAAGGATGCAAAATTTCACTCTCAAAATACATATCCTCCTCTCTCCCTAAGCCGTATTATGTCAAACCCTAACTTGGGCTGAAGTTTTAAGTTGTCCAAAGTGGGTGAAAAGCAACAGAATAATTTTAACCTACAAGCAAGTTAAGAGAGCTGCTGGGGAAAAAAAAGGTCACAGAACAGAGCCAAAAAGTGACATAAAACAGTTTGAATTAAAACTGTTCATTAGGAGTTTTCAAGGCTTCAGGTGAGGTTATAAGATTAAAGGTATGTTTAAGAAAAAAAAAAAAAAAAAAAAAAAAGAGAAAGTGTACAAACTGGGGTGCCAATTAATCACAATTAATTCACGCAATTAACTCAAAAAAATTATTCACGATTAAAAAATGAATCATGATTAATTGCAATTTTAATCACACTTAAATAAAATACCAATTGAAATTTATTAAATATTTTTGGATGTTTTTCTACATTTTCAAATCTATTGATTTCAGTTACAACACAGAATACAAAGTGTAGATTGCTCACTTTATATTATTTTTATTACAAGTATTTTAATATTATTTTGCAGCGCTGGCTACAACAGTGCCATGCGAACGCCTATTCTGACTTTCAGGTGACACTGTAAACAAGAAGCGGGCAGCATTATCTCCTGAAAATGTAAACAAACTTGTTTGTTTGAGCGATTGCCTGAACAAGAAGTAGGCTCTAAAGTTTTACATTGCATTCAAAAACAAAACAGTTATTTTTTTGTACATAATGCTACATTTGTAAGTTCAACTTTCATGATAAAGAGATTGCACTACAGTACTTGTATTAGATGAATTGAAAAATACTATTTCTTTTGTTTTTTACAGTGCAAATATTTGTAATAAAAATAAAGCGAGCACTGTACATTTTGTATTCTGTGTTGTAATTGAAATCAATATATTTGAAAATGTAGAAAACATCCAAAAATATTTAAATGAATGGTATTCTATTATTGTTTAACAGAGCAATTAACCACGATTAATTTTTTTTAAATCGCTTGACAGCCCCAGTACAAACATGGACTAAGGAAAATACTTAAGTTTGATGGGACATGGCGATCATTCCTTTTGGTTATTTCTGGGGGAACCTGTGGTAACTTACCCAGATGAGCACAGCAGCAAGCTGGCTGAGAGTGACAGAGACTGGAGCTATCACCACAATGACAAGCATCCTAATAATCATCACCATGGTTACCATCACCAACACTACATGCCAGGTCCCAGTGATTTGTCATTAGGTCTTTTCCCTGACCCTGAGGGATATTCTCACTGAACCAATGAGGACAGGGAATCAGACATCATCATCTTCATGGCAGTATGTTAAGCACCTCCTGAAATGTGAACATAGGTCCTTGCTATTCTCCAACCTGTTTTTCAAATTCCATTCCCACATTATTCCTCCTGCTTCTCTTCTATCTTGGCCTTTTTACCTTCTAGCCAAATGCAGAGGGAGGGATGAGACCTACTAGTTATAAGTTTGAAGGACAGCCTAAATAATTTAGAAGACTGTTGTCTCATTTTTAAGAGACTTTGGCAAGTGGGAACTTATGCTTCAGTCACTTTCAGTTGGGCATACTGAAAGTTTTCCCAGGCTGACCTTATATAATCAGTTTAATTCACTGACTACAGTCGATCCCTCTGTTCCTTTAATAGTTTAGTTGTAAATATGAAACATGTTTTGATAAGAGACGTTTATGTATCCAAAACATTTAGGGTTGTTTTGTTTAAAAAAAAAAAAAAAACTTTATATGTTGTTGTGTGTTTAATTAAATTCTAGTTATCCTAATGCAGCTTGATACAAATCATGAGCAAAAAGATATTAATAAATAAGAAAATTACCATTTTCTAATATTCAAAATGTACAATTAATAGGAATCTGAAAATATTAAGCAATAAAATTGCTTAATAAATGTATACAGTATATAGGTATTTTGCTCCTAGGTAGCAGAAAGATGTCCCAACTCCAATGTAAAGGCTGTATTTAGTTATAAAGCAACCAGTTTTAATGGTTATATTAACCATTTTGAGAAGGCACCTTTCTTTAGAAAATAAGTGTAATACAAACGGAAAAGTTGATTAAAATTGAGGATTTAAATTGAGGTTTTCCATTTGGTGATTTAAATAGCTTTGGTTAAAAGCAAACCACCCTGCTTATTTCAAAACGTATGTGAACACAGTAAGCACTTCTACCTTGTCATAAGGTTCGTATGAGCGAAGAAGGGAGAACAACATGCCCTATAATCTTCATACCATAGACAGATGGCCAAAGAATCCAGGAGTATGCGTAAATTGAGGCGATTTCCCTCCTGTTCCCAGGATGGTAGACATATCTAGCTGCTTTGTGAAACCTCGTGTTTGTGGAGTAACTGAAAAGCAAAACAATATTTTTCTAAAAAGAAAGTTTAAGGATATGGAGCTCTGTTGCCAAAAAAAAAAATAAAAATCAGTAACTGAGATTGTAAATGTACTTATGAAGTCCTACATTCAGTTAACTAAGGAAAGAGCTGAACTGTTTCTCTCTCAAAGTTTGGGTAACATTATCTTTACTATTATTATTTGGGCTTTGTCAGCATGCCTGCTGCTACACAGAAAGAAACACTGTCTCAGCATTAACGAACTTTAAGACAATTACAGAATAAAGTCTTTGAGGTAAAATAGAATAGTGAGAAAAAAATATAGAAAAAAACAAAACATTTAGTGTTTGTGTAATCACAAACTACAATTTACTATACATGGAAGTGGAGAAGGAAAGGGGGAGGGGGAAGGGCAAACAAAAAAAAACAAACAACTTACAGGACTGGCGAAGCAATGACCCTGGAGTTCGGGGAACTATCTGGCCTCTTGATATTCCATTACCAAGACTGTCATCCAGTGATGCAAGAACTGGTGGACACGTTAAGAAAGAATGCCGTAAACTCCATCTCAGGTCCATTACAAAACTATTGTGAGTGATTTATAATATAAATAAGCCATCTCTGCTAATAGCACCTTTAGAAATCCTTAAGATACCATAAGGAATGTATATCTAGTCCACTAAATTTAACAAGGCTAAGAGATATTTCAAGCTTATCTAACAGGGACTATTTACCACAGACTTAATAGCTAGGAGGACTAAGGTTAAACCTACTAACCTTAGGTAGATACTGAAGATGAGTGTGCGGATAGAGGGAGACTCACAGTGAGGGGTCTAGGAGAAACCCTCTGGGAAGTATTCCAGATGCACAGGTGCTGGGATCGAGGAGGGTATTATATCTGCTTAATCTGAAGTTCCACCCCTCACAGAAAGAAAAGAAAAAAAAAAAAAAAAAGCTTTCTACATCTGCTCTCTAGCCACATAAGCCTGCTAGTTGCTTTGGAGAGGCTGGGGGAGAAGAATTCTCTTCTCCTCTACCTTTTCCTCAATTTGTTTTGTGGTTCCTCCTACTCAATACATAACTCCCATGTGTGATTGCTTCTAGATTTGCCAAGCAGCATGAAACTCACATGATTCCTGTCAATTTCCCTACCAGTTTCCCTGCTGTTCTTCAGAATTCTGAAAAGGACCAGCATCTTGTTAGTTTTATTCTGTAGTTGCTTAGGAAAGCTACCAGCAACAGCAGACATGCTGGACTCCTTTGCTCTCAGTTTCAGAAAAATATTACTGCATTAATTCACACAGAAAATTGTTCTCTCAACCATAAAAACTATTTTTGAAAGCAAACCATTAAATTCTGCAGAAATTGATAACTTATGCCCATATACACTCTTACATAAGCTTCCCACCAGTCCTGGATAAATTAATTATTCAATCCTTGATCTAAGTATATTATGAAAATAACCTAGATCCTAGAACATATTTTGAAGTTTAAAACAAACATAACAGAGGAGCTAGGGGAACCCTACAAGACAAAACACAAATTATTGCAAAACTGTCCTCTGATAAAAATACAACTGTCTCTCAGTTTAGTCCTAAAGAATCACTTGGAAAAGTTCTGCTAAACAGGCAAGGTGGTATAGTATGCTGCTAAATACACAATAATATTCATTTTCCAAATCAAACTAACCTGGATTTTCTAGTTTCACTAAGAGTTATTAAAGGGAGACTTAACTGAGAATCAAGTCAAATTAAAAATAAAACAAAATATGGAGTCAAAATGTTCCAGGAGCTTCACACATCCCAAGCCACCCAACCAATCTTTGTGCTTGTAAAATCACATTTTTATATTTTTAAAAATATCCCCCCTTTTCCTCTATGAAAACCTCATGCGAACATAGGAAAAACTGAAGGACTACATAGGGGAAACAGTGAAACACAAATTGCTGTTGAGTGCACAAGCAAATTAACTGAAAGAGTAAAAAAGTTTTCCCTAAACTCTTTCAGTTATAGACAGAAGTTACTTTTAAAACAGTAGATATAAAGATCTCAATAATTAGATTAACGTATACTTCAATGTAACTTGTGACTTCAAATGTGTATGAAATTAAAGGATTACGTTTTACAGTACTCTTCACCTGACAAGAATTCAATTTTTGGAAAGTCTTCATTTACTATGAAAAGTTAACTGCTGCATTCAGCAATCACAATTTTTATCTCCTTTAAAACAGGCAGAAAAAAACCTTGACAGAAAAAGGATACTAGAAACTCTTTTTTTAGAGCTCTGTTTCCGAGCAGGCCTGGTCACATCTACATCTTGTGGGGATGACATCTCTCCAAATTCATTCCTACAAAATAGGAATATAGTTGCTATAAGTAAACACATTCAGATTACATTTCCCAAAAGGATGAGAAGTGTAACCAGTAACTTTATAGCACTAACTCAAAAGTCCAATTAAAAAGAAAAACTAGTATCAAAAAAAGAAAAACTTAAAACTGGAACTCCAAATACTGATATCTATCCAGCAATAGCCTTTATTTAAAAAATTCTTGTGGAGCACTTGATTCTCATAATGCTGTTGAGGCTGCAGTGTTTAAGCCAGGGTGGTCAAACTTACTGACCTTCCGAGCCACATATGACAATCTTCAGAAGTCTGAAAGCCAAGGCACACCTGCTGGGGGTCAGGGCTTCAGCCCCATGGAAGGCGCCTGCTGGGGCCCGCGGTGGGGTGGTGGAGCTTGGGGCTTCTGCCATGTGGCGATGGAGGTCTCAGGGATTGAGCTCTGGGAGGTGCCTGCTGGGGCTCTGGAAGGCGCACCCCACAGGGCTGAACCTTAAGACCCCTCCTTCCCCGCTGAGCAGAAGCCAGAGGAGATGTGGGGGGGGGCCACATGGGGGTCACATGCTCCCTCAGATTTTTGCAAGAGTTTGCGGGCCCTGCTCAGTCACATGGTGCCGCTGCTGTGCCCCCTCCCTGAACAGCAGCTGCTGGAGCTGGCAAGCTGGGAGCTGTGGCCATGGGGAGAGGCAGCAGCAAACAGCTGGAAGCTACAGGGAGAGACACTGCTTTTGCTGCTGCCTCCCTGTGGAGCTAAAGCATCAGCCCCACCCTGCAGCTCCCAGCAATTTGCTACTCCCTCTCTATGCAGAGCTAACACCTGGGAGCTGCAGGGAGGGGCCAATGAGGATAAGAGGTGGGCATGGGGGGGGGGGAGAGGAGAGAAGAGAGGGACATGACTGGAGCTGTAGCAGGGGCTGAACCTTTAAATTGTGCCCCTCCACTTCAGAGGCAGATTAAGCTTTTGTGGGGACCTGGGCCAGAGCAAGTGGGGGCCCTTCCCCACCCCTTCCACCTGCAGTCCCCCCGCCTCTCCCCCCAGCGCTCCTGCCAGGGAAATGGGTTCAGGGCATGGGGGCTTGCCCCACCCAGCACTCCTGCTGGGGAACAGGGGAAGCCCCTGTGTCCCAACAGAAGCACCAGGGAGGTGGACAGAACAGGGCAAGCTCCCCTGGGCCCTGACCCCGTTCCCCAGCAGGAGCACCGCGCAGGTGGGCGGAGTGGGTCGGGGTACAGGGGCATCCATTTTTCCAGGGTCCCATGGCACAGGCCCCATGGCTAATCTGCCACTGCCTCACTCTCAGCAGGCACCAGTCATCTCTGGCAAGCACCTAGTCCCACCACCCCACTGTAGGGCAAAAGCCTCAAGCTCCCTTCCACAGTCTGGTAGGCAGAGAATAAGGGGGGTTCCACAAGCCACACTTTAACTGTAAAAAAGCGGCATAGGGCTTGTGAGCCACGGTTTGGCAACCCCTGGTTTAAGCCATTAGTCAGAGTACTTTGAGAAAGTTGTGCCAAAAGCCTTAACATGACACATTTATGCAAAGAATTTTTAAAAATCTATTTCTTATGCAAATGTTCTATATAATATTTAGAGACGCTACAGATGGAATACTACGTGACTTTAATTGTTTTAGACTGTTTCCTCTTCAAATAAATATATAATTTTTCTTAAACTCCACAAGTCAGAAATTGAAACTAAGACCTGGTCTACACTATAAAATTATTTGTGCGGATTATTCACACCACTGTGCAACATAGTTATATCAACCTACTGGCCGGTGTACACAGCACTATATCAGCAGGACAGCTTCTCACACCAACCTCACTACCACCTCTTGCAGCTTCTCACACCAACGTAACTACCACCTCTCACAGAGGTGGAGTTATTAAGCCAAGGGAGAGCAGCAGCCATGTCGCTATAAATTGGTAGTGTAGACCTGTCCTAAACTGCACTGAACCCTCTCTAATACTATTATAGGCAGATGCTAGTCTCTTTCATAGTCAAAATTAGACTGGCTATCCTCAGCAAAACTGAACAAATTTGCCTGAAATTCCAAATCTTACTGATCTTACAGTATGGCAGTTTTTTTCTGGGTCAGTTTAAGCAAATCAGATGTGTTCAAGAACTAGGAAGTTTAAAATAAAAAAAATAGTGACGTGATCTCACTTCGTGTATGTTTTCCTAGATATTTTGGTTCAGCATACTTCCAAGAAGTTGACCAGTGTTTTGGGGAGAGGGAATGATTTAGCTTCCACTTTCAGTAGAAATCTTGTGCAGTGCTTAACTCTACCTAGGCTCCAAAACATCTCATGTCCATGGGGTTCCTAATCTATGTGAAAAACTGCCAAGGCTACAGAGCCCCAGAAGTCAATTTACATGCACTGGGTAGCATGGAGCTTCACTTAGATTAATAGATTTTAAGGCCAGAACAGACTACCATCTAGTCTGAGGTCTTGTATAACATAGGCCCAAGAACCTCATCCAGTAACTTCTATTTGAACTATGTATATATTTTAGAAAAATATCCAGTTTTGATGTAAAGACTTCAAGAGATAGAGAATCCAGCATGTCCATGGATACGTTGTTCTATTCATTAGTTATCTTATTTCTAGTTGAAGCTAGACAAACTCAGATTTCCAACCACTGGATCTCATTGTACCTTTTTCTGACAGATTAAAGACCCATCTAGCATCAGATTATTCTTCCCTATATAGATATCTGTAGGCCATGGTCAAGTCACCTCTTTACCTTCTCCTAGATAAACTAGATTTAACTTCTTTAGCATCTCACTGTAAGGCAGATTCTCCAGGCCTCAAATTATTCTAGTAGCTCCTTTCAGAGTCCCTGATTTGCACAATACAGACCTGCATTCTTGGTCCTAAATGTATGACATTGCATTTTGCTGTATTAAAACATATAACAAGATCTAATGGCTTGAAGTTGAAACTAGACAAATTCAGACTACAAATATCCCCATTGTTAAAAATGTGTGCAGTAACTGAGCATTGGAACAATTTACCAAGGGTTATGGTGGAATCTACACTGGAAGATTTAAAAACCAAGACTGGATATTCTCCCAAAAAGATATGCTTTAGTTCAACCTGAGCAACTGGACTTGAGGCAGCAAGATTTATTTTGGAGAAGTCCCATGGCCCGGCCCAGGTTACGCAGGAGGTCAGACCAGAGAGCACAACAGCCCTTTCTGGCTTTATAATCTGTTCACATGACACCCCCCCACCCCCCGGGGTCTATATAACCGATCTGTCCCCCACCGCGATTTACTGCTCCCCCCGTGTCTGCCACCACTCCCGAGAGCCTCTCTGCGCAGTCTGCGCTGTGGGGGGCGGGTCTCTGAAGAGGCTCCGAGAGCCGGTTCCCGCAGCGTTTCCATGGGCAGACCCCCCCCCCGCCCGCTCCCCAGACGCAGAGGGCTCCGAAGGCGGCCCTGGGCCAGCAGTGAGAGCGGAGGGCCGCGCTCGCCGGCTCTCAGGGGCTGTAACGCCTCAGGGGAGGCGGGAGAAGCGAGCGCCAGGGCGCGGAGCCACCGTGACAGCGGGGGGGGTGAGGGGAGGAGACTGGGGGCCCCGGTTGGGGCCTTGGCTCTCTACGGGCCGGGCCCTCCCTTGCCCCGGGCCCCGCTCGGCTGCCGCGCTCACCTCTGCATGGCCCGGGCCCGGCCGCCGCTTCACGCCGGAGTCTCCAGCCCGCCCGGCCGCTTTCCGGAAGCGCCTGGGTCCTTTGAACCGGAAGTTGAACGAGACCGGATTTGCCGGGGAAGGAGCGCTCCTACATTGCGCACGCGCGTAGCAGCGGCCCTGTGCTGTGCGTTCGCGTTTGAGTTAAAGCGAGGAGGGCGGCGCGAGCGCCCAGGCCTTGCGCGCTCACCCCGAGGCGGAGGGGCCTGCCCCTCCCCCTCCATCGCCCGCGCCGCGCTCGGGGGCTGCACACAGACCCTCCCGGGTGCGCGCGGCCAATGCCGGGGCTGGCGCCGCCCAGCGCCGGGCTCTGCAGCGGGATTCCGCCCCTCGGAGCAGCCTGCGCGCCCCCTGCTGCCTGCTGCTCGCCCAGCCCAGCCCAGCCCCTGCCCGGGGGTGTGTTATCCTCCCCGCCCCGCTCGCCCGCGGGAGCACGAGCGTGTGCCCGGCATTTCGCCAATAACAGTGAGGGGCGAGCGCATCAAAGCTGCCCGCTCGCCAGGGCATCCGGCGCCTGCGGAGCGCGACTGACAGCAGTGGCGGCTTCAGGAGCCAAAGGCAGCGGAGGCTCGTTAATTTCAATCAGCTGCTGCTTCCTGGCCCTGCGGGGAGCATGAGCAGAGGTGCTGGATTTGTGCAGAGGACAGCAGGGCGTTACCCTTGTAATACACAGGTGGAAGGTTGTTTCCAACACTAAAGGCATGGAATAATACAGTCTATTAAAAATAAAAAAATCAGAAAATTATCACTTACCAGCCTATGCTAGGGAAAGCCTCTTACTCATCACCCACAAATGGGAGTTAGCAGTCTTTGCCCTCGATTACTTTACGGGAGATTAATGCTGCTTCAAGGAAAATACTCCACTGCTGAACAGAAATTAATTGGTAATTCTGGCTGACAGGTTCTGCCCATAGCTAGGACAAATAAGTGGAAAAATCATGAACTAGTGTTGGAATTATGATGTATACTTAGTGACTTACTATGACACTAATTTAACCATAAATTCCTTTATTAAATCCAGAGGCCAAATGGTATTTATACAATTGCGCTAAACATGCCTAAATAATAAGCAATTTACTACATCCAAACAGTAACAAAACAGTTATAAGCATTTGATCAAGATACTTAGAAATGGGCTAAACCCAGGGATGCTTAGACACATATTGGTCAGCTCCAACTTGGTCAGGCAGGTATCCACAATGAACCCTTTAAGAGTTTACTTTTTTATGCCCTTTAACAAACAAGTGATGTCACTGCGAATTATCGACACAAGTGGAAAAAAAAATTGAGACAGTTCACCCTTAATTCCAGTTATCAATTTTGTCCGGATTAAAACCTCCTTTCTCCTCAAGGCCATTCCTCCCTATCTTTCCCCCTCCTTCCTGCTGACCAACAGTTTTTCCATTGCACCTGGGTTCACATAGGCGCTAATTTTTGAGGCAAGAATCAAAGGGGTAGCCATGTTAGTCTGGATCTGTAAAAGCAGCAAAGAGTCCTGTGGCACCTTATAGACTAAGACGTATAGGAGCATGAGCTTTCGTGGGTGAATATCCACTTCTTCTTCTTGGAGGCAACACTGATAAGTGGGGTGGAAAGGGCCACGTTGGTTCTTTCTAAGATACTCTGGCTATGTCAACATTATACGCCTTTTAGTGACACAGCCGTGCCGCTAACAAATGCACAATGTAGCCGCTCTTTGTTGGCGGGAGAGAGGGAGAGCTGACAAAGCACGGTCCACATCTGCACTTTTTGTCTGTAAAACTTTTGTCTTTCAGGGAAGTGGTTTTTTCACATCCCTGAATGATAAAAGTTTTACCGACGAAAGTGCAGTGTAGACAAAGCCTAAGTCTTATTTAAAATCATCTGCAGGCACCCCTATTGGTCAGAGCCCTTCTTAGAAATTTCCCATTATTTCATTAGTTATTTTTTGAACCAGACATTTTCTCTACTTCATTCCTTCTGGCTTATGACTCATTACTTTCAAGGCCTTCCTTTTTCTTGCTAGTCAGGGCCTTTCTTTACAACACACATATTTCCTTACCCAAATTTAAGATAACTCTTAATTCTTTAATTTCATATTTATTCTATAACTAGGTTTCAGACATTTCACTGGAACACACAGCAGATCATTTCTGTCCTCTCATTCCATAAGTGAGGGCTAGGAGAAAGACTTACCAGTCTATATATTTATAGAGGAACTCTATTCATTACAAACCATTTCATGAAAGTTACCAGATATTATATTTTCTCATACCCGTTCAGAATTCAGTGACATCAATCTCCTTCCTAATAGTCTGCTTATAAAAAGACATTAACAGTAGAAAACACCTTGTTTTGTTTATTTTAATTGTCCTAATTATTGATTCCCTTAAAACAATTCCTCATCCTCATTGGAAAACATGATTTATAATAGAATCAAGAAGCTCAATCTTTTTATCTTAAAGAGTAGGTTATGGGGTGACTTAATCACAGTCTATAAGTACCTACATTGGAAACAAATATTTGATAATGGGCTCTTGAATCTAGCAGATCAAGGTATAACAAGATCCAATGTCTGGGAATTGAAGCTAGACAAAATAAGGCATAATTTTCTAACAGAGTAATTAACCATTGGGACAATTTACCCAGGACTGTCCATCACTGGCGATTTATAAAAATTGGATGTTTTTCTAAGAGATGCTCTAGCCCAAAGAGGAATTATTTTGGGATGTTCTATGGCTGTGTTACCCAGGAGGTCAGATGAGATAATCACAGTGGTCCCTTCTGGCTTTACAGTCTATGAATCCAATTTACAGGTAGAGCATGGGCAGTGGTAGTACTCATATCATCTTCTCCCCCCCCACCTCCACCCCGCCCCCAACTGCTCCACCAGTGTATCTCAACACCTCAAGGTAGGTCAACATTCAAGTATTCAGCCTTTGCCTTTTTGATCAGACTGCTAAGGAGGAACAGAAGAGCCAAGTGTCCATTAAGTATTTAACTGAAACCACCCACCCTTTGCACTTGCATTTAATTGGAATGATACCAATAAATAAGCTGAAACTG
Source organism: Terrapene triunguis (assembly GCF_002925995.2). Taxonomy (NCBI): domain Eukaryota; kingdom Metazoa; phylum Chordata; order Testudines; family Emydidae; genus Terrapene; species Terrapene triunguis. The sequence goes on along the minus strand of NW_020664419.1, from coordinate 58,914,143 downwards.
TTGGCTTTACAAACTGTTTAAAGCAGGTGTGGGGAACCTATGGCCTGGATTCAGCCCGCGGCTTCATTTCATCCAGTGCTGGATGGAGTGGGGGGCAGAGCCTCAGAGAAGGGGCAGGGCAGGGGGCGGGGTTGATATAACAAGTCTTGGAGATCTTCTGGACTACAATCAGAGGGAGTGGGTGAACCCCACAGTACCCTACCAGTGCATGGGGCTGCTCACCCTGAACATCCCCTATTGTGTGCTCCAGGAGGTGAGGGCAGCTTTGCCTCCTGCTTCTCTAGCTTTCTTCAAGCGGGTCCTGTGGGAAAGTGCTCCTCACTCACCCCTGACCCTCTGGAACTCCCTTGCCCTGCAGGCCTCCCCACCTGTCCCCAACAGGTCACCTGAGCCAGCTGCACAATATCCAGACAGTCTGTTTCTGAACTGTGCCCAGGGAACATCTGATGTGCTAATGCATCACCCCATCCACTTCCTTGCCCTCATGTCCTTTCCTGAGATTGAGTGGTGGAACCTGTTGCCTCCCAAGGAGGGTGAGACACCCCAGTAGGCCAGCCTGTACTCCACTCTGGTCCCATGACCCTCTGGGGATATTAGTTGGTGGCTCCTCCACACAGCTGTGAGCACAGGGATGTACCTGGCATGGTTCACCAACTCCCCGGACACATGTCTCTTCTGCAGTGAGCGGGAGACCCTGGCATACATCTATGTAGGGTACATCAGATTGCAGCCCCTCTTCTGGCTCCTCCAAAACTTCATACTGTGGTTTTGATTGCACTTTTCTCTACACCTGCCATCCATGGCCCCACAAAGTCACAGGACCTCTTCATCAACCATCTTCTGGTACTGGCCAAGATGGGCCATCCATCACACCAGGGGGAGGAAGCTGAACAGAGTGATGCTCTGTGATGCTCTGTGACTGTGGGATCTATTTCTGATCCCTTTTACAATCACACCTCCAGGCAGAGTTCCTCTGGGCAGTGTCCACTGACTCCCTAGACACCTTTGAGGAGCAGTGGGTGCTGTTGGGAGTTCTCTGCTCAGAGTCCCACTCTAGATCTCTGATTTTCAACCTTTGACCCCACTCCCACTCCCCCCACCTTTTTTTTCCATTTGTTGTCTCTAGACATAATTTGTTGCCTGGGTTCTGTGGTTCCTCACTCTTAATGGAGGGAAAGGCCTTTAGTTCCAGTGCCCTGCCCAGCCACTACAGGGAAAGTCTAGTTTTGCTATTGTAGCCCAGAACTGGAGCATTCTCAGTTGCTCAGAGATAGTATATGCACAGTTTGGTCACAAAGCTGTGAGAAGATAGAGCCTGCTCCATCTGCTTTGTGGGGACAGCACATGCACACTCTGGCCAGCAGTATGAGTAATGAGAGGCTCATGCATGCTCAGTGAGGATAGAATCTTCACAGATTTTTGTCTGCTAAAGACTCTAATAAGCATCTAAGGCAGATTGCTTAGTCAAACTCTTGGGGTTTATAATGGAGATGGCAAAAGCCACATCCCAGACCCCAAGGCCACCCCCTGTTAAATTTCAAGTTCCTGCTCCAAAGCATGGGGACAGTAATTTTTTTTAAAGAAAAAGTTGTCAAAGATCTTTAATATGGACAAAACCCTTTCCCCTAGCCTAGTTCTCAGAAACTGCTGACCCATTTTGATTGAAATTTTCCAAAAATAAAAACTCAGCCAAAAGCAAAGACCCAGCATGTAACATTTCAGACTAAACAGTTTGGCAAAGTTATAAGCAACTGAAAATGGGGTTTTATAACGGAAAGTGTCAGGCAGTCTTAATTGGCAGCCCTACCAGCTCCAGCTCCACCTATAATTAAACTCAATAGGCCAAAAAAAGCCACAAAATAAACTTCTGCTCTCTCCCTCACCCTTGCACCAAAAGTCCTGTGCCATGAGCCTGCTCCAGTTCAAACCAGGACACACTAAGAGTTCAATATAGCGTGGATAAAATACACAAACAATAGTAGCTAATTTATTTCAGAGATGATACTCACACTTTAATTATTAAAATGTTGCTATTGGAATTGCCCTGTGGGAGCTTCTGGCAACCTTCAAATTGACAATTCCAATAATGTGGCAAGGAGGAGCACACAGATTGGTCTGGAGGTGGAAAGGAGTCTATTAATCCTTACCAGCCAATTCACTGATAGCTAGGCATTAGTAGTTGCTTTAAAGGAGAAACCTGTGCTGTACTGGCTGAATTAAGATGGTCTTTGATGGTAACTAGTTAATGCACAAAAAAGGGAACTGAGCTGATTGTGCTCTGGAAACCTCACTTGCCAACCCAGCTAGTAGTATTGACTATAGCCACTATCCCCACCCCAGATAGATCCTTGGGATAGGAAAGGAAATGACTTATGGCTTCAAGAAAGGCATGGAGGCTGCCCCCCAAAAAGTGGAAGAGGAATAGTTGTAACAGTTAAGACATTAATTCCTCCTCATTTATTTAAAAATACCTTTCATATCACTTTCTGAGACTGATCTTATTGCCAGTAAACATGGGTAACATGGTGTTGGCCTGGCAGACAAGTAGCAATGTATTGCCATGTCATGGGCTTAGGTCCTGGGCCTGGGAAGGTGAGTACTACACATTCCTCCTACAGAGGAGCTTCTTCAAGTAATTGCTTGGCAAATTGTAGAAGGAAACTGCATTCAGCTATTACTAGGGGGAAGACACCTAACAAAGGGCCATTGAGGGAGAGTGGAGGGAGAGAAGGAGTCATTGGATAAAAATGAGAGGAATATCACTACCACCTGAGAGGGTGGGAGAGAAAAAAACCTCATCAGCGTTTGTGGCTGGAATGTTACTGAAGTTTTGTCTGCGGGGAGGGAGGAATTACTACTACTTTTGTAAATGAATTGCAGCATGAAAAGCTGCTGCTTTTAGGTGAACAGCTAGTTCCTCGTGGCAATTGGAGCTGTGTTTTTGTAAAAGAAAATGTTTAAACAGTAAGTAGACTAAAGGCTCAAAGTAAGAATCACTTTTACATATGAATTTCAATTTGAAAAACAAAGCTTGAGGGCAAATACTTCTAGATACCATTTTAAAAACAAAAATCCATATTAATTCTACTACTTAGGTGAAAGAAATACTCTTCCCTCCAATATGACAGCCAACACTATTTAGGAATGTAGATGGTCCTATTTCTATTTTCTTCTTATGCTAAAGGTGTCCCTCAGAGAGGCAACCATTGAGTTTATATTGGGTCCCCAAAGACACACAGAAGTGTCCATGTTTTTAAAGAAGTCTTGGCTAGGAAATGTAAGAAATAATAACAGTATAAAACTACCGGGGAACTGATGCAGGAGTTTTCCCAGCAATTCCCACATTTGACCATCTCTGAACATTTCTATAGAAATGTGGCATTCTTACCTATCTGCTGCTTCTTGTAAAGTTATTTTACTCTTAAGAAACAAACTGTAGCAGGCAAAACTACTTGATTTTTAGCTTAACCTAGAATTGGCACATCTATAGGTATTAAATTGGTTTCTTAACAAAGTTTCCTCTGAAGGTAATACTTATTCTCCAAGGTATAAAAATACTTAGGAAGTGGGGTGTGGGTCTCAGGACAGCCTGCCTTCTATTCAGAGTTCCCCTACTGAGGTGCTATTACCTTGGGCAAGTCACTTATCCTCTCTCAACTTTCTACTCTGTAAAATGAATATGTTTGCCTACTTATGTCACAGGGGTGTCTGAGACTTTATTTGTAAAATGCTTTCAAATCCTGAACTGAAAACTAAATGAAAATTATTACTCTTATCTCGGGTATCTCATATCTTGCAGAAAGGTACCAGATGCTCAGTTGGTTTCATAATAAGATGTTGATAAAATAGGAAGGATGTTTTAATATAATTTACAACTTGTAATAATAGGTAACTTCTTGGGTGGAAAAAGGTATATGCATACCCATACTTTAAATTCCAGCTCCCATAAACTAAATTCTATGTACGTACAGTGCCTACCACAATGGAGTCTATTCTTGTTTGGCCCCCAGGCACTACCATCATAAACATGATAATTGTACATTTTAGACTTAATAGTATTAAAAACTATTCAAGTATCACCATCTGTCAGTTATAAAGAACTAAAAGGCTACTCCTCCAAGCTCTGTAACCCCTAGAAGTAGACCTAGTTGAGCCAAACCCATCTCCATCTGGACAAGATCCTCCAGTACCCTATAGAATTGTAGCAGAGGCACCAGCAGTCACCCAGATGCTTTGTTGGATACTTTCTCCAAGTCGATGCGAGCCCAGCCATGCTCAATGTTTCCTTCCAGCTTCTTTACCACCAACAGTCTAGCAATGACCACACCACCAATTGTCCCCTTTTCTTTTCTAAAACCTAACTGCTCTTTCCTAAAATGGGCTCCACTATTCAGCAAATGCGACAGTATATGATTCTCTTGGACAGTTTCAAGCAGTGGGATAGCAACTTAATTCCTTGGTACTCTGAATGGTCCTGTATGTCACATTTTTGTTTGTATATCAGTACCAGTATGGACTTTCTCCACTCTCTTGGGATTTTCTTTTCTTTTCAGACTTCATGCAGGACTCATATAAACCAGCATATACCAACTTCTCTCAAGACTTCAATGATTTCTATTGTGACTTTGTCCAGTCTTGCTGCTTTTCCAGGTACCATCTTCAGCATTGCAGCCTTGACATCTGCCTTTGACAGATCAACATCCGTAATAATTGGTTCACATGATGGTAGTGTAGCATATAAAGGGTTCTGGTTAAGTATATCCTTGCGGTACTCTCACCGTCACTTACATGTCTTCCATCACAAGCAGTCTGCCCCCTCTATCCTTTATGAATGGTATGTTCCCTCTTTTTCTTCGTTTTGTTTCTTGTTCACACAATTGAATATACTTTCTTTTTGGAAAGTTGAGAGCAGTTGTTCATCTCATAGAGCTTGCCTAAAGTTAGGTTTCTTGCCTTTGACTGCTTGCTTTGCTGCTCGCTTGGAGGCTTTATAGGTGGCAATGTCTTCTTTCAAAGAGTTATTTTACATCACTTTTCTGGCTTTTATTTCTTTCTGCACCTTCTTGTTAAACTACCATTCTTCATGAGACTGTGGTCTACCCAGCTTAGTGTGTCTACATACCGTCTCAGCTTCTCAGATCAAAATGTTCTTAAAGATACACCACTCCTCTTCCACTGTTCCAATTTGTGTACCTTTTGTCTCAAACCTTCCAGCTGTTTCCCTAACCTTATCTGCAGTCACCCCATACAATCTCCGTATCCTGATGCATGTCTCGCTTGTACACAGCTCATGCCAGGACCATTTGTCAGTTGCAACTGTTACCAGTGGCTTGTGTTGGGGTGTGACCATTTTGCTCAGGATAAGTTTACAATCCTTAACCTCCTCCTCTGGCTCATTTAGGTTAGCAAGAAATCTATTTGCATGCTTATTCTGCTGCCTCAGTATGTGCAAAGATGACTTTGTCTTCTCTTGAACCAAGTGTTGACATTTGCCCACTGCTTACCTAAACACCCATCAAGCAGTGCAGCATCATCTGCATTCTGCAATCCCAGTGCATATTGTCCCAGTATCTGGTCATAGCCTGATCAACTTGAGCCCATATAGCAATAATTCCTATGGTCTGGCCATATCTTCCAGTTTCTGTAGGCCCTGCCTACCCTCTTCCTCAGGACAATGTTGTTGTGGGACATATACCAGCACCCCAAACAACCCACACTCCTTTGCTTCTATTCAGATAGTCGTTAAATGGTCATACACCTTGATGATTTCCTGAACAGTGTTACCATTTGTTGTGAACCACACTCCTGCACCATTTTTCCTTCCACTACCACTTGCATAGTAAAACTTACAGCCCAGACCCAGTCCTTAAGCTGCATTTCCTAACCATCTGGTGGATGTATATGTGGTTTCCCCTTGTCTCTCCAGAGCACCGTAAAAGTACTTCTGCTGCTCAGTACTCTTAACAATTTTTTCTCGTCTTGAGAAAATTTATTGAGTTTTCCTTCTCCTTGGTGAGTTGCCTGCCACTGCTAACAGGTCCCACCTACCCTGAACAGCCTGGTTTTAAAGCACCAGATACTTGCCTTTCATACCCCCACTTTTTGTTTAGAATACCTCTGGCATGAGAAAGCAAGTAGTAGAAGTTTGGTTGTCAGAGGCTGTGAGACACTGGCTATTTGGAAGATTTTTATAGGGACTGAGAACTTGACTCAGACTGACCCCAGGCCATGGCAACCCTTTAGGAGGTATGCCTCAGTTCTTCATCTATAAAATGGGGATAATAGTACTTCCTTACCTCCCAGGGGTGTTGTAAGGATAATTTCATTAAAGTTGTGAGATGCTCAGATACTGTGGTAATGGGGGACCATATAGGTTCTTTAGAAGATTCTCTGCACCCTCTACTGTAATAGAAGTGAGAACTCTGCTCTTGTACTAGGCTCCAATTATATACTGCATTCTACAGAATCAGTTTTACATTATGCATTGCAAAGTGCTCTAGTTTTGTGTAAATACTCTACATTTTTATGTCTTCATAATACTTAAGTTTGATAATGCTAATCTTTACCTGCTGGAAGAAGGATCTACACAGCTGTGTCCTAATGCATATTTTTTGAATCTATTAACTAACTGTATAGTTTTAAAAAAATCTTTCAATTGCTAGTTTACAGCATATGCTGTGGCATCTCTAACCACTCTAGTAACTAAAGTCTTCTGATTAATTGGGGATAGTCTTAAGATATTGAAAACTGGTCTGATTAGACTAAAAATATTGGGCTTTCAGAACTGCTGGACTAGTTTTCCCTAGCAGTGTCAGGAACTTTTAGCTAAATAGTGTGGGAAAAAATAGTATTTCTTACTTACTAGTCCTTAAACCAGGGGTAGGGAAACTTTTTTCTATCAAGGGCTATTAACACACACACAAAAATCAGTCACGGGTCACACATTGTCCCGTGGGGGGAGGAGGCGGCTCAGGGCTTCCTCTAGGCTCTGGGGTGGGGCCAGAAATTACAGGTTCATGGTGCGGGAGGGGGCTCTGGCAGGGGGTTGGAGTATAGCGGGGGTGAGGGCTCTGGGGTGCAGGAGGGGGCTCCATGCGGGGGCCAATGGGTTTGGAGTGCAGGAGATGGTTTGGGGTGCAGTGCTGACCGGAGCTGCCAGGGGCCCTTTTTGAGTGGGCGCTCCTGTTGAAAACCAGATGCCTGGCACCCCTACAAGAACCAGTGCAGCTTGTTTCATAGTGTGGTGGGGGCTGAGTGCTCCGTAGACTCAGCCAAGCCCACAGACCCCTGGCTGCTCTCCAGTTGGGCCCCATCAGCTTCAGGCAGGGGCCTTTGGGTCTCCACCTCACTGGTAGCAACAGCTTAGTGAAGTATCACCTGCACTGCATTCTCCACCTTGGCCCCCAACACAGAAGTGAGCAGCAGAGGGAATACAGCAGTCACTGGTGGGTGGAACGAGAAGGGAATACAAATACCACCCTCCAGAAAAGGGAATATGACACTCAGGGATAGCAAGGATGGGAGGTGGAAGTGTAGGGATCCCCAATGGCTAAGCTGTGGTACCATCTCACTAGGCACAAGGGCTGACTGGGCAGCTGTGGGGCCCCCTTTATGACACCAGGCTTGGGTGCCATGATGGGCTTGGTGCTCACCCCCTTGGCATCAGGTTGGATAATGATTGATTTGGTACACATGGGAACGACTGCCTTGATTCAGGAGGGGGCCCCAGAAACCCCAAAACCTGGCTGCTTGGCCCCAGCCGTCTCCTCAATGGGCTCAGGGGCCTGGAGCAGGGAGCCAGCTGCAGCTGGGCACATGGAAGGGAGCAGGTTTTGCTCTATCATCTAGAGCTCGGGGCAGTTTCCCATGCAGTACACTGAGAAAGGAGCAGCAGGCCCTGCGATGGACTTGGGGCCCAGATCAAGACCTGCTTCAGAGTGTCATCCTCCACCTAGGCTAAGGGAGTTAGATCCAGGGCCTCAATCTCCTGGAAGATCACATGGAGACCCCTGCCTGAGGAGGTCCTCTCCAGGAGAGATTGAGGTGAGTTCCATTGGGGGGGGCGGGGGAGGGGGCAGCATGCTTCCCCTATAAGGGACTGAGGGGAACATCTCTGCCCTCTTCTGCTGCCAGAGCTTTGTGAGGCAGCTCCAGTAGCTGGGCTTTCTGAGGGGGCACAAAAGTAGGCCCAGCGACAGCCTCTCCAGGTGCCTTATAGGAGGCATCCTCCTGCTTCTTGACAGGGAGAGGCTGGACCGACAACTTATGCTTGCTGCACTTCCTCTCCCCATAGCCAGTACCCAGGCCTCCAGGGTGTCCTTGGAAGGCTGACCAGAGGGGGAGGAGGTAGTCTATGGTGCAAGAGAGATGGGCTCAGAGCTTAGGGAAGCAGGGATGGTCTCCCCCTGAGATAGCCCAGGAAAGGACCTATCCAACATCACCACAACCTTCTTCTCTATAACCCCCCCCCCCAAAAGCAGCAGCATCTGTCTGCTTGGGTGAGCATGAGAGGGAGGGCAACCCCTGCATCCAAGCAGGATCATCAGCTGGTGGAGGAGATGGGGGAACTGGGTGGATGGCGGCAGCAGCAGCAGAGCCTACACCCTCCTGAGCAGTGGGGATGCTGGACAGCCCTCCTCACCAGGCCGAGAGTCCCTCTGGATGTTCCCCAAAACCCATCAGAGGAAGCACCAAGCCTCCCCCAATGAATGGACCTGGTACAGGGCACCAGGAATGACCCTTCCAAGCTCCCTTTGCTGTGCAGTCTGCCAGCAGAACAAGATGACACGGCAGAGAGTGGGGTCCTTATGGCTCAGCAAGAGAGCACTGAAGGGCAGTGTTCATGTGCACCTAGGGCCTCCAGGAGCTTGAGGGGCACAAAAGAGATCACCCCTGAGATGCCTGTCTCCACCACCTCCTGGGCAGCAGCCTCTGATGTCAGGCAAATGACCTTCCCATACATCTTGGAGGCTGCTTCAATGGCCCCACCACCCATGCCAATGCCCACACAAGTTTTGATGTGGGGCAAGGCAACCCCCAGGAAGCAATGGATGCTGTGCCTTCTGGTCAGGGTGGAGCAGGGGGCCTGGCCCCTGTTGATGTTGGATGAGGCAGGGGCAAATGGTGAGGGGGCAGCAGACCAGAGTGCAGTCACCTGGGCATAAGCTCTGGGTGCCCGACTTGATATCCAGGGGTTCTGATTGGCAGACATGCTGAAATTCACAGCTGCAACTGAAGTCAATTAGAGCTGGACTTTGAACATACAAAGTGCCTCACAATGCTAAGTACTCTGAAAAATTAAGTCCTGGTCATCTCAAGCTGGGCACCCACAATTAGCATAAATTTTTGATCTTATGTGCCTCAGCTCCCCATATTACAGATGGTGGTGATATCACTCCCTCACCCCATAGAGATGTTATAAAATTAATGTATGTTTGTGAAGCACTCATATTACAGTGATGAGTGCCATAGAAAAGCCCATGAGGAAATAATTCAGTCTTCAGTTAAGTTTGAATAATCTGCAGTACTTATGGCATGAGGCCACACGTTGAACAATGAGGATAAAACAAAATATTGAGTCCTGCACTTAGGACGGAAGAATCCCATGCACTGCTACAGACTAGAGACCAAATGGCTAGGCAGCAGTTCTGCAGAAAAGGACCTAGGGGTTACAGTGGACAAGAAGCTGGATATGAGTCAACAGTGTGCCCTTGTTGCCAAGAAGGCTAATGGCATTTTGGGCTGTATAAGTAGGAGCATTGCCAGCAGATTGAGGGACGTGATCATTCCCCTCTATTTGACATTGGTGAGGCCTCATCTGGAGTACTGTGTCCAGTTTTGGGCCCCACAGTACAAGAAGGATGTGGACAAATTGGAAAGAATCCAGCGGAGGGCAACAAAAATGATTAGGGGGCTGGAGCACATGATTTATGAGGAGAGGCTGAGGGAACTGGGATTGTTTAGTCTGCAGAAGAGAAGAATGAGGGGGGATTTGATAGCTGCTTTCAACTACCTGAAAGGGGGTTCCAAAGAGGATGGATCTAGACTGTTCTCAGTGGTACCAGATGACAGAACAAGGAGTAATGGTCTCAAGTTGCAGTGGGGGAAGATTTAGGTTGGATATTAGGAAAAACTTTACTAGGAGGATGGTGAAGCACTGGAATGGGTTACCTAGGGAGGTGGTGGAATCTCCTTCCTTAAAGGTTTTTAAAGTCAGGCTTGACAAAGCCCTGGCTGGGATGATTTAGTTGGGAATTGGTCCTGCTTTGAGCAGGGGGCTGGACTAGATGACCTCCTGAGGTCCCTTCCAACCCTGATATTCTATGATTCTATGCTCATTTAATGAGCACTATCTATTCTGTGTACTGACTGAGGCAGGGGTCTTGTGGAAAAAGCAGTATGTGATTGTCATGTAAAAGACGATCATAATGCATATGGAAACAAAGGGCTGAATTAAGGTGGCACAAGCAACCTTAATTCTATTATTTCCTTAGTGCTTGACTTTGCAACCTTAAAGTTTTGAGAGCGAGAGCGAGAGAGCGAGTGTGTGTGTGTGTGTGTGTGTGTGTGTGTGTGTGTGTGTGTGAGAGCTAATTCTGGCCCTAGCATGGCATAGATAATTTCATTACAATAAGTAAGTTTGCCCAAGATCAAATAGAAGTATGTTTTAATCTAGAAAGAAGCAGTATGTTAGTCCACTTCATTCAGAGAGACTTTATAGCCATAACATGCTGATTTTAGAGATAAGATCATTGTATAAAAAGTCAAACAATAGTTACAGATAACACTTTCAAGTACCCCAAAACAGCCATTGAACATCAAAATCCCTTTTTATAGATTACTTCCTTTAGTAAGTGTTTTTTCCACAGGGAAAGAAAAAATTCAATGTGGTACCACTAGTGCTCTGAAAAAAAGAGAACGCCTCCTTGCCACTCCCCCGCCCCCCATGTCTAGGTAACACTAGACAACATTTGTAGTCCTGGTCATCAACTGGCATTTACTCACCCATATTAAACTGGATGAATTCCTATGGCCTGTGTTATGCAGGATGCCAGACTGTACGATCATAATGGTCCCTTTTGGTCTTAAGATCTATGAAGTCTCAGTGCAAAATGCACATTATGTTTAAACTTGTTAAACCCATATTTACTGGCATTGTTAAAACACTACACAAAACATTCAAGTAGTAGATAATTGTAATGCAAGCCCTTGCATGGCAATCCAAATTTATTGAACTACTGATGCTAAGTCATACAAAATTGCACCACTTTTAATTAAGGCTTTTAGTTTACATTTGGCCACCTCAAAGCAGTTGTAACATTAGGTTGGTCAATTTAAATACTGTGGCTCCCTGTTGGATATACACACAATCTTTACACCCAAACGTTAATTCATACAAAGCAACAAGGCATTGTTAAATAAATCAGCAAAAGTTAATTACTGCAACTTAGGCCCTGTGACCAATTACACATGATTAAAATTACTTCCCACATTCACATCCACAGTACTCTTCCACCATTTAACATCTCAACCAAAACGTTACACATGTAAAACAATCACTAACAGGCAAAAGTACTAAAACCTGTATATTTGGTATTGCAAATACACTTATGCATGAGCAAGCAAGGGAATTAACAGTGAGAATCTACAGCTGCAGAAGCCTGAAAATGATTTACAAAATTGTTAAATCATTAAAAAAATCATTTTAAAATATACACTTCTTGTTGTAGACCCCCACTGTACACACAACTATAAACATTGTTCCCTATGTAAACAAGGAAAAGGAAACATACAATAAAAGGTTGAAAAGTCTGGACATTTCCTTCCCAACAGATATTAAAGGCAATGTCTTTAGTCAGACATATGAAAGGACTCATATTTTAAAGACTAGATCACTGTCTCCACAGGTTTTTCCTAAAATTAAAAAACTAAAGCTGTTGTGTTAATCAAAGCGGTTTTGTATAATATGATGATGATGATCCTGTATTTCTTTAAAAAAAGTTACAATAAGCTACAAATACCGATGAAGCAAAGTTATCTGGAGTAGTCTATATAGGAGCTCTTTGGACTTTCTTTTATTATGCTAAAATAGTGGTGCTTTCAGGATTTACATTATTGTACTCTCCAATAGAAAGTATGGGGATTATTGAAGTATACAGTACACAGTTTTCATACATGTACAACATTGGTGGATGAATGTCTCTTATCAGTAATACTGGATGTAGGCTCTGGTTTTACCAGTTGCATACACTTAGAATATTTATAAGTAAAAATCTCTCGTGACACTGGAAAGTGATTAGAATGTGCAAACTGATGTAGTAGCTTTCATCCACTTCTTAAAGGGTACCACCACAGGAAAGTCCATTTAAAATGTTGGTAGGTTTAATAAAGTTGGAATGCTGGCACTGTTGAATTGGGCAACAGTTCTTCAGACCTGTAACGATGAAACAGGAGATTAGTATTAAAGCACAGTTTTCTAGGACTGAAGAGTTCTGCATCTCAGTGTAACTAAGGTGAATTAAATGCTACTTTCAAAATTTACTAAGACCCTAAATCAGTAGTATATATAAACCCAGTGACATCAACTTGAAATTTAATGAAATTTAAAAGTGAAATACAGTAGTAATTTTAGGTGCAACTTGCAACAATAGGTAAAAAGTTTGATTTAAATTATCTCCCTTTTAAAAATTATAAATATCCGTTACCTAGTACTAACATTTCTCTTCCCCCCTCCAAATCAGATCTCAAAATTTCTGCATTTTGTCTGAAACAGCTCATGCACATGCTTAGGAAACACAGGACTCAGCTTTCACGCTGGAAAGTTAAAAGTTGTAACAGACATTTATACCAGCAACTTATTTTTTCTTTAAGTCATGTGAAATGATGCATTTGACAGATTTTGGATCAGATATAATGGAAGACTATTATAAAAATTGTTAAAAGGGCTCTGAGAATTAAGTTTTTTTAAACTTTCCTAACATTTTTATAGCACACTTATACTAAATCGGTTCATGAACCGATTTAGTATAAAAGCCCAACAAAATGGATTTTAAAGATTTTTTCCACATGTATTTTGGTCAGAAGCAAAATTTTACCAGTACATTAAACACAATTTAGTTATAAAAGGAACCTTATAAAAGGAAGTCAGATTGGTTGAGGATATTGTGAGAAAGGGGGACTAGCTCTATGGGCCAATCAGCCAATGTGTCACCTAAACTGAAGTTTTATTTAAAAAAAAAAGTACATTTTTATAAGTGTATTTTTATTACTTGTGTACAAGTGTATTACCTGACCTTTTTACCTCAATACTCCAAAGTTATGTGGGTATTCACTGTAATTGGACACCTTTCACTTTCACCCTTTCAATGAAAACAGCCCTGGAAGCTGCCTCTTTAAAAAGAAAGTTTCAGAAAACTAATCAGATGGAGAATTTATGATAAATTTAGAAATGGGAACGTAGCATTATATGGGCAAGAGAAAAACAAAAACAAAAAAACCTACCCAAAGAGGTACCTCAGGTTTATTACAAAATAAAAGTGTAAATTAAGTATAGTTTCTACCTTTATACCTTCCTTGTTAAATATTAAGAAGCAATGAAAACCAGGAGTTTAAGTTTTCCTTTAAACATTTCTTTCAATATGCTCTGCCTATTGTGTTTAGTCACTAGTGCAGTCATGTGAAGAACTACAATCTCTGACACTTGGATTTGTAAAGACATTAATTTGACAGGCAAAAAAAACCCACCCCCCAAAAAAACAGGTGGATGCTGATGCCCCCATAGGCACACCATTTGTCAGTGTGAATTTAATGAGATTAGGGCTAATATAGGCAGAATGCATTTAAATGACCTTAAACACTAGCATTGATCATTTGCTATAACAACTTTGTAAACCATGGGATTCTGATGTAGAGTGATTGAAGTGGTGAGACTATGCAGCATCAAAGTATCAAAACCCCAATTTGTAGCACCAGGTTTAAAATTTCAGTAACTCAGCCATGAAAAAAAAAAAAAAAAATCTTTCCCGTTTGCTTGATTCCTGGATATTTACACTGGTGATGAGCCCAAACCATGCAGTTAGGGTATGGATTATTATTAGTGCATAGAATACTGCCACTTCTACCAGTGTTCAGGGGCATCTATCTGGGGTTTTGGTCCAGACCCATCAGTTTACTTTTTTCTTGCCAATCTCTCCAGATGCTTCTGGAACCAAACAATCTCAAATTTTATTTGGATTCAGACACTTCACTCAGCCTAGACTGTTTTTTGGCCAGATACTGGAAAAGAAAAGACAATGCACTGTCTAAATTTTAAGACAGGTCTGCGTGTTATCACTGTACTAATGATACCATAGCTCAGAGAGCAAAACTCCCTCCTCCCGCACAAGCTTCAAATACACTGAGTGGGAGGGATGAGACAATCCTGTACCAGAACTCTGAGAAAGAACAGAACTGCTGAAATGCAATCCTATCCATTTGAACAGGCTACTGAAGGGGGACAACAGACATGAAAGAATCAAGATGAACAGGTGATAGTTGTCCAATGACAGGACAACCATGAGAGTATAGCATTGTCTCCATACCCACACTGAAAATGCAAGTGACCAGGAAAAAGGAAATTTGAGGACACCCTGTGATGTCAGTGACTCACCAATTTCTCAAAAATCTTGCCAAAAAAAGTGCAGGTTTAAGCTTGCTCTTAGCCTTCTTAAACTATAAGGCATTAGTTAATTGTCACACTAAAAAAAGTTAATCTAGTAAACCAATAGCTCTAGGTAAAAAAAGTTTCAAGGAGTGATGCATATGAAACATGGATTGTCCAATAGCTCACTTCCAAATATACACGTTGCAACATCTTTCTTTTTTTAAAAGACTAACTCCTCTATCAGGACAACGTATGTTTTTAAGTTACGGAAACCTACACAAGGCTCTTACAGTCCAGAGCAAGTTGTTAAAAAAAAAAAAAACAATAGCTTAACACATTCTGTAAGCCTATGCACATATTTACAGCAGATCACAAAGCAAAAGATAACATTTTAGCTGTACAGTGGTATACTACAGTCTTCCAGAACTGCAATTATTTTGTCAGTAAGATACATTTTGTTTAATCAGACTTCATACAAGCCTGCCTATTTTTGGCTAGTTACATTTAATGCTTTAAGATATCTCATATGATATTTACATTTTCTGATGTCTATGCAAGGTTGTTTCTTTAGTCCGTCAAAAGATTTTGGTCCATCAGTGCGAGAGGCATATCTTATGCATGCCTTTGTATTTGACTCTGGAATGGCAGAGCCCAAAAAACCTATTTCAAATACTTTTATTTCTATGTTAAAACAAATAAAGTCTCTGATCCTATTTTGCACTCCTATTACTTGAATAGCTAAATTGAACCTTTGAAAACAGTTAGTGGTAGGTCAACAACAACAAAAAAGCAGAGAAAATTAAGAAAATAAGTGAGCGAGCTTACCTGGCTCAGAGCTACAGTACATCTATGAATTAAAGTAGCTGACATGATGACTTTTTGCGTGCTTTTCCAGGCACTGGAGTTTTTCTGTTAATTTGCCGCACAAGGTCATAAAAGATCTGTGAACACAAGAAGTTCTTAGTTTAGGCAACTTAAGCCACTTCTCTGACTTTTAGCCTTTACGCTTTTCATGCATTGTTCACTTAAAAATGTGCACATTTAACCTTCATGTTTTGAGACCTATTTAAAATATGAGCAGATACTTATTTGTTTTCTACCTCCCCCTCTAGTTAAAGCTGCCAAGGTTTTTTCAGTTTAACTGGAAGTGAGGTATAATACCTCACTAAGCATCAAGAGCAGCTTGTCTTGCAGGCAAAGTTTCCTGTAACCACATATATTTGAACTGTATTTCACACTCCAACATGATTAACTATATGCATCGTTTTGATTTGTAATTAAGTGTTCAGGTCAAATACAGTGGACAAAATTGAGCCATAAGCAGTTTATGTACTTTTTATAGAATTACTCCTCCTAAAGAGATAATATTTCTTTAAGAGAATTCTAGTAGAATTCTATTGTATATTTTAGACTGTTACATGCTTTGTAACCAGTCAGGTGTAAGTTACACATTTGATAAGATCAATTTAGTGTTTAAATATATGAAAAAAATCAGTCTAATTTAATAACTCGTTTAATATCTGAGTACTATCCTGATTTTTAATCAAAATTAAAGTTTAATTCAGCAGCTTCCTCAGGGGTAAAATATGGCAATAATTGAAAAGCTCATAGCAAAAAAATACATAAACTAGGACGAAAAGCGTAGGAATACATATCTAACTGGAATTGTACAAGGACTGGAATTTCGTGAGAACACTAATTTAGATGCAAGTCAATCAGTTCTAAATACTACAATTAAATAGCATGTGCTTCACTTATAAATAAGGTTCTGTCTCCCCCCAATATCATCTCCTCTCAATCTCTGAATGTCTTGCAACAAGTTCATAGGTTGTAGCTGCACTAGTAGTTATTTCCTGGGCATTTTCCACATTGGAATATTCTATTCCTACTTATTTCTACTGCATGAAGTTCTAATCCAGTGATTCTCAAACTTTTGTACTGGTGACCCCTTTCACATAGCAAGCCTCTGAGTGCAAACCTCCTTATAAATTAAAAATACTTCTTTATATATTTAACACCATTATAAATGCTTGAAGCAAAGTGGGGTTGGGGTGGAGGCTGACAGCTCGCGACCCCCCTCCATGTAATTACCTCACGACCCCCTGAGGGGTCCCAACCCCCAGTTTGAGAACCCATGTTCTAATCCAATAAAATATATTAAATCCATTTGGTTAATGGTAAAAGTATCTATTGGCTAACAGGTAGTCTCCAGAAATTCTAAATAGGAAAATACACATTAGCTATGATATAGTTTAAAATTAGATATGCTTAAGGCCTACAAGACCCCAAAAGATCATTTATATTAACACAATTGGTAACAACATTTGTGCAAGACATTTCTTGTGGCAGGGATACTCCCTAGTGGTCTCCAAGAAGCTATCCTGTAGTTCCATCTCTATCACAAGAGTAAAAAAAAAAACTAGAAAAAGCAAGAACAAGTGTTCTGCCCAATGTGTTTTCAATGAACAATTGAGTACAATAATGAAATGCTTGCATGTTCAGTGAAAAATCTGTAACAAGCAGAAATAAAAGCAGTTGCAAGCCCAAAGCCGTAAGTTTATAATTAGGAAGCTAGCTGTAAACACCTAGGTAAGTCTTGATTACAGGCATCTGATAATGTAAAATTTCTTGCAGGGTACAATTCTGCCCACTGAAATCTAAGGGAATTTAACATGAAGTTCAGAATTTTGTTTTTAGACAGCAAGAAGCAGCAAGTTGTTAGAAAAGCAATTCATTTGTTTTTTCATAAGGTATTAAGCCTTACCTCATTAACATTTATTTTTGATTTTGCAGAAGACTCTAAGAATGCACAGTTATTCCATTGCCTTGCTAGATTCTGTCCTTGCTCCTTTCCCACAACTCTTTCATCTTCCAAGTCACACTTGTTGCCAACTAGAATCATTGGCACCTAAATAGGACAGATATTTTAATTTATATATAAAGTTGAAGCCAGAAGCTGAATCATTACAACTGATGGGAAAAAAAGGGCAGCACAAGAGAAACCTGGTATCTTACATGAAGCAGATTTTTTGTGCTACTTGTTAACAGTTACATCAAGTCATTTTGATTTGAAGATGATCGGGTTACAGAACTGTAAACTGAACTGTTGATTATCCCAGGATCTGGTCACATGTGCAAAATACTTCAAGTGAGTTCGTTTTATTAAGTCAGCTCAAGCTATTCACTCCAAGGCCTCTCCTAACTAAAGACTGCCAGCTGTATTCAGCTAGTGAAAAAACTATTTGACTGGTTAAATTACAAGTTGAGACCACACAACTCCTGTTCAAGTTTCCCACCCTTACTCAACTTGAACTCTGACTTCAGAAGGGCATGTGAAGAGATGGAAGGCAGCAGTTGTATGGGTTTATTTGACATGTTTTACTACATTGTAGTTAAAAAAATTTTTAAGTGTACACAATGGTTATATTTTTCATAAAGAGCAAACACCAAAAAAAATAATTCTTCCAAGCCCCCAGAACCTTGTTTTCAGCCATGTTATGGTGGAAAGGTTGCTCTTGCACAGTCAACCATGTATAAACGGATAGCCACAGTATTAGCGTTTTGCTCTAATAGGAGGCCCACATCAAGAGAATTCACCCCTTCTGGTGCGGACCTTACATAAGTTCTTTAACTAGGTGGATCTTTGTTCTGAAAGGAGTGATGTCACTACTTGACTGAAACTCCATCTATATATGGAAGCTTCTTAATGAGCAACTGCTCTTAATGAAAGGGCTACCTGGAATTCTCTGGACCATGATACCCTGAAACAGGGATTTTTTTTTTTTTTAAATAACAATTAGCATAATTAACCACTGGAACAACTTAAGGTTTGTGGTGGATTCCCCATCACAACATTTAAATGAAGATTGGATGCTTTTCTAGAAGGTATGCTTTATAGTTCAACAGGAATTTTGGAGAAGTTCTATGGTCTGTATTATACAGGAGGGTTGGGTTAGATGATCAGAGTGGTCCCTTCTGGCCTTGGAGTCTACGAATCCTCCAGGTCCTGTTGGACCAGGATTCTTTAGACAGTGTCTGTGTTGTCTAGTTTGTATCCCTGTGTAAGACTCCTTCACTGCACTTACCTGAATGGCTATCAGCAGTGTGCAGTATTTACTTTACAAGAAATTCAACAGTGAATTATTCAATTCCCAAATTTCACATTTACCAGAATGTTTACAGATACAGCATGAACACAGCCAGTCATGTTTTGTCAGTGAACACGTTCAATACCTCATCTATCCAAGAAGTCAATGAACACTGCACCGTTTCTTAAAAGCATTTATTTTTAAAAGCATTAAAGTGTCTTAAAAGTTCAGTCGAATAGTGTTAAAGCACAAGAATAAGGCCAAATGTATAGCCAAATTTTTGGTTTTGATATTGAATTTAAGTTCATTTCCCTAACCCACCAATGCTCCCTCTCACCTGCATACATACCTATTCATACCTTTCAACTACTGCCAAGGTAGACTAAGTGCAGCAGTAATCACAGCAGCATGCCTTACTCAGAAGTAGGAGTGAGAACATATTTTGCTGTGTGGAATAGCCAAATTCAAAGAAAGAACACCAGTGAAATAAAAAAAATGAGTACCTCAGAAGTATCTCTCGCCCCATAGTATCTGAGCACCAAAGAGAACCTGCTTCATAGGGTAGGGAAAGATATTCATTCTTCTTTCCCAGCCCTCATCAACATTCAGAAAGACCCCTCCACTCTAAGCAGCCAAGAGGGAGAAGTAGATTGGGCTCTGACTCTATAAACTGTGCACTGTGAGCCATATACGGCCCTCTAATTTCACAGATATTGCTGGGACTGCGAACTGAACACTCAAACGTTTCTCCCGTGCGCTCAAAAGCCACGACTGTGCTCAAAAGGAAAAAAGAAAATCTTTAAGAAATATTGATCTGCATCCCTCTATTTCTCCCTCAGAAAGGAACTTCTGAAAGTGTCAAAATTTTCTACTCTAATCCTCCAAAAGTTAGCTTTACATTGAACTAAGAACAGCATTCCAGGCGCCTCTGAAGTATTTCAAGCAAGACAGCTAGAGGACAAGTGAGCTACCCCTCTCCAGCAGCTGCAGTATTTTTCAGATAGCTCAGTAAAATTAGGAGCCGATTTACCTTCTGAAGATATAATCTATCAGTTATCCAGATGCCTGCAAAGTTTAGCAACTGAACAGGAACAGGGAGAAGGTAGAAGCAAAGGCAGAAAAACCCAAGACCTGTGTGTGTTTTATACATTAGCAAAAGGAGGGAGTAGAGGAGAGATTCACTATTTCCTTTGACACCTTATTTACATAAGTCAATGTTAACCATTGTAATAAGCCAGAACCCATGACAAGGTTAGTGATGTGTCATGCATTTTTTAATCAATTTAAACATGGTTAAGACATCAAGCCTCTGAAACCAGCCAATTAGAATATTTTGTCTAATGCCCAGAACCATAATGTTTAGCTGTTAGTTACTGTACCAGTAAATGCCTTTGTTTTGCTCTACTAATAAGGCAGTCGCAAAAGCAATTAAGGGAACTCATTAAGACCCCAGAATTAAGATGCTGTGATGCACTTTTTTTTGCTCACATCACCTCTGACCTGCTATCTTCTGACTTTTACATTGGAGACAGAGCTGCAACATGACAAGAACAGCGGCAAAGGTAGTCTGGGAATAAGACAACAGGCAACCTCTAACTGTCCAACAAGAGCTGTGGCCTCAGTCAGAACAGTGAACATAAACATAAGAACAGCCATACTGGGTCAGACCAAAGGTCCATCCAGCCCAATATCCTGTCTCCGACAGTGGCCAATGCCAGGTGTCCCAGAGGGAGTGAACCTTACAGGTAATGATCAAGAGATCTCTCTCCTGCCTTCCATCTCCACCCTCTGACAAACAGAGGCTAGGGACACCATTCCTTACTCATCCTGGCTAATCGCCATTAATGGGCTTAACCTCCATGAATTTATCTAGTTCTCTTTTAAACCCTGTTATAATCCTAGGGTATGTCTACACTACCTGCCAGATCGGCGGGCAGCAATCGATCCAGCGGAGGTCGATTTATCGCGTCTAGTCTAGACACGATAAATTGACCCCCAAGCGATCTCCCGTCGACTCACCGACGTGAAGACACCACGGTAAGTTGATCTAAGTATGCTGACTTTAGCTCCGTTATTCACGGAGCTGAAGTTGCGTAACTTAGATTGATCCCCCCTAGTGTAGACCAGGCCCTAGCCTTCACAACCTCCTCAGGCAAGGAGCTCCACAGGTTGACTGTGCACTGTGTGAAGAACTTTCTTTTATTTGTTTTAAACCTGCTGCCCATTAATTTCATTTGGTGGCCCCTAGTTCTTATATTATGGGAACAAGTAGATAACTTTTCCTTATTCACTTTCTCCACATCACTCATGATTTTATATACCTCTATCATATCCTCCCTTAGTCTCCTCTTTTCCAAGCTGAAAAGTCCTAGCCTCTTTAATCTCTCCTCATATGGGACCCGTTCCAAACCCCTCATCATTTTACTTGCCCTTCTCTGAACCTTTTCTAATGCCAGTATATCTTTTTGGAGATGAGGAGACCACATCTGTACGCAGTATTCAAGATGTGGGTGTACCATGGATTTATATAAGGGCAGTAAGATATTCTCCGTCTTATTCGCTATCCATTTTTTAATGATTCCTAACATCCTGTTTGCTTTTTTGACTGCCGCTGCACACTGCATGGACGTCTTCAGAAAACTAGCCACGATGACTCCAAGATCTCTTTCCTGTTTAGCTGTAGCTAAATTAGCCCCCCATCATATTGTATGTATAATTAGGGTTATTTTTTCCAGTGTGCATTACTTTACATTTATCCACATTAAATTTCATTTGCCATTTTGTTGCCCAATCACTTAGTTTTGTGAGATCTTTTTGAAGTTCTTCACAGTCTGCTTTGGTCTTAACTATCTTGAGGAGTTTAGTATCATCTGCAAACTTTGCCACCTCACTGTTTACCCCTTTCTCCAGATCATTTATGAATAAGTTGAACAGGATTGGTCGTAGGACTGATCCTTAGGGAACACCACGCGTTACCGCTCTCCATTCTGAAAATTTAACATTTACTCCTACCCTTTGTTCCCTGTCTTTTAACCAGTTCTCAATCCATGAAAGGATCTTCCCTCTTATCCCATGACAACTGTACCCAATTTTTTTTTTTTTTTTTTTTTTGCAGGGTTTTTTCCCCCCCCCCTGCAAAAGACAAAACTGTAAAACTGAAAATTAGGAGTGTCCTTGGAAAATACAAAACAAGTAGGGCTGTTGATTAATGGCAGTTAACTCACACGATTGACTCAAAAATTAATCACGCTTAATCGCAATTTTTAATTGTACTGTTAAACAATACCAATTGAAATTTATTAAATATTTTTGGATGTTTCTACATTTTCAAATATTGATTTCAATTACAAGTATACAAAGTATACAATGCTCACTCTATATGCTTATTTTTTATTACAAATATTTGCACTTGAAAAATGGCAAACGAAATAGTATTTTTTAATTCACCTCATACAAGTACTGTAGTGAAATCTCTATTGTTAAAGTGCAACTTACAAATGTAGATTTGTGTGTGTTACATAACTTCACTCAAAAACAAAATGTAAAACTTTAGCGCCTAGAAGTCCACTCAGTCCTATTTCTTGTTCAGCCAATCGCTAAAACAAACAAGTTTGTTTACATTTACGGGACATAATGCTGCCCTCTTCTTATTTACAGTGTCACCTGAAAGTGAGAACAGGAGTTCGCATGGCATTTTTGTAGTTGGCATTGCAAGGTCTTTACGTGCCAGCTATGCTAAACATTCATATACCCCTTCATGCTTCATTCCAGAGGACATGCTTCCATAACTGAGGACACTTGTTAAAAAAACAATGCATTAAATTTGTGACTGAACTTCTTGGGGGAGAACTGTACGTCTCCTACTCTATTTTACCAGCATTCTGCCATATATTTCATGTTATAGCAGTCTCAGATGATGACCCAGCACATGTTCTTAAAACGAACAATTTCACTGCAGATTTGACAAAAAGGAAAGAAGGTACCAATGTGAGATTTCTAAAGATAGCTACATCAGTCGACCCAAGGTTTAAGAATCTGAAGGGCTTCCAAAATCTGAGCAGGATGAGGTGCAGAACATGCTTTCAGAAGTCTTAAAAGAGCAACACTCAGATGCAGAAACTACAGAACCCGAACCACCAAAAAAGAAAATCAACCTTCGTCTGGTGGCATCTGACTAACTCAGATGATGAAAATGAACATGCGTTGGTCAGCACTGCTTTGGATGGTTATCGAACAGAACCCCTTATGAACATGGACGCATGTCCTCTCAAATGGTGGTTGAAGCATGAAGGGACATATGAATCTTTAATGCATCTGGCACATAAATATCTTGCGATGCCAGCTACAACAGTGCCATGCGAACACCTATTCTCACTTTTAGGTGATACTGTAAACAAGAAGCGAGCAGCATTATCTCCTGCAAATGTAAACAAACTTGTTTGTCTGAGCGACTGGCTGAACAAGAAATAAGACTGAGTGGACTTGTAGGCTCCAAAGTTTGACATAGTTTTGTTTTTGAATGCAATTTTTTTGTACATAATTCTACATCTGCAAGTTCAATTTTAATGATTGAGATTGCACTACTGTACTTGTATTAGGTGAATTGAAAAATACTCTCGTTTTTTACAGTGCAAATTTGTAATCAAAAATATAAAGTGAGCACTGTACACTTTGTATTCTGTGTTGTAAGTGAAATCAATACATCTGAAAATGTAGAAAACATCAAAAACTATTTAAATAAATGGTATCCTATTATTGTTTAACAGTTCTATTAATTGTAGGATTAATCATGATTAATTTTTTTTAATTGCTTGACAGCCCTAAAAAGTAGTTTATATCATCATTTGGTAGAAAATACATGGCTGTGGAACTTGGAAACCTTAGAATGCTATAGCTAACTGATTTGGTGGAGAGAACAGTTTTGATGCAGTTTACTCAAAGCTGTTTGCCAAATTCTTTTAGCCTTGTCAGAGAAAATTTGCTTCTGCACTGCTCTATCTTCCCCCAAGTATCTCTTTCCTAAAAGACTGCAATAATTCATTATGGGGCAAACACTCAGAGAAGGCTGTGTTATTCAAATAACTAAAATGAAACCAAGCTTAGTTTCTGACCTTGAATTAATGACAAATAGCTGAGTTACTTACTTGTAACTGGAGTTTTCAAAGTGGGTAATGTCCATAATCCCCACTCTTTGCCTGTGCACACTGCCATTGGACCCAGGAGTTGCTGGGAACTAAGTTTCAGGAAAGTTTGATGCACACTGAGTGCCAGCCACCCCACACCTATATACAAACACACAGGACATGCTCCCGCTTCAGTTTCCATTATCTGTCAGATGTAAATAATCCGAAGTGATTTGGGAATGGCAAGTAGAGCAGATAGGATGAATGTGTTAGGATTAGCTATTTGAAGAACTTCAGTTCCCAATAAGTAACCCAGATTTTTCCTCCACACATCCCACTTCTTGTGGAATAAAAAGCAGTAACCCATAAACACACTGATGAGAAGGTTACGAGGCTAAGAATTAAAAGGGGCGGGGGGAGGGTTGGAAACTAAGCTGATCAGTGTAGCAGGTTCCATGTCACATTTTAAAATGATATGGTTGGTATAGACTGGAAGCTGCTTTACCACTAGATTTCCTGAGGTACCTTCAAATACACTTGGAAAAGCCCTGAAATACAGCTACTCATCTAAAACGAGATTTTATGTACAGTGACCTCTTTCTAAAATGCAGAGATTTGCTCCTTCTATTCAAAGTCAGACCCGCTTACTGACGTAAGCAGTTAGTTTTACTTCCATAACTGGTTAGTTCTGCAGAGCTAACAAGAATAGAGGAGAGCAAACTGGATTCCATTCCTTCTTGTGCAGTGCCTCAGTAGAATTGTTTACTTTAGCTCCATTGACAGGCAAGTTACTCTGTGAAAACCCACCAAATACAGGGTTACACAGGATATCACAGCGGACACAATTTAGTTCACAGGGCTGAGATGATGCACAAGAGGAAAGAAGCCAGCTGACAGGTTTTTTTCTAGTTGCTAGTGCTAACATTTGACCTGGAGGGCACTGAAACAGCCCCACAAAACCTTTTAACTTCATTTTACCAGTCACTTTTCAAAACGGAACTGCACTTTAAGGACAAATCCTATAGTTTGTCAGGCAAGACTTCATTGAGTTTTATTACTTGAATACAGATTGGATGATCTGACCTTGAGGAGTTTACCCAGACCTAGCTCGCCCACTTCATAGATTCCAAGGCCAGAAAGGATCATTGTGATCTAGTCCAGGGGTTTTCAAGCTGTGGTCTATGCCTACAATTCCCAAATGGATCCACACCGCCATTTGAAATATTTTAGGGGTCTGCAAATGAAAAAAGGTTGAAAACCACTGATCTAGTCCGACGTCCTGTATAAAACATAGACCACAGAAATTCACCAAAATAATTCCTAGAGCATATCTTTTAGAAAAACATCCAGTCTAGATTTAAAATTTGTCAGTGATGGAGAATCCACAACTGTTGGTAAGTTGTTCCAATGGTTAGTTTCTCTGTTAAAAATGTACACCTTATTTCCAATCTTGATTTAAAACAGGAAAAAACTATGAAACCATGTAAAGATGATTAGTTTTTAGACAAAGTGGCAACCTGGAACTCTCATCCTCTATATTAGTGCTCTTTTCCCTCCACTTCTTTTGAATAACTTTCAGATTTGAGTTATAAAAGTAGTATACATGTTTCAGTACCAAGTCATTCTAAATACACCACTCAGGCAGCCTTTGGATGTTTCCTATTTGTCCATAGGAGCATGACACTTTGAATTAAGACTCAGTTTAAAAATCTTAAGAGTTGCCTTGGTTTTCGTCCAATTCCTTGCAATGCTCATTTGTTGCTAAATAGAAAAACAACTTGTTCGGGTTTGGATGCAAATAAAAGATTCACATTATCTAGAAATGAAGTTCTTCCTCCATTCATGACACTGGAATGATACTTGCTCTTAGGGTTCCATTAGAGAGAAGAGGATTAACTGAGGTGAAGACATGCACCAGATCTTGTGCATGTACTAGTACACCCACAACAAACTTTCCTGAAAATTAAAAGTTCAATGTCTCCTGTGTCCCTACAGTAGTGGTAGCAGATGTAGCTATATCTATTCAGGGAGATTAGTTAAGATCTCTCATGAACATTAAATAGATTAACTAAAAACTGGAAGTAGCTTCCCTCCGCCCCCCGTTAATGTCTGTTACTGTAAACAAGATTATGATCTTCAGAAGCCAACAAAACAAATGATTCTAAGAAGGAAGTGGAACAGGGTGTTACTCATGAACATTAAATAGATTAATGATATCACCCCCTTTAAAATACTTCTAAGGCTTGGTCCACACTGGGGCGGGGGATCGATATAGGAAACGCAACTTCAGCTACGAGAATAGCGTAGCTGAAGTCGACGTTTCCTATATCGAACTAAAAATACCTACTTCGGGTCCACGCGGCGCAGGCAGGCTCCCCCATCGACAGCGCTTCCTCCTCTCGGCGAGCAGGAGTTCCGCAGTCGACGGGGGAGCGCTTCTGGGATCGATCTATTGCGTCCAGATGAGACGCGATAAATCGATCCCAGAAGATCGATCTCTACCCGCCGAATTAGGCGGGTAGTGTGGACCAGCCCTAAGACTTTTGTTACTCAGCTGTTCACATTAAATCTACCTTTTTTCCTTTATGCAATAATTTCTTTTGCTCTTCAACACAAGTTTAAGCAACAATAAAACTCAAACTTTTGAAAGTTATCCCTCACTCAAGTGATAAATTATCCATGTACTTTCTGTACTGTAGTAATATAGCCCCAATTAAATGCTGAAAGGCTCAGTCTCGTTAAGATTTTCAAGACCAGTCATTCGTAAAAGAGGGATACAAATTAAGATTGTGTGAAAGTAATACAAAGCTAAGTCTTGCAAGTACTATCTCAAAAAAGAAAACTGTCAAAATGACCCATTTTGCTTAACAATTACAGTACATCTTTCAGTAAGCAAGAAATTCAAAGATGTGTCTACAGCTAAAATACTCATTTTATAACAATACTGTTGAAAGCAAAATTGGGTTATAGCTAACTGTTTAAGCACTCACAGAACAACAATGAAGCCTGAAATTGTAAGATCAAACTCAGCAGCTTTAAAGATGGGGTCTTCTGCAGTACTTTTGTTTTAGATGTACTAGTCAAAATAAGCTTATATATACACTTATGGAGTATTTAAAAGCAAAAGATTAACAGACTATGTGACAGATTCACCTTAGACACCATACAAAAGTGCATATGATTTTTTTTTCCTGACTGCTTGTTGCAGAAGACACATTTTCAGTACAATGCACATACTGGTCAATTTGCCTTTCAAATTAAAGCTTGAAATGAATTCAATGATGTATATGATTAAAGCAAGTACAGCTTTAAAAAGCATTTATAATGAGGACTTTAAATATCAGTTTTTTCTACAACAGGGGACTGCTCACATCATCAGTGTCTTTGACTCGAAGAATCTGTTCTCTTAGATCTTGTAAGTCGTTAAATGTGGACTGTGCTGTGATGGAATATACTAATGCAAAGCCTTGTCCATTTTTCATGTAGAGGTCTCTCATTGCTGTAAACTGTTCCTGTAATGAAAAAGGCATACAATGGTTAATTTGAATTTCCTTACAGAAGCTGCCAGATCACCAATATCCACAAAGCCAGACAAGGATCGCAAGTGGTGAAGTTTTAAGTTTTTGGAACACAAATTGCACTTTAAAAAGCTTATCCTGTGCATTGTAACCATACTATTATAGGCCTTAGATATTCTTATAGATCTGACTTTTCATCTTTTTTTATATTATATACACACACATACACATACATACACACAGGGAGATAACCTGCAGATTGTAGTATTTGATAACAGTTCTAGGTCTCTATAATGCCAGGAAAGTGACAAATCAGAGCTATTGTAATTTCTCATACCAAAAAACAGAGTTAAAGAAACCCACTAAAATTTTATTAAATGAAAAAAATAAACACACAGTAGAATCTCAGAGTTATGGAGGTTGTACGTAACTTTGAAACGTTTGTAACTCTGAACAGAACATTAAGGTTGTTCTTTAAAAAAAGTTTACAAGCGAACATTGACTTACTACAGCTTTGAAACTTTACTATGCAGAAGAAAAATGCTGCTTTCCTTTTTTTAAGAAATTTACATTTAACACAGTACTATACTGTATTTGCTTTTTTATTTTTTGTCTCTGCTACTGCCTGATTGCGTACTTCCAGTTCCAAATGAGGTGTGTGGTTGACTGGTCAGTTATAAAGTATCTCTGATGTTCACAACTCTGAGGTTCTACTGTACTGTGTTATTAATTTCATAATATATTAGTCCAAAAAGGGAAATTGTCCAAAAGGAAAGCCTGCAGTCCTGTGAGGGAAAACATCTCATTTACCATAACTAAATTCTTTAGACTTTAAACATATACAATATAGAAACAAAACCATACCAACATTCTAACTAAGCAATATGCTATTATCATCATCATCCAATTATTTAGTTGATGCTTTTATTCAAGGCAATTAATACTGTACAGCATGTTACAACTTTACACAAAGTGTAAGTTAGCAGAGCTATATACCTCTTAAAGATCCAAAGATACAAAATTTTAAATTCTATGTTATGTTTTTTGCAGTTTGAAACTACATTACACTGACTTTCATAGCATAAATATAAAATGTAAAAACAAAAATGGACTGTAACAGTATTCACTCACAAATATTTATTTTGGAGTGTCACCATCTGTCACCAGAGTGGCATGTCTGGCACTGTGAATGCACAATGCAGAGACAGTCACTGTGATTACAAATTTGTCCAGTGTTCTCTGGATCAATGCATGACCCACAACATTAACCTCCTTTTCAAGGTGATGTAGGAGGTTAAAAATCTTTGACGCTCCTGTACAATAGGCCATTTGTCAAAGTTTTCATCACATTCTTCATTTGTGTCAAGGATGGGACGATTACCTCATCATCGTCTGCCTCTGCATTGTTTTCGGGTTTCACTTCAAATTGGTCTCTGATCTCAGTTGCAATGTCCCCATCAGACAGGTTGTGTAACAAAAGCATTGTCATCTGTGTCTATCCATTCTTCCAAATGTGTGTGCACTGAGTTCTCTTGGTGGCTCAACAATTGCTTTCTCCATGGGTGCTATGGCCAGACCTCCAATTCTAGATTGTTGAAGGATCGACGTCAGACCAGGCGTTCGCAAGCATTAGAATGGCATCTAAAAGAAATCTTCCTGGCAATTTCCACAGCAGCTTTGTCGTCATCATCAATGTGGTGCAATACCATGCAAACCATTTGCTTGAGAAAGTATGCCTTGGCAGTTCTGATAATACCCTGATCACATGGTTGAAGGGTGAAGTTCTGTTCTTTGGGAAGAATTCAAGTCGGATATTCCTCCGTGCTACATTTGTTGTCACATGGGCTGTGCAGTTGTCCACTAGTGGCAAAAAAAAAAAAAAAATCTTTCCTTTCCTGGCCCAACTTTCAATCCCAGTTCCTTCAGCCACTCACCAAATAGATACCTCATCATCCAGGCAGCTACACTGGCAACAGAGAGGACTGGAGGATGTCTCACATTTTTAAAACATTGTGAGTTTTGACTTTTCCAGATGATGAAAAGGTCCATTTTCTTACCAGTCAAGGAACAGATGAACAGAACAGTAATTCTCTTTAAACTTCTTTCCTCTTTTTATTGATTTAAAGGTGAGTGTGCCATCAGGCAGGGCTTGAAAATGAATTCAACTTTCATCTGCATTCCAAATGTCTTCAGCAAAGCCATGTCTCATTTCAATCCACTTGTTTTCTAACCATTCTTCATGTGACCCAACGTCTGCGTCTTTGAATTCTCCTTGCATTTTCTTTAAAAAATGAGAGGGGATTGTTTTTAAGTGCTCAAACCGGCCAGAGCTGGTCTTGAAGATGGTAACGCCCAGTGCCACTGCCAGTTCTTCTGCATCCCCAACAGTCCACTTAGGGGGGCATTTCTCTCTCTGGCATTTTTGATCCACTTTATAAGTGCCGCCTCAACCCTACATGCTTTGCCTGATGGCATTTTTTCCCTCTCTCCCTATCTTTGAGAATCTTAGACAATATAGGTCATGGAATGCCCAATTTCTGAGATGCATCTCTGGCTGGTCTTGGGAAAACTATCATAGGACTCCAGAAGGTGGTGTTTTTCCATCTATAGAAAGTGCCTTTTCCTGCTATGTCAACTCACACAAACTTGACCTCCCCCCCCCCCACACACACACACTGGGATTAAACTTTATACACACTAAATGCCTAATAATGCAAGATGTGATCAAATTCAATTACAAGTCATTGCACTTGATTATCATATTGCATGTAGTCAGCTTGTCCCAAAATTATTCTTATAAGCGGAGTATTTAGCATGGGAATGATTTTGTCCCAGTAGTTTTGATTACCCTGTGCAGTTGATTCTTGTATCAGTAATTTTTATAAACTGAGTACACTGGTATTTATCATTCATGTTGGCTAAATAATGGAGAGGTTCCATAGTTTCTACGATTTTTTCTTGCTTGCATTGTTCCAGTTTTGTTAATTAGATCCAGAGATTTCTTTTGAGATGCACTCCCTCTTCCCCCCCCCCCCCCCCCCCCCACCCACCCGGCACCTGCACAACTTTGTTCTTTTTGCAACTTTGCTCTCTGTAGTCTCATGTAAAAAAAAATGTGTGGATTTTTGATCAGAGTCCTCATGCTCCATGTAAACTGACACCACTTGGTAGTTGACTGGAAATATAGCCTTCCAGAGAGTCCCAAATACCAACAGGAAATAGGGGCCATCATGTATGAGGCACACTGTGGAAGTTTAAGTCATTCTACAACTGCTGCATACTTTAGGACTACATTAAATGTTTCTTTCTCCATGGAGGTTTGGATAGTGTGCTAAACGTCCATATACCAGAAGTTCAGAATGACTGTACCTGAGAAGTCTCTCGTTTTATTTTCATTGTCTGAACAAGTGGCAAAAGTTCTGTCACACTTATCTGCATTACTGGATGTCATCATCAGCTACTTGAACAACGTTCTGTCCTTTTTTTCAGGTTAGTATCAATAGCAGTGACAAGGAGTGCATTTTTCCCTGTGTGGATGCTTGTAGACATTATTGGGTCATTTCATACACTAAACCAACCATCTTACACAATGTTACAATTGAGGTCTTCCTCTAATTTTAGCTTTCTTCCCCTGCAGCATCCAGCGTGGGACCTGCAAGCCGATACGTGTGGAGACGTATACCCAAGGTGAAATGCTTCAGTCATTTCTTTAAACTGCTAATTTTGTACCACTTTGAAGTCAAATGTTTACCTCATAGGTTGGAACTTTTCTTATAAAGTTCAAGTTTTCATTTTTATGGAATTAACACCAATGATCTTTACAATTTTGGGGGTGCTGAAGATGAATAGCGTGTGTTTCTGAATTAAGCTGATACTGAAGATAAGTTCCTGTTTGAGGCCTTCCAGTATATCATGGCTCATTTCAACAAGATTGGCATCAGAAGTATCTCACTTGGAGGATTCAACTCAATCTTTTGTTCTTCCACTTCAATAGTGGAAGCTACAATCAATTATACATTTGATCTTGAAAAACCTTAGTGCTACTCCACATCTTTTGAGAGGACTGTGAATCCTTTCCACATGGATACTTCACTTATACATTTTACTTTTAAATGTCTTTCATTACTTTGGTCCATTCAAATCACTTATTTCCTTCCACTTCCTTCAACTTTAGTTAAATTCATACTGATGGACAATTCCTATACCCGCAATTACAGCTTTTCACATTTAGTTCTGTTAGAATGAGACTTGGTACTTACTTCTGTATAATTACGTTGCTCAGGGGTGTGGAAAACTCCTGCTGTAGACCGCTGCCTCTTAGGGAGGTGGATTAACTATGCTGATGGAAGAAGCTCTCCCGTCGGCATAGTAGCTGATTCACTAAAGCGGTGCAGCTACACCACTGTCCATGAGGACAAGCCCTGAGAATCAGCCACCTTCATGAACTCAACACTGAACAAGTTGACTCAGACAGCTTCAAATAGGCCCAATATAGACAGATAATCGAAATATTTCAGATACCTACAACCCAATCTACCCAGGATAGTTCACAACTCCATCCATACCCCTCTATTCAATATCTAAAAGACAGCATATTTCACTCACTAGCTTCTCCACTCACCATCCATTCTATGCTTGTTAACAGTTCTTTAATTTATTGCTTAACAGCCATAACAAGCATTTTGATGGTCTCATTCCTCCCTTTATTCTAAAAGGTTAAGAGTTTTTATTCGCAGATTCAAGTAAAAACCCTGTTTCTGGCACCATAATATTAACCACCCAACAGAAGTGTTGAGTTAGCAGAGTTCCATATTTAAGCCAAGGTTTAGGTAGATAAAGTAGAAAAGACGGCCAAATGTATTCAACTCAATTTTAGCAATGAAACCAAGTTAGTTATGCTAAAGGATGTGTTTTAAAAAAAAAAAGGTGCCTAAACCTAAAGTTTTGGTTCATAAATGAATGTATTATACTCCATTTACATTATAATTGACAACTGAGCATTTAGGGGTAACCATTTAACTAAAGTAGAAGCCAAAACTCCATAGTAGAGAAACTTGTATAACGGTAAGGCTTTACCACACAATACACAGATTGTAGTGCTAAGACTGCAGCATGTGCCAAAACCTTGTGATTGACATAACCATAAGTTGAGACCTAATAGGAGCTAGGTGACATGAATAGGACGTTAAGTTCCCTGTTGAAGTGAATAAAGATGATGCAATGAGGGAAGCAGTAGGGCATAAATTTTAGACAATTTGTATATTATACAACATTCAAAGCTTTCATAATTACAGGGAAAAAACACCAGTGGACAGAAATAGTAAAGAATCAGAGAATGAAAAACCTGGGGAAAATGTTAAACTAGATTCAACATAGGAAAAATGAAACTTAATATAGCTAAAGAGAAATAATTTAAGGGGAATAAAACTCTGAATGAGTAATGTTGAAAAACGAAAGCAAAAGAAGGCCAATGCAACTGTGTGATGCCTCTGCCTTTTCATATCATCCTGCTACAACCACATTTGATCACAGCACTTGATAAAAGCGTTACCTGTTTTGGAAAAAAAAGCCACTCAATCCTTCTATCATTTTACACATTTAAGGAGAACTTTGCTGCTAAATTCCCAGGGAAGCATTACTGGACCAGTCTGCTGTTACGGTTGTTGGGGGGGGAAGGTCTGCTCTAAGGGTCTTGATCCAAAACCCATTGAAGTCAATGGGAGTCCACTAAAACGGTTTTTGGATCAGGCCATAAAGGGGAAATTCACTCCTGTGTAGAGGGTCAGCACAAAGCCTATACATCTCACAAGTCCCCACTTAAGCCCCAACTTTGGCTGTCAAGAAGAGACTAGAATAAAACAAGAATACCATACCTCAGGGGAGGGCAAGGTATACGGAATTCCCCAACAGAAATCAGGATTACCACCTTCTGGGCTAAATTTAAGACGCCTACATAGAGGTGAATTATCCCTCAGAATAATACTACTACTTAATTTTAGGTTTTCCTATTACAAGGTAAAGCAAGAATCATAGGCAGCATACAATTTGCTTTCTGCAGTGTTACTTCCAATTCTGCTTAAATACTGGTCAGTGAAGAGCTAGGTGTAGGGGAGGGTAAATGTGGTCGGTGTTGTACAGTGGATGATTAAAAACTAGTGTACCACCACTGATTGTTATTCCACTTTTACTTTGGAAGTATTTTTTTAAAAGTGCCTGAGTGTGATCCATATATACAGAGGATAATTAGTTGTACATACCGTTCCTGCAGTATCTAAGATTTCAAGCATACACTGTTGTGCATCTACTTCAACTTGCTGCCAAGAAAACAAAGATGAGGTTAAAATTTTTCTCAAAACAAGAAAGACTGTCAAATAGGCAACTAGTTTCCCTTTACAATTAATCTTATAATACACAAGACAAAAGTAAGGGAAAATAAGATCCTGGCTTTTAATAAGTTTGTGCATGTACTCTGAAAGCAGGGGATAAAGGTAAAAGTTTTCAGAAGCCCTTAAGTGATTTAGGAGTCTAAATCTCTTGAAAGCAGTACTTGGGGACTTTTGAAAATGTTACCCATATACTAAAAAGAGTATTATAAATCTTTACAGTCTACCATAAGCAGAGAACACAGCTAGTCTGTACTTGCTTCAATGGGCACTCTCAGCAAGCACATACACTTGATATTTGCGAGGAAAAGCACAGATCAAAAGCTAGAAAGTTAAAGTGGCATGTTGATGATCGTTAAAAGGGCAAATTGGATCAATGGAGAGGTGGCAGAAATTCCCTGATGTACTCTATCATCAGTTTGCTTTAAGTGTGCAATAATATGACAGCATCTCTCTCCTTCAAGGCATATGGGTCCATCTCATGTCACTCCACCCATGAAGGAGGATTGGCAGAGTTGTTTTGCAAATTGATACCTTTAAGGGAGCTTGCTACTTAGTTTTTTAAATGTATGATTGACAGTTTAAGTTTAGGCTTCCTTTCTGAACCAATTTAAAACTCTAAGAAGGAAAGACTGTTTTTTCACATTTCCTCCATTTTCTTCTCCCTCTGAAGAGTATAAGGCCTCTTCAGTAGCCACTATTGTACTACGAAGGATGCTGTTAAGTGGTGTACTCAACACAATTTCCTTTATAAGACATCTTGGCTTGAAATCTCAAGTCAACAGTATGTTGAAATAATTTAGATATTGTAGTAATTGAATTCTGAAGTTTTAAAAAGCAGTTTAATACTTAAAGCAGATTACAATCTGAACTTCTTGTACAGCAGTTGCCAAAAGAATGCTTTCAGAAGCACAGAAACCACAAAACAAGTTAGAATGTCATTGCTATTGCCCTTGCTTGAGGGAAGTGTATTGATATTGTTCACATTAAGTATGACTTCCAGAATCAGATCAATTTAGAGAACAAGAAATCCATGGGATTCTGAGTCATTGCAGGACCACATTTAGTCAGACATGTTAATTTTTGTTATGAATCCTAGTTGAAAGCCCTCATTAACAGAAGCAGAGATTAATTTGTTTCTTGAGACCATTTAATCTTTTCATATTTCATAAGAATAACTAGTGGCTTTAGTTTCTTTTGAAAGCAGATCTTTCAAATATTTGCAAAATGTCAAGTCTAAGGTGAGATCTACTGAATAATCTAATTACATGCAGTAAGGAACATTTCACCACTTTCATAATGCTTGCTAGTATTTTTGGTGTAATTTACTGCAGGCACTTTGAAGTGGTGAGGGTCCAACAATTACTGGACAGGACTTGAAATTCTTGCCCCTTACTTCCAAGGCTGAGATTAAAAAGAGTACAATCAAATTTTTTTTTTTTTTAAAACAGATTCTTTTAGATTTCCTGTATAGTTAGAGCTAGAACAAATCTCACATGAGTAAAATTTTCCACTACAGTGACTCTACCTGGTCATCAGGAAAGTAGTAAGTCTGGGATATTCTTCGCTCTCAGTGATTCCCCTTCTATCACCGAGCCAGCACAAAGCTGCCAGCTAGCTGCTTCAGTGCCTTGACAATAGGGAGTTGAGGTAGACAACAACGGGGAACAGGTCAGAGGTGGGCCTACCCCCCCTCTCCAGCTGAAGACAGGACAAGGGATACTCGTGTCACTGCAGTTTGTCTGGGTCAGTCTTACCACAACTGGATAAGCTATATACACATGTTCATCCATCCTATTAAAAGCATATCAAGGTAAGGCTATTTTAATATTTCATTGGAAGTATATATAAATGAATTGTCTCAAGTGGTTCATTATGGTATAGAGAGTTTGAGACCCACTGTTTTCTGAGTTCACTAATGCACCCTGCACTAACTACTGACTCAAGCCGGACTTACCCCAACTTCAACACTAGGCACCAACCCACCTTTGTAGACAGCTTTCAGTAGGAATCAAATCCTACTCTATTCAATGCCTCCCATGTAGAAATTAAGGAAAATGTATGCTTTGTAGTTAAGTAAAATGAAGAGGTTTTAGCAGTCATGGAAGGGCTTTGAAAGTATAGGGAGGAAAATTTAACAAGGTCTTGAAAATATTAGGTTCAAAAGTTAGAACAAATGTGGCATCTAGAACAAGACAAGTTTTGGGGAGAAGGCTAAGCTTAGAATGTGGTTAATGAGAAACGATTTCTGTGAAAAGGGGTATCTAAATTATAGATGAAGTTATAAACTGGTTCTAACAAATAGATGATGTTTTGTGATATATGATAAAAACTGAAAGTAATCTTTAATATACCAATATTATCTTGAAGGGGGCCCAGTCTTAAAATTGTATCTACTCAAGGACAGGAAAGGGGTCGACCCCAAACTGGCTCTTAGCTAAAGTTAGCAACTGGCAATGACATTACTTGTTTATTAGGAGGATATTAAAAAAAAAAGAAAGAAAAGAGTGAGCTCTTAAAGGGTTCATTGTTAGTACCTGCCTTACCAAGTTGGATCCAGCCAACATGGGTTTGAACACCTCAGGTCTAGTCCATTGTAAGTATCTTGATCAAGTACTTCTAACTGTGTTACTGTAGGGTGTAATAATTGCCTAAACTTTTAGACATGTTTAGAGCATTCGGATTTTATGAAGGAATTTATGACTGAATTGGTGTTATCGTTGATGCACAGTATCATGACATCAACCTTAACACCCCAATATTGCACATTAACTTATTTATAGACAGTAAAACATTTAAGCTTAAATTGCAATTATCTTTTTAGGTAGGCTCTTCAAAAGGTGGCTAGGTCATCAACAGAAGCCATATTGATAATCACTTGCTCTTGTTCATTGTCTCATGAATATTCACGCTTCATAGATGCCAAATGAGTTAGTGATGTTAGATGTGTTTAATGCTCTTGCCATTCAGATTTTATGGTCAAGTATTTGCTAATTTTTTAAAAATAGTGTTAATTTTAGAGTTTCAAAAATGATCGGTGTCTTGTACTATTAGTGTAGTATCACTTAATTTATTGCATTACCTTTCTGTAGGAGTCTTCTATCGTAGGATCATATTTTTCAACAAATATTCCTTGAACAAACTGTACAGTCTGCAACACAAAAAAGTTCCCTTATACAACTTTATATATTTTGACGTTATATAAACATATTAAAAACACATAATATTGTTCTAAGTGTACATATAATTGCCAAGAGCACATTCGTATATTTACTGAAGGCAGACATATGTCTAGGTGTAAAATATCTGAATATGTATAAGACAACAACAGGTAGACATTTCCTCCAGACTGTAAACAAATGCATTAGAGGTACATCCGTGTTCTAATACTTAGATGTATTTATCACCCAAGTTAGCGTGGATAAGTCATTTTAATGACTGTTTAAAGCAAATGAGTTCACAATCTATGTCTGAAAGACTAACATTACTATGAAATAGTTATTTACATATCCCGGGGAAAAATCAGCTTAATATAGTTAGATAGATACACATGTTGTATAGTTATACAGTAACTCCTCACTTAAAGGGTTAAAGTTGTTTCCTTGTTACGTTGCTGATCAATTAGGGAACATGCTCGTTTAAAGTTGTGCGAATTGGCAGCCGCCTGCTTTATCCACTACTTGCAGGAAGAGCAGCCTGTTGCAGCTAGCTGGTGGGGGCTTGGAACCAGGGTGGACCGGCAGCCCCCCTATCAACTTCCCCTATCAGCTCCCTGCTCCCCTAAGTTTCCTGTGCAGCAGCTGCCAGCAGGCTAGCAAATGCAGCTATCCCTCCCCCCACTGCCATGTTCTGCTTCTGCCCTCTGCCTTGGAGCTGCTCCCCGAGCCTCCTGCGTGCTGTGTGTGTGTGGGGACTAATGTCAGGGTATCCCCCTCCCCTCTGCTCCTACACCCCGCGTACACCTTCTCCATATAGAGCAGGGTGGGGACACGGAGGGAGAGAGACAGAGAGAGCCTCATGCAGCAGCTGCTCTCTCAACTTCCTGATCCACTTAAAAAGACAATGCACTTAAGAGTGGGTCAGCTTACTTAAAGGGGCAGTGTGCATTTCTCTCTCCCCCCCACACACAAGGTGTATGTCTGTCTCTGTCTGCTATGCTATCTCCCCTCCCCTCCATTCCTGCTGACTTGTAGAATGTGCGGCTACATTAACAACAATGTATTAACCCTTGAGGGCTCAGCCCAGTGCTAGTTCATCATTTAGCACAGGGGTTCTCAAACTGGGGGGCAGGACCCCTCAGGGGGTCATGAGGTTATTACATAGGGGGTCACGAGCTGTCAGCCTCCACCCCAAACCCTGCTTTGCCTCCAGAATTTATAATGGTGTTAAATATATAAATAAAAAAAGTATTTTTAATTTATATGGGGGGGGGCACTCAGAGGCTTGCTATGTGAAAGGGATCACCAGTACAAAAGTTTGATAACCACTGATTTAGCAGCAAGGCATTCCCTGGGAAATATCCCACCTTCTTACTTCACCACCTCAACAAAGCTTCACAATCATCATAGCTGTGAACAGTATTAAACTGTTTGTTTAAAACTTATAGTGTGTGTGTTTGTCTGGTGAAAAACATTCCCCCGCCCCCATTTACATTAATTCTTATGGGGAAATTGGATCGCTTAACATCGTTTCGCTTAAAGTTACATTTTTCAGGAACGTAACTACAACGTTAAGTGAGGAGTTACTGTACAGCTTTCAACACAAAATTTAAGAGCTGTTTTGTATTGTCTACAACCTATTTTATTAGTACTATAAATTCAAAATGTGTATCCTGGACTACTAAATGGCTGTCAATATTTTCTAGAACACTGAACTTCAGGCCAAGTCTTGCTCCCCGCATCTGCCTTTGGGGGGGAGGGAGGAGAGAGAAAAAGGAGTGTTCTGTAAGCTGGCTAGGGAGAATTACAGAAGCTGGCATACTTCGGTGTGGGATTTGTGGATCTTTGACTAAAGTCCAGTGGCTAAGAGCATAGGGACTACCACTCAACATCAAAACTGCAATACACCTCTACCCCGATATAATGCGAATTCGGATATAACGCGGTAAAGCAGTGCTCCGGGGGGGGGGGGGAAGCTGCGCACTCTGGTGGATCAAAGCAAGTTCGATATAACGCGGTTTCACCTATAACACGGTAAGATTTTTTGGCTCCCGAGGACAGCGTTATATCGAGGTAGAGGTGTACCAATGCAAGAAGATTCCATTACACCTTTTACCATAAATTCTGGATTCCTTCTATGTCAAAGCCAACTTAAGACAGGCTTGGTGCAAAATTTGCCCTTTAGTGTCTTTTTGCAGGGAAAAAGGTTTTACTTTGGTCAGTAGTCCATGGATGTAAGCTAAAGCACGTATAAAAAAGTTGAAATCCTGGAGCCCAGAACATTCACAGTTCCCATGCATGCTGGGAGAGTTATGGCTCAAGGTTCCTAAATTTTTCCATAGCACAAGCCATATTTTAATTAAGGCATGGTCTCATGAACTACCTCCCCCTCATAGCACCCATGGCAATTACACAAATTGCTTACACAGAAGATCTCTCAGATGCCATTTAACAGCTGGAAAGGAGACACCAGCATGGTGAAAAACCCAGTTTCCCACAGACCACCAGCATGTGCTATGAGACTTCTGTTTTGGAATATTATAGGTTGCTGTAAGGCAACTGAACAACTCCTCTGTAGAAACAAATACACTTCTAGTTTCTTCTTTCTAGTGTTTTTGCACATTATTTATTAGCACTTAAGGACCCAAATGGGATTAAGTCTCCCATTGTACTAGATATTAAAACAAAAATACTTGGGCAAGGACTGAGTTCAAAAGCCTAAGATTTTGACAATATGAAAGATGTTGAGTTTATCACAAGTAAATATCAAAAGGAAGGGTGTGATGACGAACAGGAGCAAGAGGGAATAGTTTCAGTTGGGAGATCTGAGAGCCACTCGCATAAGGGACTAACTGAAGGCAAGCTTGCGGATACCAGCTGTGATAAAACCAATAACTAAAGTTGTTTGGGGCCCCATGAGAACCACAATCACAGAACCTCCAATTT
>NW_020664419.1:58857609-58874276 GCF_002925995.2 Terrapene triunguis | reverse complement strand
CCTTGTAGCTATTGACAGTCAGAAAGGTCACATCAAAGAATAGTAGAAATTTTGCATTTTGGACAGTATGTGGCTGCTGCAGTTGTTGCTTTATGATTAAGGCTATGTTTGTTTATGTCAGATTCTGGAAGTCACGGAATCCATGACTTCCAGAGACCTCTGTGACATTCTCTGCTTCAGCCCAAAGGGCTGCAGGACTCTGGAGCTGGCAGCCAGCAGGGTTCTGGCAGGGGGCCCTCTGAAAGGTTCCAGCGACATGTGACAGACTCCTGAGAGGGCCCTCCTCAGGGTTCCAGCAACTGTCACCAGCCTCACGCAGGGAGGGGAATGCTTTGGGCGAGCGGCTGGGGGTGTCCCCCTGCAGCTTCCAGCTGCCGCAGGCAGAGGGGGAAACCCACAGCTCCCAGCCATGCAGTGGCGGGGGAAAACCATGGAGCTGCAGCAGCAAAAGTCAGACAGGTCACAGCTTCCATGAATTTTTGTTTATTGCCTGTGAACTGTCCGTGACTTTTACTAAAAATAACCATGACAAAAGTTTTAGCCTTGTTTAGGATTTATAAATTCAAGACTATATTTGCTAGTACTAAAACCCACCTACCATTCCACAATCCACTCTCCTAGCACATTTAGATTTATTTCTGAAGAGGAAGTCACTCAAGGTATGTTTCCAGTATTATCAGTAGCAAGTTTTACAACTTCAGTAACAGGCCTACTTTAACTTAAATATACTGAAAAGCAACACCCTAAATGTATCAGAGGGGTAGCCGTGTTAGTCTGAATCTGTAAAAAGCAACAGAGGGTCCTGTGGCACCTTTAAGACTAACAGAAGTATTGGGAGCATAAGCTTTCGTGGGTAAGAACCTCACTTCTTTACTTGCATCTGAAGAAGTGAGGTTCTTACCCACGAAAGCTTATGCTCCCAATACTTCTGTTAGTCTTAAAGGTGCCACAGGCCCCTCTGTTGCTTTTAACACCCTAAATGTTCCTCTTTAGGAAGTTCTCACCATCAAGATCTATAATTTAATGTTGTTATATATACACAACCATTTAACCAATTTGCTATTCAGTTTACACACTTCAATTCTAGGACTCACTTATGTAGTGTCAAAACCTTCATCCCTGGTCCCTTGTTCTTGTTTAAATACCCTTCCAAACTGCCTCTTTGAACAGCAGGATTTCTTTGTATGCTGGTATTCAGGTAAAGCCTATCCATAATGAATAGGCTTCTGCTCTAAGAAGTGCCTTAGTTGCCCATCAAAAGACCTTAGTCTGTACTAGGAAGTTATCATAGGTAACACTAGGATAAAAATAAATATAAAAAAACAAAAAACAAAAAAAAACAGCGTGAAGAGTAGGAAGCTTTCCTGGGTGAGTAACATCAAATTCTGTAGAATCCAGACCTTCATTTCAACACATTCAAGGACAGCACTCCAGTAGGAACCCCAGAACCTTCTGCTTTCCCAGAAGCTAGGGTGGGCAGAAGAAAAGCAAGAATTCCTCACTTTGGCTCCTGGACAGACAAAGTAGTAACCTCTTTCGTATTAGTCTATAGATGGTAAGTTTGTCCTCTGGCTAGATGTCGTCTTGTACAATTTCCAAGATCTGGGCATGCATGCATAAGCAGGCATGAAAGGACAGAGAACAGAAAAAGTAAAGTATACTGAGCTTCATGGAACATCAAGAGACAGACCACGGAAAGGTGCAGAATGATGCATCATAGATAAAGAAATGGGAGCACAGCAAAGAAATAAGGTATAATCAATGCAAGGGATACACTAAGTAGGAGTTTCAGGGTAATCACACCTATATTCCCTTTCCTGCCACACTCTGAACAGCGTATTGCCAGCAGTTACAAGTTACCACACAGCTCTAAGCAAGCACATTTATTCTTAAGGTAAAAACATTACAGAAAACATAATAAAAACAAACAGATTTAAAACCACACTAAACATACCAGGAGTCACCCACCAGTGTTATGGGGGCCTAGAAGCCAAAGTCTTTCCAACCCTTTTGCAAGGGTGCCCCTCCCCCGGACAGAAGGCCCTGTCTGTTTGCTGTATCAAAAAGAAGGTCCTGAGTCAGTTTAAACACAGCCTTTACATGCCAAAAGCTCTCTCCCCATCGGTCTCCGGAAAACCCAGTTTAAATCAGTATATGTAAGCTTCCCCCAGAAGGCAATAGCTCTCTGAAAGTGTTTAAGATGAGTCACTCAGGTTATCACCTTCCACTGTTCTTAGTTACTAATAATGCTGTAGCAACCTCCCCCACCCCCCCGTGAAGTTGCATACAATCCTGGCGTACCTTGATATATAACAGATTAATAAATTTAGCATAATATGTTGCCTTAAAGTTACTGCATGCAGTCGCGATATCCATCACAGGGCTGCAAATATTGTAGAGTGAATATATTTTTCAAAAAGTTTCACCAGTATTCAATGAATTTGTATGACATATCCAATATTTTCTCCAACCTGCTCTGTAGCCAATTTCTTCCTCCAGCTTTCCTCAAGAACTAATTCTATGTCTGATTTCCTGCATAATCTTGTCTCCATTACATTGTCTGTTCATTTTCTTTTACTCTATGCTCTTCCCAATCTCATCTCATTGCTTTGCTTTCTAGGTTTGAGACCCACGTAATGCAGGGGATGCTAGACCTAAATTCTGTGGTGCTCTGATGCAGGAGACTGAAGATTCTGCAACAGCTTTATTTTAAATTGAAAAGCCAAAGTACCAATTGTATTATTCATTTTCATATCAAGTTTATT
This sequence comes from Terrapene triunguis, assembly GCF_002925995.2. Lineage (NCBI taxonomy): Eukaryota > Metazoa > Chordata > Testudines > Emydidae > Terrapene > Terrapene triunguis. Next base: position 58,871,511 of record NW_020664419.1, on the reverse strand, counting down.
AACTTTGGCTGACACTGGACAAGATGCTGCATGAACAACTGATTTCCCTGGAGGGGAAATTCAACTTTCAATAGTTTGGGAAATAAGACTATAAGCACTTCAGGATGGATTTTTAAAAAAAGTGTCAAACACCTGTATCAAAGTATGCAATGACAATGTCAGAACATTCAGATATTAGATCTTGACTGAGTTTAGACTTGCTAGCAAGATGAAGCCACCGTTAGTAATCATTTTTTACCTAGAACTTGAACATAAATGTTCATGTCTCCCTACCAAGAAGGGGGTCACATTTAAAACAGTCCAATTTACAGGAATCTGGAGACCTCGGTTCTACTTTGACTTTTACTGATCTTCCCCTCTCTGTAATTCAGTTTCCCCATCTGTAAAATGAGGATAATGACGTTTGCTCCGATATTCGGGTGAAAAGAGCTATGTAAAATCTAAATATTTTTCAGCAAATGATTTTGTGAATGGCAGAGTTTGACAGAACAAAACTTGCTTGCAAGTAATTGCTGCCCCAAAGAGCAATCTACCGGTGGCCTGCAACTCCAGAAAGCAGATCCATCATTGTGTCCCACCCTTGGTCCTACAGGTTTTTTCCTCCCTCCAGCTGTGATAAAGTAGAATCCCTTATGTGTGAGATTGATAGCTGAAGACTCCTAAAGTGGAGATGGAACGTGGATTGGGGGAGGGGGAATCTGCACTGACAATCTTGAAGAACTACAATTACTGTAGGGAAGTAGTAAGTCTCTTCTTCCTGAATGTGTCAGTGTAGATCCCACTGTAGATGGGTAACAAGCAGTATCCTGCTCATGATGGTAGCAGTGAGGAGTACCAGCTATGTCAGTCAAAAAGTGATTTCAGAACTGCTCTCCTGAACTTAGCAGCCAGGTCCAAAGCATAATGCTTGACAGTCAGTGAGTTACTCCATGTCAAGGAGAGAGCTTTGCAGATTTCGGTCAGCACATTTCTGAAGCAGAAGGATGCCACTTGAGCTTTGGTGGAATGAGCCTTAATGTTCGGTGGGAGAGGTGTAGTAGCCAGCTGGGAATACGTGACACGTGTTATCTATTTCAATAGTCTCTGTGAAGAGATGGCCTAAACACATAGCTATAGCCAGAAATAGATGGGGACAGTCTGAACGGTTTAGTCTTGTCAACATAATAGCACAAAGTCCTGGAGACATTGAATGGGCGCACAATTTTTTCTCCTGATGTAGAGTGTGATAGATAAATGAGGACTTAGTGCTACCTTATACCGGTCCTCTGGAATGTCGCATGGGGAGTTTCAGCCATAAGTGCTTCAAGCTTGCTCACTTTTCTGGCTAAAGTGATAGCCACTAGAACAGCCTTCAAAAGAACATTCCAAAAGAGATTCAGAGGGAGGCTCCATGAGTCTAAGGAAGACTTTGTTGAGGTTCCTGGTGGGAAGAGGGTCTCTGGTGGGTAAGCATGCAATAGGTCTGAGAAACAGATACCATTAGGTGAGAAAAGAGAGCATGACTATACAGGAGGATGGGAAGCTGAAGTTGCTGACCTTAGCAAAACTTAATGGAAGACTGTCTGTTTTACCTGCAATAGGTAGTACAGAATCTGTTATCGAGGTTTGGTCTGGACCCAGTCTATGTTGGGATGCCCATATCAAGAACCTTTTTCATCTTAGGATATGTAGACCGCAGTCATGGTGTGTGGTATTCAGCTAACAACCTCACTGACGGGTGCACTGACTTCAGGTCTGGATGGAGTATCTGGCCACAGTACTGTGAGATTAGATCCGGGCAGTCTGAGAGTGAGACAGGTTCCTGAACAGATATTTGTAGATCTGTCAAACGAAACTCTACTAGTAGGGAAGTATAAGCATGATTGTGGTTGTGTCATTTGATTTTGACTTTACCCTGGAAATTGATGGAAAGACATATAGAAGATCTTGTGACTATTACAGAAAGAAGGTGTCAAATAATGTCCGCAGCCTCACACCTCCTCTGAACAAGAAGTCTGACACCTAGTGCTGAACAAGTATACCACCAGGATCTGCCAACACAGGAATATTGGCGCTATGACTGATCTCTACAGTGACCACTTGAGTAGTAACAGATTGTCTGTTCAGGAAGTCTGCCAGGTTGTTGCTGACTCCCAGGAGGTGAAAAGCTGTCCAGTTATTCTGTTTTGGTGGCATCATGCTAGGAGCTAGATAGTTTCCAGACATAAGGGAAGGAGTGTATGCTTCCTTGCATGTTGCCAGCCAGAATCTGCATGGTGGATTTTGAAAAATAGGCAGGAAAGCTATGCAGATTAGCCTGATGGCTTAGAGCTTCAAGACACTGATGTGGAGTCCCAGGTCTTCTGGGGACCAGTTCCCTTGCATATGCAGATTGTCCAGGTGGGCTCCCTGTCATATTTTTCAGAGTAGCAGCCGTGTTAGTCTGTATCCGCAAAAAAAAACAGGAGTACTTGTGGCACCTTAGAGACTAACATTTATTTGAGCATAAGCTTTCATGGGCTACAGCCTACTTCATCGGATGCATGTAGTGGAAAATACAGTAGGAAGATATATCACACCCCCCCCCCCCACATGAAACAATGGGTGTTACTATACACACTATAAGGAGAGTGATCAGTTAAGGTGAGCTTTTATCAGCAGGAGAGAAAAAAACAACTGTTTGTAGTGGTAATGAAAATGGCCCATTTCCAGCAATTGACAAGGAGATATGAGGAACTGTAGGAGGGTGGGGGGGGGAAATAAGCATGGGGAAATAGTTTTACTTTGTGTAATGGCCCATCCACTCCCAGTCTTTGTTCAAGCCTAATTTAACGGTGTCCAATTTGCAAATTAATTCCAATTCAGCAGTTTCTCATTGGAGTCTGTTTTTGAAGTTTTTTTGTTGGAAAATTGCGACTTTTAGGTCTGTAATTGAGTGGCCAGGGACATTGAAGTGTTCTCCAACTGGTTTTTGAATGTTATAATTCTTGACGTCTGATTTGTGTGCATTTATTCTTTTACGTAGAGACTGTCCGGTTTGGCCAATGTACATGGCAGAGGGGCTGGCAGATGATGGCATATATCACATTGCCAACTCTGTCCACATATCTATTCAGGGGATACCATCATAGGACCTAATCACAACAGCCACACTATCAGAGGCTCGTTCACCTGCACATCTACCAATGTGATACATGCCATCATGTGCCAGCAATGTCCCTCTGCCATGTACATGCTTATTCCCCCCCCCCAGTTCCTCACATCTCTGTCAATTGCTGGAAATGGGCCATTTTCATTACCACTACAAACAGTTTTTTTTCTTCTCTCCTGCTGATAAAAAGCTCACCTTAACTGATCACTCTCCTTATAGTGTGTATAGTAACACCCATTGTTTCATGTTCTCTGTGTATATACATATACATACACACACACACACATCTTCCTACTGTATTTTCCACTACATGCATCCGATGAAGTAGGCTGTAGCCCACAAAAGCTTATGCTCAAATAAATTTGTTAGTCTCTAAGGTGCCACAAGTACTCCTGTTCTTTTTGTCATATTTTTGGTTCCTTCAACCATGTCAGTCCTGTGACGACATGAAGTGGGATCACGACTTTCTGATTTAATTTAGTGTTTTGCTAGGAAATAGACCAATTGGAGTTAGAGCTGGAATGGCCATAGATCAGTGGTCTCCAAACTTTTTATGTCCAAGATCACTTTTTGAATCTAAGGGCAACCCAGGATTTATCCAGCCCCTTCCCCGAGGTCTCGCTCACTCCATCTCCCCCCCATTGCTTGCTCTCCCCCACCCTCACTCACTTTCACCAGGCTGGGCAGAGGGTTGGGGTTTGAGGGAGGGGTGCGGGCTCTGGGCAGGGGCCGAGGGGTTCGCAGTGTGGGAGGAGGCTCTGGGCTGAGCCTGGGGCAGGGGTTGGGGTGCAAGCTCTAGGAGGGAGTTTGGATGCAGGAGGGGTCAGGGCTGGGGCAGAGTGTTGGGGTACAGGAGAGGGTATGGGGTGCTGGCTCTGGGAGGAGGATCAGGGTGGGGCTTGGGGAGCAGGCTCCAGGAGAGGGCACAGGGTGCGGCCTCCCACCGGACAGCACTTACCTCCGGCGGCTCCTGGTCAGCGGCAGGCACAGTAAGGCTAAGGCAGGCTCCCTACCTACCCCAGCCCCACACTGCTCCCAGAAGGGTCCAATGCGCCCCTGCAGGGTGTGTGCGCGCGTGTGTGTGTGTGTGTGTGTGTGCGCGCGCGTGTGTGTGTGTGTGTGTGCGTGTGTGTGTGTGTGTGTGTGTGCGCGCGCGCGTGTGTGTGTGTGTGCGCGCACGTGCGTGTGTGCGCGTGTCCCTCTGCAAGCACCGCCCCCACAGCTCTCCCGGCCAATGGGAGCTGTGGGGATGGTGCTTGCAGGCAGGAGCACAGCACAGTGGGAGACCCCTGCCCCTCCCCCCTGGGCTGTGGTGGCCATTTCCAGGAGTGGCATGGGGCCAGGGTAGGCAGTGAGTCTGCCTTAGTGGCAGCCACGCTACACCGCCGGAGATCGTGATCAACTGGGAGATACTCTAGGATCAACCGGTTGGTGACTACTGCCATAGGTGAAGTCTAGCAAGCAACATTATGTATGAGCATGCTGACATATGGCTTAGCAGCCCCAAACACATCTACGATCATTGTTGGGTTTACTTTTATCTAGAGTAATAGCTAATGCATTCACAAGACCATCTTTGGCAAGGTACACTCACTGACCTGGAATCGATCAGCATTCAGTCTTATCTGTAACAGGCTAAAGGCTTATTTTTCTTAGTTCACTAAAAAACCCAGTTGAAAGAACAGGCTAGGTTTGCTGCCATCTCCTGCTGAGATCTGTCCTTGAACCAATTTTGAGCTGGAAGAGAGAATGATAGAGACAAGCGTTTCCATTCTGAATCTGACGTGTAAGTATTTGTGAGTCTCTCAGATCTAGGACAGGACAGAGAACCCCCTTTTTCGCTGAGACAAGGAAATATTTGAGTAGAAGCCTCTTCCCCTGTACTTCATAGGTACCTCTCAGAGCTCCCAGACAAAGCAATGACACCACTTCTAATTGTAACAGGCTCTTGTGAGAAGGGTCCCTGAAAAGGGAAGGGGATAGGTACAGGGTTAAGGAGTGGAAATGTATAGGGTAGTCTTGGGAGATGTTCAGTGCCCATTTGTCAGCTATGATGGCCACCGAGGCCTAGTGGAAATGGAATGTCTCCAGAAGTGATATGGATCCCTCCAGGACAAATCTCAGGCCCTTACTGGGCTCAGTCACAATACCAGGAAAGAGGTCACCATGGGGTTTCTTTTCCACTATGCCATTCCAGTTCTGATTGAGGACCTAGAGGCTCTGTCCTTGGAGTAATATTGTGTGTCCTTTTTTTTGTAATTTTCCTTAGTGCCTGGAGCAATGTTTGAATATCTGGCTTTGATTTAGTGACACTTTTATAGTGACAGGTGCTGACTTTGCTGCCTGGGCAGCTGGTGACTTTGAAGGGGTTGGCTAGTCACTAGTGCCAGCTCTGATGACATCCTTTTCACCCTCTTTCTACTGCCCAATTCCAATGTATAACGTGTGCCTGACTTGAGAGAGCACTGGCTGATGTTGGCTTATCTGGTGTCACTCTGGGAGTAACCGTCATCTCTAGGTCTCAAGTGACCCACATAGACTACCCTAGCAGATATAGCTTGAGCTGCACATCCCTGGATTTGCAGGTGCTGGAGAAAGAACACTTGCACACAGAGGCCTCTCTGGGATGTGGCTCTCCCAGAAGCAAGAGGCACTGGCTATGTCCATCCTTGACAGGGATCAGTCAGTCACAGGACAGGCAGGGTATGAACCCTGAAAGTCTGGAATTTGCCATAAGGCGTGGTGGTTAGTGTTAAGCACCCTACCCTCCTGTACACAGTGGGAGAAGGTGGTCTACAGTTTTTCGGAGCATCTAATTTGATGGGAGCGTGAAGATGAAAATTTCTTCACAAAGTTGGTTTAAAAATGGTTTCAAAGTTAAGAGTATTAGAACATTTTAGGCAAATTAAGTGCATGTATAGATTCACCAACAAAAAGTCAATCACTTCATTTATTGACAGGCATAAATCCAAGAGATATTCTACACTAATGGTAAAAACAAATTCAATTTTACAAAACTGTATATTGCCCCAGACTTACACATTCTGCATTGTCCCACTTGTATAACATTATTTAACATTAATTTAACCCAAACTGAGAGCAAACCAGGACAATTTCTACACTCAGATGCATAACAAGTGAAGTCCCTGCAAATGGCCTCATTCTCCCACTACGGCTAAAACAGTATGGCTGCAACATCCATACTAACTATAGAAATATGGTTGGCCAGAATAAGTTAGGAAGTGGAGAGACTTACTACTTTTATCAGATTAACAACTGAGCAAATGTGGGCAAAATTAAGTGATTAAATTTTACAAAACCAGTATGTATACGTACTGTAACCCAAGTTATGCTGTTTCAACTTTGCTGTATTTTGTTTTGTATTTGTTTCCCTTAGAACTGTTGACCATACAGATTAAGTATTATGTTTCTCCAATTAGTAATTCAAATGAAATTGCAGCAACAAAAATATTGACTAAATCAGTGGTGTTATGCAGTCTGTGGCAAGGGCCAAGTTACTTTTTCATTTAAGAGTCCAGGAATAGAGTGGACTGGCAAAAGGCAATTTTTGTGGTCTTGCACAACTTCAGAATGTGCCTTCTTAGCCAGGTTAAGTATCACATTTAGTTAAACATTTGAAACCTTCCTTCCTCTGTCCATTAACTCACCCTCTGTGCAACCCTCCTGCTCCTCCCTACCCCCAAACACTTTGGGAATCCCATCACTACTTCAACACTTCCCCTTCCATCTGAAGAAATCCTTTCCCCTTCTCCCACCTTTGGGGAAATATATTCCATTTCTCTACCACTGGAGAATTCCCTTCCTTCCTCCACTCTCTGGACATCTGGAGAGAGAAAATAATGAACAGAAGCATCCTCTTTCCTCCACCTGGGTTCATGAGGCTCAATGGTGGCAGCAGCAGTGAGAGCCAAGAGAGAGCAGGAGCCCAACCCTGCAGGCTCAGCTATGGTGGTAGTGAGATGGAGTGGTGGGTGGAATGGCTTTGGTACCAGTGCACAATCAGGCATGAATTCCTCAGTACATTTTCCAGAGCAGTATATATCCTCACTATACTGGTGAATGTAACCAAGCAAATACAGGGTGGGGGAAAACAAAACAAAAAACCCCACCATCATTGTCTCAGTAGCTGGCACAGTCATCCAATGAACTGGGAGCTGACCTGACCGGGATCTGTTCCACTTCCATCCCTGTAACTGACCCCAATATATGAGTGACCTTTGATAAGTTATTTCACCTTGATAGCCTCAGTTTCTCACCAGTGCAGTAGGGATGCACTTTCCTTCCATTGCAAAACATTGAGAGCTATGGCTGAAAAGCACTATGACTGTGAGGTATTAGCAAAACCAGACATGGATAAAGTCAAACTTAGATCTCAGACACATTTCAATCTTAACCTTCAAGTTGATGAGATCAGCAATAATGTGTTCCTAAGGTTAAGTTAAGCATCCTTTTAGTACTAAGGGTCTGATTTCCAGCAGTTTGGCAAGCGTACATTCATGCACACGAATGGACACCCGATATTGGATGTGCAGGCACAAAGCCCAAGTTTGCATATATAATATGGGGAGGTAAGTGTCTATATCTAGCCATTCACACTCAAGTCATTAGTTTCCATGCACATATGGAAGTGTGCATGAAAGTACACCTACCTACTAACTAAAAATAAGGCAAGTCAGTAGAAAAAAAATGTCTAAACTGCTTCAAAAGAGATCTATTAGTTACAGTAGTTAAAGGAATACTACTTACCAGAGCAGACTTTCCAACACCTCCTGAGCCAAGAACAACTAGCTTGTATTCACGCATGGTGAAAGTGTTAAGTCACCCCCTTGGATACCTAAAATACACAATAAAAAAAATTAGATCCCAAATTTCTACTAAAGTACAACCGCATTACAAGAACTTAAGTATATTACAGTGTTAATGTATTGTAACTGTACCTACAGCTATGTACCTATAGTGATGTTCACTATTTGAAAAAACTAATTTTAACACTAATTTTATATGGCTGATAACTCCAAGATACCTACCACTACATGAACTAAGGCAGGCATAATCTAAGCAAGCTGCCTCTTGATTTACTATACAACATGGAAACTACAGACCCTAACTGGCAGTCATAACCTGTACTCAGAATTACTATTAATAGTAGTAATTCTACTTATCCACCAACTTAAAAAAGGATGCCTCCAGAATACTTCCCTCACTGCCAGAACAGTTAAATTTATACCTTTTTAAAAAAAACTGTTTCTAGTTCAATACCAAAGGATTACACTATGTATCTCTGCATGCAGTAAGATCCATTACAAAATATTTCAGCCTTGTGAGTACAACTAATTATATATATCAATAACTAGTTTTTCCAATCTGCAAAACAGCTTGTAGCTTTTACTTCACTGCCTAGGGTTAGAATGTCTTTATCTTGCCCAAGGTCTACACCATTGTGTCCACTGATTTACTGAACAGTTAGATTCTCTCCCAAGTATTTGGAAGCAGCCAGCAATTTTCTTTACCTACACACAGGCTTTCCATTAACTGAGGCACATATACACATGGGACACTATTCACAGACTAAGTCAGAAGGGACCATTAGATCATTTAGTCTGATCCTGTACAACACAAGCCACAGAATTTCATCCAGTTACTCCTGTGAACCAAATAACTTCCCATGGCAGTTTGTTCCAATGGTTAATCAAAAATTGGTACCTTACTTCTAATTTGAATTTGTCTGCCTTTAACTTTAGATATTGGTCTTGTTATACCTTTCTGATAAATAAAGCAGCCCTCTAGTACCTGGTATTTTCTCTCTGTGAGGGTACCTGCACACCATAATCAAGTCACCTCCTGATTTTTTTGGGGGGGAGGAGCTTAACAGACTGAGCATCTTCAGTCTCTCACTTTAAGACTTTTTTCAGCCCTTAAAAAAATGTGGTTCTTCTCTGCATCCTCTCCAGTTTTTCAACATCCTTATAAAAAATGTTGACACCAGAACTGGATTCAATATTTAGGATCTCTCTCACCATTACCATATACAGAGACAATATGAATAAGGAAGGTTACTTTTAACTACTTCCCTACTTATACATCCAAGGACCACATTAGCCTGTTTTGCTACTGCATTGCTAGGGCCCTACCAAATTCATGGTCCATTTTGTTCAGTTTCATGGTCACAGGATTTTAAAAATTGTAAATTTCATTATTTAAGCTATTTAAATCTGAAATTTCATGGTGTTGTAACTGCAGGGGATCCTGACCCAAAAAGGAATTGGGGGGTGTAGTGTTGCAAGGTTATTGTAGGGAGGGGTTGCGATACTGCTACCCTTACTTCTGTGCTGCTGCTGGTGGGGTGCTGCGTTCAGAGTTGGGTGCCTGGCCAAAAGCCACTGCTCTCTGGTTGCCCAACTTTGAAGGCAGCGCAGAAATAAGGGTGGCAATACCGTGACCACCCCCTAAAATAACTTTGCAACCCCCCTCCCCCCCCGCAACTGCTTTTTGGGTCAGGACCCCCAGTTTGAGAAACACTGGTCGCCCCCATGAAATCTTTATAAAAGAAAAGCACACAAAAGACCAGATTTCACCGTCTGTGATGCATTTTGCATGGCCCTGAATTTGATAGGGCCCTGAAGACAGATGGGGAAGGTGGGTGGGAGGGAGGGGAGGAGCAGAATTGGAGAGAATATCCCACTTCTACTGTGTGAAGAACCCAGTGGCCTGATGTTATTTGGGACCAAGCACAGCAGAAGTGGGACAGACGGTTCAGAAAACACGGGTAAGGATCCGGTGGAGAGACAGGTGCACCGTCCTCAGTTGCACCTTCAAAAAGGCCTGTTTAGAAGCTGATTAAGGTTTGGACTGGCCTTGGCCCTGCCCCAAAGGGGGGTTGGAAGGCTTGCACCTGACGTTCTTGCCCCTTCGTCTATAGAAATCCTGCCTCGGCTGAGGAAGATATGGTCGCTGTTGTTGCGGCTGGGGTGGGGCTTGAAGTGCTTGCGTTGGGTTGCCGGCATGTGCATCCCCAATGACTTCATGGTAGCCATGGAGTCTTTCAAACTGTGCAACTTGGAGTCGGTCTGCTCAATGAATAACCCCGCACCCTCAAAGGCAAGGTCCTGCAGGGTTTGCTGCACCTCCGGGGGTAACCTGGATGCCTGAAGCCAGGATGTCCTCCTCATGGCTATGCCGGAGGAGAGGGTACGGACTGCTGAGTCCGCTGAGTCTAGGGATGCCTGCAGCGAGATCCAGGCCACCGCCTTCCCTTCCCTTCCTCGACAATGGCAGAGAATTCGGTCCTAGAGTTTGCAGGGATCAGCTCTTTAAACTTCAACATGGAGGCCCATGAGTTGAAGTTGTATCTACTAAGGATAGCTTGCTGGTTAGCTATCCTCAGCTGAAGGCCCTCGGTGACATAGACCTTCCTACCGAAAAGGTCCATCCTTTTTGCCTCCTTAGATTTGCGGGCCAGGCCTTGCTGTTCCTGATGCTCTCTCTCGTTAACCACCGACAAGACCAGAGAGCAAGGCTGCGGGTGTGAGAACAGATATTTGGAGCCCTTGGAAGGGACGAAGTATTTGCGTTCCACACCCCTGGAGGTTGTCAGAATTGAAACCGGAGTCTGCCACAGAGTCTTTGCACCTCAGTCTGGCATGCTTCCCCCAGACACTTTAAGCAAGCCCTGGGCTCACGGCATGCCCCGGAGCCCGAGGAGAGGTTAGGGATTGGGGAGAGATCCTGCTCCCAAACCTCACTATCTAAACTGTTTACTATGTAAACTAAAACGAGTAACTAGAACTAACTAGGGAGAAACGCTAATGAAAGCCCTTGCTGAGCAAGCAAACGCTGTTTCAACGGCTGTCCTGGATGGTAAGAAGGAACTGAAGGGGGGTTGGGTTGGCAGGGTGACATATTGAGCGCTATGAAGGCACCACTGCAGAGGGCTCCACAGCCAAGCTGATGGGAGCTGCTAAGGGAAATCTTTCCGACGACCGTGCATGCGGCGCACACACCCCTAATTGGAATCGATATGAGCAATCACTCGAAGAACAACAAAAGCGATTAGAGGTCTAGAAAACATGACCTATGAGGAAAGACTGAAAAAATTGGGTTTATTTAGTCAGGAGAAGATTGAAAGGGAACATAAACAGTCAAGTATGTAAAAGGTAGTTATAAAGAGGATGATAAATTGTTCTCCTTAACCACTGAGGACAGGACAAGAAGTCCTTGGCTGAAATTGCAGCAAGGGAGATTTAGGTTAAACATTAGAAAAAAAACTTCCTAACTCTAAGGGCAGTTAAGCACAGGAACAACACACTTCGGGTAGTTGTGGAATCTGTTATTGTCTAACCTGGTCTTAAAAACCTCCAAACATCTGTCAGGGATGTCTAGATCAGTGTTTCTCAACCTTTTTGAAACCAGGGGCTGGCTTGCTGACTTCCTAAACTGTGTCAGGGAGATCTCCGGGACCTGCGCCAGTCCACGGACTGGTCATTGAGAAACAATGGCCTAGGTAATGCTTAGTCCTGACTCAATTCAGGGGACTGGACTAGACCTACTGGGGTCCCTTCCTGTCCTACATTTCTACGATTTAATGATCCTGTATCAAGAATATCAATTTTTTGCGATTCTTGATAAGTTCTTGGCCTCAATGACTTACTACAATTGAGTTCCAGTCTAATTACACAATGTGTGAAAAGTAATTTCCTATCAGTTTTAGTTTTGCACCTTGTAATTTTATTGAATGTCATCCTGTTCTCGTGTTAAGAAACAAGGAGAACTGAAGCTCCTGATCCATCTTCTCTATACCATACCTTGTCATCATCTCTTTTTTAAAGGTAAACAACCATTTTTTTTTTTCAATCTCTTCATGTGTTTTTCCCATGCTCCTAATCTGTGTCACCCTTCTCTACCCTCGCCATGCCCCCACTCCCCCCAATTCTGCAATATCCTTTTGGGATACGCTATGAGTAGTGGTTCACATAGTATTCTAGAGGTTTCTGCATCATTAATTTATACAGTGGCTTAATGTTTCCCATATTCTCCATCCCATTCCTTATGTATCCCCATCTTGTATAGTTTTGATCAAAAAACCAAACAGTATTGTGAACAGCTCAGTGAAGACCTCTGCAAGAGGATGCCCAGGTCCCTCCCAAGTTGATACAATTAATTTAGAACCTTGCAAATTGTAAGGTTAAGTTTTTCCCCCCTACTTGCATTGCCCTGCATGCATCAACACAGAACATTTGCCATTATGTTGCTCATTCATCAAGTTTGTTTAGATCACTCAAGTTCCTCACAGTCCTCCAGTCTTAAATAATCTAAGTTATGGCATTTGAAAATTTTGCTACCTGACTTCTCAGCCTTCCTTTCCAGATCATTAAACAATATGGGGCCTAGTAAGGAACCTTGAGCCACTCCACTGTTAGCCTTTTGCTATGATAAAAATGGACTATTAAACTGTTTTCCTCCCCCTTCTAGTCAGTGTTTGATCCATGACAAAACTATGCCTCTCAGTCCATGACTACTTAGCAGCCTCTCCTGAAAGTCGTCAGAAGACTTTTGCAAGTCTAAATAAGTCATGTCAACCACTTCTCTAATATACACTACTCTGACATGTTCAAGTTTGAAGTGATTAGCGAGATAGGATTTTCCTTTGCAGAAACTGTGCAGGTTAAACCCTTATCACATGGTCTTCCCGGTGTTTTATTCTACTTATTAGTTTCAACCAATTTGCCAGGTACAGAGGTAAGGCTTACTGGAGTGCAATTCCCTAGATTATCCCTAAGTATAGGTAAAACATTCGCTACCCTCCAATCCTCTGGCACAGTATCTGTTTTAATGAGAATACTTTGAGTTCATATTACTGCATTTTTAAAATATACAGAACAGCCTGGGAACAGAAGCAGTGCCAGAAAGCTTCAGCAACAAAATCCTCTGGGGGTGGGGGTGGGGGTGAGTGCTTGGGAGTACAGTATAAAAACTGTTCTGAACTCTAAGACTCCCAGAACAGGATCAACCAACCTCTTCCTTGCAAGGTTAAAAGGAAGTTTTCCAAAAACCCAGTCTGACAGAATTATTTAATCAGCCTTCAAATTCAGTTAGTTGCTAAACTGTAGTCAAAATTATCCACTTCAAGAACCAGCATAATGCCAGGTATGTGCATACTACAGTCTCCCCTAGTCTAAATCATTTTAAGAATAGTCAACAGCCTAAACAGACATTTTCAACAGCATACTAGCTGTAGAATGAGAAACAAAAAGCCAGCTGCTAGTTGATTCTGTTCTTGTGTAACACATTGCCATGTGGGAGATCAGAGTTACTCATCACACAAATTCTCACACCTTCAGCAAGCAACAGTTGGAAGCGTAGGGAGGTGGCAGCAGTGGAATAATACTGACTAGATGTTCAACATTGCTTCAACATAGAAGGTACTCCTCCAGACTGATAAGTTAATGATAAGCAACACTAGTACTTCCAGTGAATTTCATGTGGAAGTTAAGACGCTTTTAAAGCAGATATAGTTGTAGGTCAGGATCGGCAACCTTTGGCATGCAGCTCGCCAGGGTAAGCCCCCTGTCGGACCAGGCTGGTTTGTTTACCTGCCGCATCTGCAGGTTCGGCCGATCGCAGCTCCCACTGGCTGCGGTTTGCTGCTCCAGGCCAATGGGGGCAGTGGGAAGCGGTCAGCACATCCCTCGGCCCGCGCCGCTTCCCGCAGCCCCCATTGGCCTGGAGCAGCGAACCGCAGCCAGTGGGAGCCG
>NW_020664419.1:58749352-58857509 GCF_002925995.2 Terrapene triunguis | reverse complement strand
GCAGCCCCCATTGGCCTGGAGCAGCGAACCGCAGCCAGTGGGAGCCGCGATCGGCCGAACCTGCAGATGCGGCAGGTAAACAAACCAGCCCGGCCCGCCAGGGGGCTTACCTTGGTGAGCCGATCCCTGTTTTAGGTTAAAAACCCAACCACACACAAACCCCACCTTCTTTCCAGCCCCCTATCTCGGCGAACTGGTCTTCTGCCACCTCCCCAGCCTGCCCTTGAATTTTGGGGGCTGCTAGACAGCAGAACCTATTCACTATACTGTTAAGGCCCATCCTCACTACATATTTTAAGCTGTATTGTAACTAGGTCCCTAGCTTTGTAATGTAGGAGACTTTAATGTCCTCAATAGCTAAGAAATATGAACTATCACCAATTCATCTCAGTGAAGTGTAGACTCCAAAACCCAATGACAAGTTAAAAATGTGCAATTTGTCACTTTTGCAGATACATCCAAATGGTGTACTTATCCAGTTTTCGTTGATTCTTTTTGCTGAGGATATGCCATTAGAACAAGGTTGCAAGTTTGGCGGGAGAGTAATGAGGGTATATTCTGAAGAGGTTTGATGAGTTGCAGTAGTGGGCTTGCAAGACAGTAGGGTGGAAGAACAAGAGTCACTAGCATGTCCTGGCAGTAGAAGATAAACCAAGGTTTTTCAAATCTGGCTTCCTGAAGTCAGGTGACGTAGCATTGCCAACCTCAAGCATTCAAAATATTTGAGACTGGTAACTTCAGGAACTGGGGTTCAAGACAGACCACTGATGAGAGCTGGCAACACTCCCAGTTTTTGAAGTGTTAGCACCCAACCTGGCAACCAGTGCTGAAATGGAAAACCACTGGAGGCACAACAATTGGGGGGGGGGGGGGGGGGGGGGGGAGAGAAGAAATCAGTTTACCTATTTAGATGCCTAATTTTTGGCACTCAAGACTGGAAGATTCTTGGCATAAATGTCCACTTGCCAGGCTGTAACAATATATGAGAAGCCATTTCCCTCCCAATATTAAGTCAACTCATATTTAGCACCAGCAAATAATCAATTCTACTACATATGCTACTCTGACTTGACTGGGAAATTACACAGTCACTTGCTTTTCTGGTAAATATAAGCCACTGCAGAAATATAACTGAAGGAAATACCGGACTTCTCCAATCTCCTCTACACTCACATTCAAACTCAGTCTCAGTCTCAAGCATCCTGTGAAGAAAGATTCTCCCTGACACCTGCCTGTCAGCCACACCAGGAAAGCCAGGCACTAGTGCCATCTTCCCTTTCCTCTGACAACTCTGCTTTTTGACACCTGCTCAACCAGTCTTCCTCCCACTAATTCAGTTAACCTTATTCCACACTCTTTCAGGCCTACCTGAAAAGCTCAGTGCTGTCGTCCCAGTAACACTCATTCCAACCTCAGCTTCCTCTGTTCTTGTACAAGACCCAGAAAACCTAACACTTGGCCAGATAAAATCTTGTTTCCCAGTACAAATACAAGTTGTCAGCCATAAGAGAAACTCCTGTAGAGCCTAAAAGGGGTTTTAAAAGCTGTCCAGACAGTGAGGAGAAATGAGGAAGCAAGAGGCCCCCCCAAAAACCCTTCCTCTCCCAGAAAGGAAGAAACCCACTTTTCCCCACATCATTCCATAGTACATTCTTGGAACAGGTGGAAAAGACGGTGACAGTCACACCCTCTTTTCCAGGTTCCAGTTGTGGAGGTGTGGATGGGAGGTATTGAGGATGGGAAAAGGATCCCTGGCACAATAGGTCACACCTTCACTAGCAAGAGCTGCCAACAGATAGAATCATCACATTTCTCTCAGAATGGATGGGGTTGACCATCCCTGGCAAGGCTGCCAGATCACCCTTGCTGCTCCACTTCTAGGATGCAGACAGGATACTGACCAAGCCAGCTCATCAACCCTTCAGGAACAAAGACAAGGTTGGGAACACTGACTAGTACCAAGAGAGCTGCAATCTTGTAGGCCCTTGTTTTAGGTTAGTCAAGAAGAAAAAAAAAAAAATAAGGATGCCCAAGCCATAGAACAGCCGGCAGAGGTTTGTTCCACCTCCTAGAGATTGGAAACAGTTGGACCCTGGGAGTGAGCAAGACCCATAAATGGTGACATCACCAAAAACCAGTTTTCGTCTCTTTACCTGCTGAAAGAGAGAATGCATTACACAATGCAATGTGTAATGCATTCTCTCTTTCAGCAGGTAAAGAGTTGATAAAGAAGGAATAGGATGATAAAGAAGGAATATTTAACTGCAAAACTACAAATATTGTCAAGTGGCCTGAAGTGGGTGTAGTACCTTAAATTTATTAATTTACACTAGCTGTACTTCACTTTGATGATAGTCTAGGAATTTAAGGGGTATCAGGAAGTTAAAATTGTGGCATCTCATTGACAAATTTATCTTTTGATAAATGACTGAAATCTTGACATCTAATCAGCAAATAAAACTGGGTATTTTATAACTATATTTCCTATCTGTTATTCAATATTCAAGTTTGAACTATTCTATTGGCTTCAATTTCCAAAGAGTTTACACAGATATACTTCTTTAAGCTCATAAATTGTGTTTCTGCACAAATAAGTATAGGTATAACTAATAGCTAAATTGTGGGTTAAAGAAAAAAAAATGCAGGAAGTGCATGGGGGGAGGGGGGAAGGAGTGACCAGCAGTAGGTGGCTGTGTTACTTCATAATGTAAACACACACTAATTTGTTTTCATAAAGACACTTCATTAGTTGTTCAAAGGATTCACACAACCTTTTATTCTAACACCTATATATAAAAAATAGAGCTTTAAATTCACCTTTTGGATTCAGAAAGGGGAGAGAAGTAGCATTTCCAGAACACTTTTACCAACTGGCACAGGTATCAATCTAAGTCATATATTCAATCTTCCTCTGCCTTTAGTTTACTCACTCAACGGAGCCTTGATCTTGTTCTCTTCACTACTGGCTGCTCTCAACTAATTTGGTAGCCACTGACATTTCCCCTTCCCTCATAGCTCTGCCGCCTCTGCACCACAGCAGCACTAGGAAAGAAAGTTCCAGGCAGGGAGTAATGAGAGGGAGAGGACCATCATTACCAGAGCGGGGCAGAACAGCAACAAGAGAAGGGAGTGAAGAAAAAACCTAGAGAGCTTACAAGTCAAACCTCTACATCCTGGCTGTTAAAGACCAACACCCATTACGTTCAAGAACAGGACTTACATGTTGAGATTAGACAAGTTTAATATAGTTTCAGATTCTGCTAGCACTAGACCTATGTTTTGAAGTCTAAAAATAGAAGCAGGAACTTCCCTCGCAGGAACAAATATCATCCAAACAAACCTTACCAATATTGCCCACAGATTGACAAATTGCTTTCTCAAATAATTCAGTAGAGAATTCACAAATTAGCTCTATGTCATGGATGGTGCTGTGATAATCGCCCTTAATACTAACACCATGATTGTGCATGTATGCACAGAGATGACTGAGGATGGCCTCTCCAAATCACAGAATGCTTCCTATTTCCTGGTCACGGGAGTAGAGAGACAAGAGAAGCAATAGAAAACATGGATGAACACCCAATCCCCTCCAGGTTCATTACAAACAGGAATTCTTCTATACCCAATTTCAACAAGACTTCTTAGTTTCTAGATGGTTTTGTGGCTCAATTCGCCAGGACAGAGGATGGATCTAACAGTACAAATGTACGCAGAGGCCAGGAAATTAGTGACCAGTGAACCAAATGGGTTGAAGTGACAAGAATAAAAGACGCTGAGTGTGAGGTGGAAGAGGAAGTGCATTGTTGAATAAGCCAACTCCTTTCCCCTGGTAAGAATCTTTAAGGATGCATCAGAATGACTGCTTGGAGGATTCTATATCTGAACGTTGCACTTGCTGATGCAAACAGAAGTGCTTGGTAAAGGTGTGGATGGAGATCCAAGTGCCCATTCTGTGCCCCATCTATAAATGCATCCCTCTGCCCGAGAACTAGTCATGGTTCTAACATGTTGTTAAGATCAAACAAGGTGGTTCACCAAAACTTAAGATCCAGTGGGAGAAGACCCTCTAAGAAGTGTCAAGACCCTTCAAGGACCCACAGAGAATAGGGAAGAATGGAACTTCCCTAATGTCTGTGTCCACAACAAGTAGGTCTATAGGGACCTACAAGTGTTGAACCACCATCAAGAAGACTGCCTTCCATACCCTGTGATTAGTGCAGAAGCTGAAGGAAGGTCTTCTGACCATAATGGAGAGATTACTTTAGTAAGAAAGCTAGGAAAAGTGAAAAGTACTATTTCAAGAAGAATGAGGTGGTAAGGAAGAGAAATTGCAGACTACCAACAGGGAGAACTTTTCAAGAAAATAGTGGTACACTGAGGGGGTACAGAGAGAGGTTTCAAGATCTGAATATCATGTTGAGGCTCCCTGGAGGAACTGGTGATTTGAGGACAGACCTACAGTAGGACATGGCTCTTTAGTCACAATGGGATGGGTCCCCACTGGGTGGGCCATTTGATTTCAAAAGCAGTAGAGGACAAAGTCTAGGTGCACAAAGAGTTGAGTAACATTTATCAAAGCCATTCTGGAACAAATCCAGAATGTTTGAGAGGGAAGTAGTCGTCAAAGTTCAGTGGGACTAGTATCAGACTGAGAAGACAGCCTATGCTCTGTAGTAAGCTGTGTTGATATTAAAATGGTTCTGAAAATCTTTAATATTGCTATTCTTGTGCTAGGTTTTTTATTATTAATTAATTATTATTATTATTAAATAAGAGAGCTCTTCTCATGAACCATCCCAGTGCTTGCTAATGGTAAGGGCAGGGTGGAAGAAGGGCCCTTCCAGACTCACTGATAGGTGTGGAAGTAGTTCTGAGGTTGCCAAACGCTCCTCAGCCACTCTGGAGTAATCATTTGAGGTCTAAAATGATACTTGATCAAGGAACCAGATTTTGTCAAAATATTAAGCTCTCCATCAGTTTCAGGAGGAAATGAAATAAAAAGTGAATTAAAAAAAAAAAGTAAAAATTTTGCTCAACTCCTTCAACTTCAAATTTTGGGATCTTAATGGGAGATGGAAAGGCTTACCCAGTAGTTGCATCCACAATCCCTCCCAAATGACAAGATACTAAGGAGTGAGTAAGCTACTTTTTGTTCATATCCAGGTGAAAGAACTAAAGCAACTGTAGAGACATGCAACATCTGAAGAACAATCTGTTGGGACTTAAGTGAGATAAACTAGTCACTAAGGCAAGCAAGCAAACGCTCCCTTTTGGGAGCATTTTTATCACGTCCATGACGGCCCAATATTAGAAGACTTCATACTTTCTGGAAAAGTAGGACTCTTTATTTGGTTTCAAATTCAGCATCCAATATTTATGTCACCCAAAAAATCATTAGTCGTTTTTGAAAAGTCTCGCCCTTGACTTTGTGCATTCACCAATTCCTGTCTACGAGGGCAGACTAATTTTTGCTATCTACACTACACTATTTTAACTTGTAACTTATTTGATTAATGATGGCTCCAAGGAAAGTTAAAAAAAAAAAAAGTCTTGTAATGTTATAATCAATTAGGTACTAATTTGTGAACAACAGAATTCATTTTATCTTGAGTCTTCAAGTTAAAGCTAATGAAACACTTTATTCTTCTAAAAATATACCAGGCACAGAAAAAAGTATTAGGAAATGTGCACATTAATATACACAAATGTTTTCTTTATTTGTTATCAACTACTTTTTATAAGACTAGTTAATTAGGGTTTGTCTTAAGATCAACTAAATTGACTTCCATAGGATAATCACAGAATCAAGCCACCCAAATAAAACTAAAAAGCAGCACATTTCAATGAAATTCTTATCCCCAATCTATTCGTACTATATTTTACAGTCAGACACTATTTTGCTCTTATTGAGATTAGAACAAGATAGGGGATTTAGTAATCACGGCCAAACAATTAAGAGTGAGAATGAAGAATATTTCATTAGTACCAATTACTTTCAACTAATGAATTATCTGTTCACCTTTACTTTTGGATTTAAGAAATGTACTTCTATTTATCAAGTCCCAGGAGAGGCCTCAAACATTCTACAGATTTGTGTATATTTGAAGTATAGAAAAACCACCCCACTATTTAGTCAGCTGAAGCCTGGTTAGTACACAATAAATGGTCTGACCCAGTATGGCCAATGGTCCTTCCAGCCCAGTATCCTGTCTTCCGACAGTGGCCGGTCCCAGATGTTTCAGAGGGAGTGAACAGGTCAATTTACTGAGTGATCAATCCCCAGTCACGTAGTCCCAGCTTCTGGCAGTCAGCGGTTTAGGGACACCTAGAGCATGAGGTTGCATCCCTGACCATCTTGGCTAATAGCCATCCATCACCTTAGTCTCCATGAACTTATCAATTATTTTTTGAACCCAGTTGTACTTTTGCCCTTCACAACATCCCCAATGAGTTCCACAGATTGACTACATGTTTTGTGAAGTAGTACTTCCTTTTGTTTATTTTAGACCTGCTTCCTATTAATTTAGTTGGGTGACCCCTGGTTCTTGTGTTGTAACACAACCCTCCCCCAGCTCTTTTCCGAGTTAAGCAATCCATCTTTTTAATCTTTAGTCACATGGAATCTGTTCCATATCCCCATATTTTTTTTGCCCTTCTCTGCACTCCCCCTCCCCAATCCTAATATATCTTTTTTGGATTAGGACAATCAAAACTGCATGCATGTATTCAAGGTATGGATGTACCATGGATTTACATAGATAAAACATTAAATATCATAATGCCACTATCGCTTTTGCAATGGTTCATAACATTGTTAGCTTTTTTGACTGCTATGGCACATTAAGATGTTTTCAGAGAACTATTCACAACGGTGACTTGAAGATCTTTCTTGAGTGGTAACAGCTAGTTTAGACATCATTTTGTATGTATAGTTGGGATTATGTTTCCCAATGTTCATTTCTATGCATTTATCAACACTGGATAACAAAATGGCAGATGAATTTCAGTGTTTTAACTATCTTGAGTAATTTTGTACTATTTCTAAACTTTGCCACCTCACTGTTTACCACTTTTTCCTGATCATTTGTGAATACACTGAATAGCACTGGTCCCAGTACAGATCCTTGAGGGGCTCTGTTATTTACATCTTTCCATTGTGAAAGCTAACCATTTATTCCTATCCTTTGTTTCCTATCTTTTTACCAGTTACTGATCCATGAGAGGACCTTCCATCTTATCCCATGACTGCTTAGTTTGCTTAAGAGCCTTTTGGTGAGAGACCTTGTTAAAGTCTTTCTGAAAGTCCAAGCATCCATTGGATCACCTTGTCCACATGTTTGTTGACACCTTCAAAGAATTCTAATAGACTGATGAGGCATTATTTTCCTTCATAAGAAAGCAGTGTTGCCTCTTCCACAAAAACATATGTTCATCTGTCTGATAATTCTGTTCTTTACTATAGTTTCAACCAATTTGCCTAGTACTGAATCTATCAGTTCAAAGATGATCATAGGATTATCAGCCTGTGAGCCTTTTATATTAAAAAAAACCCTCCCCCCGCACAACTGGCATTCTATTGGCTATCCTCCAGTTATCTGGTACAGAGGCTGATTTAAACAACAGATTACATACCATAGTTAGTAGTTCAGCAATTTCACAACTGAGTTCCTTCAGAACTCTTGGGTGAATACCATCTGGTCCTAATGACAAATTACTGTTTGACTTATCAATTTGTTCTAAACCTGCCTCTATTGACACCTCAATCTGGGACGTTCTTTTTATCACCTAAAAAGAATGGCTCCGGTGTAGGAATCTCCATCATCCTTGGCAGTTAAGATGGATGCAAAGAATTCACTTAGCTTCTCCTTTAGTACCTCAACCATCCAGTGGCCTCACTGACTGTTTGGCAGGCTTCCTGCTTCTGATGTACTTAAAAAAAGTTTGCCAGTTATTCTGTTTCTTTTTTGGCCTGCTTAATTGTACTTACACTCTGGCAAGTCCAATGTAAATGTTCATTTCTATTTTCCTCAGTAGAATCTGACATTCAATTTTTAAACGATGTATTTTTGTCTAACTGCTTCTTTTACTCCGATTAGCCATGGTGGCTTTTTTTTTTTTTTTTTTTCAGTTTAAAAAAATTTGGGTTTTACATTTAATTTGAGCCTCTACTATAATTTTTTTTTAATAGTTTCCATGCATCTCACTCGTGTGACTGTTCCTTTTAATTTCCATTTGACTAGCCTCCTGATTCTTTAGTAGTTTGCCTTTTTGAAGTTCAATGCTACTATGGTGGGGTTTTTTGGGTATTCCTTCCCACCCACAAGAATGTCAAATTTAATTACGTTATGGCCGCTATTTCTAAGCTGTTCAGCTATAGTCACCTCTTGGACTAGTTCCTGTACCCCACTTAGGACTAAATCAAGAATTGCCTCTCTCTTTGTGGGTTCCAGGACTAGCTGCTCCAAGAAGCAGTCATTAATGGTGTTTAGAAATTTCATTTCTACATCTTATCCTGAGGAGACATGTTTCCAGTCAATATGAGCATAGCTGAAATCCCCCATTATTACTGGGGTTTCTGTTTTTGTAGCCTCTCTAATCTCCCTGAGCATTTCAAAATCACCATCATCAGTAGTATATTCTTATGGCGATACTCTTATTATTCAAGCATGGAATTTCTATCCATAGAGATTGTATAGTATTGTTTGATTCATTTAAGATTTTTTTTTAAAAACTATGGCTGACTCTGTGCTCTCTTTCACACACAGTGCCACTCCGTGACCAGCACAACCTACTCTATCATTTCTGTATATTTCGTACCTGGTATTACTATGTCCCCCATTGATGATCATTATTCCACTAAGTTTCTGTGATGCCCATTATAAAATATCCTCATTTAATACCAGGCATTCAAGTTCACCCATCTTAGTATTTAGACTTCTTGTATTTGTATACAAACACTTATAAAATTTGTCAATATTTAGTTGTCTGCTTCCACGTTATATAATTGAATGCGACTCATTTGACTGTTCTCTTCAGTTTCTATCTGTACTCTAGCAACTCCTCCCCTCTTTACTAGGATATAGAGCAGAGGTCAGCAACCTTTCAGAAGTGGTGTGCTGAGTCTTCATTTATTCACTCTGATTTAAGGTTTCGCGTGCCAGTAATACATTTTAACTTTTTTAGAAGGTGTCTTTCTATAAGTCTATAATATACACCTCTACCCCGATATAACGTGACCCGATATAACACAAATTCGGATATAATGTGGTAAAGCAGAGCTCGGGGGGGTGGGGGGGGCTGCGCACTCCGGTGGATCAAAGCACGTGAAACCATGTTGTATTGAACCTGTAATGCGGTAAGAATTTTTGGCTCCTGAGGACAGCGTTATATCGGGGTAGAGATGTATAACTAAACTACTGTTATATGTAAAGTAAATAAGGTTTTTAAAATGTTTAAGAAGCTTCATTTAAAATTAAATTAAAATGTAGAGCCCCCCAGACCGGTGTCCAGGACCCAGGCAGTGTGAGTGCCACTGAAAAATCAGCTCGTGTGCCACCTTTGGCACGCATGCCATAGTTTGTCTACCCCTGATACAGAGCATCTCCCCAATAAATCCTCCCTGAAGGATGTCTCTGTCCCAACAGTGCACTCCTCTGTACTTGTCAGCTTTCCGCCACCCTTTGTTTAAAAACTCCTCCATGACCCTTTTTAATTTTACATGTCAGCAACCAAGATTTTATATTATGTCAACAATGATGATTTAGTCCATTACGTGCATCTGCATTAGGGGTGAAATCCTGGCTCTAATCAAGTCAGTGGGAGTTTTACCACTCATTTCAAAAGAGGCCAGGATTTCACCCTAGAGGTTTGCTCCAGTTTAATTAGACTGATTTAGTTAAAGTAGTGCAAACTTTCAAGTTTAGAAAAGTCCATAAGAGACAGGAGCAGAAATACTGATGTCATCAAAAGCCTTTATGCCTATACTCCAGTCCAAGAGTAGCTAATTCTTCCTGAATATACATACCCTTTAAAACAAAATTCAAGCTGTGAAACAAGTGTTTTGATTTTTTTTTTTTTTTTTTTTTAAATAAAGAGGAGAATAAAAAGGACTGCTGTATTTATAGCCAGCAGTAGGACTACCAACTCTGCAAGTGAACCTGCTATTTTGGCAAATGAGAAAAGCTGACACTTGTTTTATTTCTTCCCTCTGTAACCACAAAAAGCTATCAAAGGAGGCAAAATTAAAACATTTGTTCAATCAGATGGATGCGAACTAGTTCCTCAAAAATAATCTCAAAGTGCAAAAAGATCTTTACACAACATTTTCTGTTCAAATCACTATCTCTAATATCTAAACTAATGTCTCAGCCTACCTTCAAAATGTTTACTATAAGTTTTGTAATGAAGAATTTTAACTAATGATACAGAGCCCATCTTCTCTATAGTGAATTCAAACTGACCATCACGACACCCGTTTAATATAGTTAGCCAGAAATTACACTAGTAACTTCCAACTACAATTCATTTATGAAGTATGTGGGACCCTACACTCCATATTCTTCATAGATATATGCTTATGATATGAATCTGGCATAACTAAGCTGTGTTTTATGCAATATGGGTCATGTGAGGTATCATTGGAAAGGTTATGATTTACTGAATGTAATTATCCAATTTGTATGCATGTATCATTTCTGTATCTGAAGTTGGAAATATTGACAATGTAATAATTACATCTGTGTTTTCACCTGGGGAACGCCCACCAGACAGCATGCAAACAGCCTGGATGGGCCATTAGGAAGGACAATAGGACTTTGAAGATACTAATCTCCCTCCTTCCTGAGAAGTTTCCTGGGCTGCTGCTTTGATACCACCTCCCTGCCCAAGGAAGACGACTGCTGAATATACTTGAAGAAACAAAGGAACTAAGCTGGGGGGAGGCGAGGACAGGAGCTGAGCCCGGGCTGGGAATGGTGTCTGGCATGTGAAGGATATACCTGGAGTTTTAAGCTGCAAGCAAGAGCTGTCTGTCCACAAAGAAATTCTGCAGCCTGTTTAAAACAACATTTAGGGTGAGAAATTATTATTTGTAGCCAGTATTCTGTAGTGTATTAAGCTTAGTTTGCGTGTTCTGTTTTATTTGCTCAGTAATCTGCTTTGTTCTGTTTGCTATCCCTTAAAATGTAGGGTTTGTAGTTGTTAAACTTGTTTTTTGTTTATTCTAAAACCCTGTTTGTGCAATTCATAACCGGGAGGGAGGGGAAAGCTGTGCATATCTTCCTCCACATTGAGGGAGGAGGCCAATTTCATGAGCTTACGCTGTATAGATCTTTATACAGTGCAAGACAATATAATTTTGGGTTTACACTCCAGAAGGTGCGTGCACCAGAGTGCTGGGCAATCCCTGAGCTGAGTCTTCCCCCACAGAGCTGATTGCAGAATCAGATTCTACAGCTGGGAGCATGTGTGTATACGTGCGTGTGCAGCAGGACAGGGTGAGGGAGCCCAGGGTGGTGGAACGGGCAAGCTCAGTGGGATCCCAGCACATCAGGTGGCACCCTGGAAAGGGGGTGGGGGGGTCCAACCTGTCACAGTATGAACAGAAAATTTTATGTAAATGTAATATAACTACACCTCTACCCCAATATAAACGCGACCCGATATAACACGAATTCGGATATAATGCGGTAAAGCAGCACTCCGGGGGGCAGGGCTGCGTGCTTCGGCGGATCAAAGCAGGTTCGATATAACGCAGTTTCACCTATAAGACAGTAAGATTTTTTGGCTCCTGAGAACAGCATTATATCGGGGTAGAGGTGTACTTTGGTATTTGAATGCCTTGTGAGCTACAAGTTGCATACAAACTGTATGGTGCATTTTGAAAAATAAAGTTATATGCTCTGTATTTTAGTCAGGCAGAAATACTGAACTGCTACAAATTCAGCTCTACTATAGCCACTTGTGCTTTTCTATAAAGTTTAGGTCTCGTGAGCTACAGCATACACAAAGCCTCCTCAGAAGTGCACTTTACAGAAGTCTCTTAACCTGGGTTTCTACCTGTCTGTACAGGTCTATTTGACCTCTAGCTGGTCTCAATCAAGAAGCTAGGGTTTGAGAATTGACAAAATCCCAAATGGAACTACATATTATAAAAAACCACCCTAAACAAACTGATAAGTTCATGAGAAAGTTAGTTTGGTGACATTTAACTAATGGAAGTCCTGTCTTGGAAAGAGATCTAATACAGTATATTTGGGATACTTCCCTTTCTTTCATAAGTTACAAAAATCATTGCTTAAATCTAAACCATAGTCCGACAATTCCTAGAGGTGGTACAATGTTTTGAAGCTAAAATTACTTAAGTTTGATGAGCTCTTCCCTCCCCCCTTTTTTAATACTATAATTTTAATGTCAGGAAAGCAGAGTTAGAATAGGACCATGTTAACATTAAAACTTCCACATTAAGACTTAAGAAAAATCATGGATGACAATTTTCACTGAAAGTACACTTATTGGGCTCTTTGGAGGACAATGCTCACTTAGCAGAAGTGACGGCACACTGAAGTCTATTTTTACTACATGAAATCATTCACTAACATTTTTTCCTGTGAAGGGGAAAAAAAAAAAAAAAAAAAAAAGTATTTTAACATTATCTTCAGAAAAAAAAATAAGATCCAGCTTGAGTTATCCATGATATCTGCTTATACTTGCTGATTCTAACTCAATTCTGCTTGTTATATTGATTGCCTGCTGAGCCAGTCAGCCTATGTGTTTGGTTCCCTTGATGTGACTGGCCTTTATTGACATTAGATGATGCTCTGCCCAATTCAGGAACCCTGCTGTTATCCTGATGTGACAAATCCTTTGTTGGCCATAAACAAGCAGGGAGAGAAAAATCATTAAAATGTTAGCAACTGGTGATTTTGGATGAATTATCACCAGGGATCCTAGAAAACCGTTGCCACAGAAAAACATAGAATTCACATTTTTACACAGACTCTTTAGTTTTTATTTTTTCACAAAATGTGAAAGTAGAACCCTGTTTATCCGGTCCTCTGTTATCCTGCTCTCCACATTAACTGCCCCGAGCGGGAACTGCAGCCAATGGGAGCTGCAGGGGTGGCGCCTGCGGGCGGAGGCAGCACGCAGAGCTGTCTAGTCGCGCCTCCGCCTAGGAAAAGCAGAGACAGGTTGCCGCTTGCAGGGAGCCGCCCGAGGTGAGCACTCCCCACCCCAGATCCAGCACCCTGAAACCCCTCCTGCACCCCAACCCCCTGCCTCTTAGTTAACAGGAATTTTTCATTTACCAACAGCTCCCCCATTCCCCCAACATGCCAGATTAAAAAAAAACTTTTACTGTAGATGGTTTAACAAAATTGTTTTAAAACAAATACAAAGTTGGGTTTTTTGTTCCCTTGGTCTTCCAGTAAGAACAGATTCTTGTCTGAATTATAGTGGCATTGACTTTACTGGAGAGACAATGTCAATTTACTTTAATGAGTCATACTAAACCTGTGTTCTGTGGAACACTGTTAGAGCCTCCAGAAAAGTTCTGCTATCAGATTAAGAAAACCCAATTCTTGTGGCTGAAAGGAACCCTCTAAATGTGAGCCAATGCCTCTCAGTCTTCCTCAGTATGAGCAACTGACAGCTGTTGTTTATACTGTGACTATAAAAGTATCTGAGGATCCCTTACTGCTGCTGACACCTAACCTCACTATTTAAGAGTACAACTTTGTTAATTTCATGCAAATCATTTCAGCAGAATTATTCAGATATTCTGGGGGAAGCTTACTACTAGGGGCAGAAATTGAGTTGAAGAGTCACTATTTTAAATTTTAACCAACTTTCAATATGAAAATTTTAATCCATCCCAAGTTTAATCAATCAGTTCAGTCTCTGCTGAAGTTGCCTTCTTTTTATACCTATGTTCTAAGGAATAATATTATTTTAGTTAAGTTTTGTCAGGGTTTGTCTGCAGGAACAATTAGTTCTCAGCTGGTGTGTGGGTCAGTCCTTGGCAGGTGAGTGTGAGAAACTGTTTGGGTGGACGCTGCTGATGCACATGAACAGTTTGTTAATGCGATCTGATTTAGCCCCATTTCAAAGAGGACCAGATTGCACTGCATTAATGAACTGTTAATGCATGTCAGCAAGGTCCATGTATGGACAGTTAGTCTGTGGCAGGCCAGCATGTGGCAGATACATACCTCAACTTGCTGCACATTAAAAATGTTGCCATTGTTTCTTCCATCATGTACTTTTTTGCTACCTGAGCAGAGTTAAACACTCAAATCAAGAAATGGCAAGGTTAAGAGTTCTGTAAGAGTTAGAATACTATGTTTCAGAAATACAGTAGTTAGAACTGACCAAAATTCAGAGTTCTTGGTTTCAATATTTTGGCATCTCGTTTTGAACTGACTCCCAATGAGGCAACACAGGGAGACAAGCAGACCAGGAGTCTGGCAACCTTGAGATCCCCAGCCTGGGGCAATCTGCATTGCATGGCTGCCCCAGAGGCGTGGACCCTGAGAGTTGGTCACAGGACTTCCAGCTCCCTATTATGGATCCAAGAGTTGACCAGTGGCTACAGCTGGGGCACTTAGAACTTTCAGGTTCCTGGCTCCAAGCAGGGAGCCTGGAAGCCCTGACATGCCAGGGCTGCCAAGGAGCCCCAGCTGAAGCCCAGGTTCTCAGAGTTCTGGGCTCCTTGCTGCGGAGCACGAAGCCCAACAGCGCTGCCATAGAGTGGGTCATCCAGCAGTGCTGAGAGCAGGGCTGACTGACTGTCTGGAACATGGGCTCCTTGGCAGATTCCATGAAACCATTAAAGACTTGCCAGAACATTTCACTTCAGCAAACTGGTATTTTCCAATTAAACTTAACATTTGTCAGAAAACTTTTGACTAGCTCTAAAATAGTATCTTGCAATGAAAGACTATTCGATATACACAAGAGTTAAAAGGTAAAAGCCAAAGAATTTTTTTTTTTTTATTAAACTGAGCTTGTGCACGTTTGCTTATTTACAACATATGAAGGAGATCTAGAAGTTTAGTTGCTTTTAAGAAAGTTTGTCTATTTTTTAATCTTTGGAAAAATCAGGAATACCAACTCATCATATTTGGTTTCAATCAGTGCTTGGGAGGTCTCAGAATTTGTATTGTTAGCACTTACACCTTACCTAAAATGGTTGTGTCTTCAATTTTAAGACACCTTTTCTTCAAAATTTTACTATAAAGCAAGATTTTAAGAAGACTAATCTTTCCCCTCTCAATTTTCCCTTTGTTCTTCTAATGTCAATGCATTAATTCTCCAGTTAATCTTCCAGGCTACACAGGACCCAAATTTCTAATGCAATAGAACTTCTTTATACATCACGAAAAGATTAAAGGGTACAAACACCTTTTTTCTTCCTTTGAAAGTCACCTTTAAGGCTGCACGTACAACATATTCTGTCATTTCCTGATTCAAGTTCTTAACCACACAAATTTAACTTAAGATTCTATACTAGTTCTTTCTTTCCCTAATCTTGCTCTAAAATGTTTAAGTAGAACTTCTAAGCTTTGCTAACTTGCAGGAGAAATACAGATGGTGCTTGTAGCAATGCCTTTATAGTTAAGCTTGGCTAACACTTCCCAGTATAAGACCCTGCTTTCATTTACTCAAAAATTTGCTAAATTTCAACCACTTAGGCTGAAGTTTTCCAAGTAGGACCTTTGCCTCAAGCTGAATTGCAGTTCAGGCATTTCCTCCAAAATAAGGGGAAAGGGAGTTTTGACAATGTTAAAATTTTCTTGCAACCATATCACTGAGCTCTTGCTCCCTCATATTTTAGATTAGAGACTTAATTTGTCAAAGGAATCACGCCTGCAGTCAAGGATGTGTCTTGGACACAAAAATCTACCCAAATTTAGCAAGGTTATTAGTTCCTGAAAAATCTCAGTTCACATATAATACCCTATCCCTTATATGGCACTTTTTATCAGTAGATCTTAAGCCCAGTAGAGATGTTAGAAGCATTATTCGCCAAAGATTCCATCTGCATCGAGATTATTCCATCCCCACTGTTCCTATATGCTGACCAAACTGAGAATGCAACAGATTCCCACAAAATGACTGAACATGCTCAAATGCAGAGGTATAAATGAGAGGAGAGGGGCTAAGGGTAGGCTGGGGAAGGACACACAAGTTAGACCCTTCTGCATCTATTAGAGCAAGGGTGTGCAAACTTTGTGGCCCGAGCGCCACATCTGGGTGGGGAAATTGTATGCAGGGCCATGAATGTAGGGCTAGGACAGGGGGATGGGGTGTGGGAGGGAGTGCGGTGTGCAGGAAGGGGCTCAGGGCAAGGGGTTGCGTGCAGGAGGGAGCCCAGTGCAGGGGGTTGGACTGCAGGAGGGGGCTCAGGGCAGGGGGTTAGGGGGCAGAGTACAGGAGGGGTTTCGGGTGTGGGCTTTGGCCCGGCAGTGGCACGCAGCAGGGCTAAGGCAGGCTCCCTGCTTGCCCTGGCACCCCGCTGCTCCCAAAAGTGGCCAGCATGTCTGGCAGTGGCTCCTGGAGGTGGGGTGAGGCGGGGCTGGACAGGCAGCTTCGCCATGCACTGCCCTCACCTGCGGGCACCGCCCCTGAAGCTCCCATTGGCCGCGGTTCCGCATTCCCGGCCAATGGGAGCTGCAGGTGGGGGGGGGGCGGTGCTTGCAGGCGAGGGCAGCACATGGAGTCCTCTGCCCTGTCCCCATCCCCCAGGGGCTGCAGGGATGTGGTGCCGCCCGCTTCCAGGAGTGGCGCAGGGTCAGGGAAGGCAGGGAGCCTGCCTTAGCCCCGCTTTGCCACAGGACTGGCAACCCCGTGGGCTGGATTGAAAGCCCTAACAGGCCAAATCCGGCCCGTAGTTTGCCCTCCCCTGTATTAGAGCATAATCCTCTGCAGAACCTGGAATTGAATCCAGGATTCCAGAGTCCCAACATTTCTAGTGGTTGGTCCATATGGAGGATAACAGCCCACCACTTTTATTAGTTACCCCTTTTTAAATGACAGAAGTCTGTGCTGCGGATCTGAAAGTTCCAACTCTGATGACATGTAAGAGTCAGTATAGTTCTAAATAATGGAATTTGTGTTTTTAAAAAAAAGTTAACCCAAAAAGAATACAAATAATCTTATAGGAAGTTCCAAAATTACTATTGCCTGTGGTTTTATTACATGATTACATACTATTTTTCATCAGGACCCCTGCCTCGTTCAATGCACAGAACCGCCCTGTGCGCAGGGAATGAGTCAGTGTAGAGAATGAGGCTGTTGCCATCACTTGTTGAAGAAGTTGGAAGGTATGCGGCAAAGGAAGCAAAAGGATGCAGGAAGAGAAAGGATGATCTTACAGTTAAGGCAGCAGAATGCCACTCTCAATTGGATTCTATCCCTGCCTCTGCCACAAAGTTCTCACGCAATGTTGAGCAAGGCATGAGAACCTAACTTTACGGGTGGCCGGCCAATGTGTGTTCATTTTCTCTGTGCCTACCTTGAGCCACCCCAGGCTTGATTTGCAGATGTGACAAATGCTTAAAAATGCAATTCAAGTTAATGGGAGAGCTGTGCTTTGAACATATGAAGCACTATAAAAGTGCTAAGTACTGAGAAGTCAGGCCTTAGTTATATCAACTTGGGCATCAAAATTAGTGAATATTTGTAGCTTTAGTCTGGGTGCCTCAGCTCTCCATCTGAGAGCTGGGAATAATACCGTCTTACCTCAAGAGATAAATTCATTAATGTTTGTGAAACATGAAACAGATGGTATGGTAATGAGTGGTAGCGTAGAAAAACCCATGCATAAATTAATACAGTGATCAATTGAGGTTTTAAACAACATGCAGCAAAAAAGGCATGGGGCCACACACTGAATGAGGATGAAAAAAATGCTGAATTCACCATTCATCCTGCACACTGAATGTGACAGGGGACCTGTGGAAAAAAATACTACATCACGTAATTAGGTTTTTCGCCTTCCTGTGCAGAGTGGGGCACAGGTCATTTGCTGGAGGATTCTCTGCACCTTGAGGTCCTTAAACCATGATTTGAGGACTTCAATAACTCAGACATAGGTTAGGGGTTACAGGAGTGGGTGGGTGAGATTCTGTGGCCTGCGTCATGCAGGAGGTCAGACTAGATGATCATAATGGTCCCTTCTGACCTTAAAGTCTATAAATCAATGAATTAAAGACTGTAACAGCACCCCCACCCATCCCCAATCAAATTAAGGTCCTATAGGCAAGCTTAATTCTGACATTTCCTAATGTTTGAGTGCTTGACTTTGCAACCTTTTCATTCTTCTAATGTATTTTTTTTTGTTTATAAATTCACAACTTGTGTAAGCCTCACATAGGCACTATTTTAGCTACACTCTACTGGGTCATCTTTTCTCATCTACTTAGCAAGAAACTGTTCTTCTGAGAACTTGAAGAGCTTCATATCTGAGGAAAGCTTAGAGGAGGGAGGACTCTTGCCTGTGTATCTTACAAAGTGACCAGAAATCCATTTGAACTCTTTCACATTTAGTAAGGTCACAGGGATTGAGCAAAGAGCACGTGCAGAGTAGCTGCATCAGACCACATGCATGCCTAAAACACTTGCTTCACTACTCAACTGAACTGTCCATGCATGCAACAGCAGTTTAGTTTCAGCTGCAAGTGCTACAAGCTTAGTACGTTTCAAATGGGATTTTATTGCTAAATGTGAAGAATGAGATTTTCAAAGAGTCATAACTGGAAGTCAAGAAAAATAATTTCTATTCTATACCTTTTTAATCTCAAATATTTAAGCTTTATGTCATTTTAAAGTGTTTGCAATATTTTTAAATAGGTAAAAGATCATTCCTTTCTTTCCCCATATTTAGGTAGAAAAGTAACTCTCTCTTAGGATTTCCAAAAGGCAAAGTGCCTTATATGGACAAAGCCTGGAAGATAACCAATCAAAAAAATTCATAAGTTTGTGTTTAATTGCACACAGGGGGATTAAAATGGATATCATTACACAAGCTTACTTAGCTGTCACTATTGCTCCTGCGATAAGTGCCCAAGCAACCCAAGTTTATACACAAGAATAATACATTTTGCAATTAAGCTCCATCTTAAATGAGCAAATTAATTTTCCATCAAGCCTTTTTAAAAAACAGAAATATGACTGGGTGGGCCTGATCCAGCAGTTGCTCAACACACATCTTAGACTTTAATGGGGTTTACATGTGCAGAGAAGCAATTCTGAAACATTTAGTTTTCCCTCCTCCACTTCCCCACACTCCTCCATACAGCTTGCTGACAAACTGTTCATTTGCAGGTCATCTTTAAAGAAAACAGGTGCAGTTTTCTTGCTTCTTCATGATATATAAAGCTTTTTAAAAACTTCATACATTAGAAACTCAGATGCAATCTAATTTAGAAGCCTCTCTGAGAACTGGAGAACTACAGTAGAACCTCAGAGTTACGAACACCTCAGGAATGGAGGATGTTTGTAACTCTGAACAAAACGTTATGGTCTTCCAAATCTTTACAACTGAACATTGACTTAATACAGCTATGAAACTTTACTATGCAGAAGAAAAATGCTGCTTTCCATTTACTGTGTTAAATATAAACTACTAAAAAAATATTGTACTGCTTTTTTTTTTGTCTCTGCTGCTGCCTGATTGTGTACTTCCAATTCCAAATGAGGTGTGTTGTTGACTGGTCAGTTCATAAATCTGGTGTTCGTAACTCTGAGGTCCTACTGTACTAAAGTGACATCAAAAGCCAAGAGATTAACACTGAGCAATAGAGAGGAAAGAGCTTTAGTCAGGAACAGTCCAGATTGGTAGGAAGGGTTAGGTCAGGTCAGGGTTGGCTACCACACACTACCTCAGTGGTCAACAAAAGGATATCCCCTATGGCCAATCTTGACCCGCTAAATCAAGGAAAGAGTGCTAAAACTTGGCTTACACTAGGGGAAAATTGCATTGTTAATCCAGACCTCTCCTCTTAATCTAGAGAAATCCAGACGGTTAAAAACTGTTTAAAAACTTAGTTTCAGCAACTAAGTACTCAAACAAGCAAGTCTGTTTAACATTCAAATCTCTCTACCCTTTATTTAGGTGAGAACTAGCAATACATTCCCAACAAGCCCCCCAGGAAAATAAGGGAAGGCCAGAATTGCAATTACTGATATTTCCAAGGTTACAAAACAAGGTGACATTCAGCCCTAGCAGATATACCATGAAGCAAAAAAGGACACAAGTCCTTGAAATATTTTTTTTATTGATCACCTTTAACATTGTCTGCAATTTACAGGAACTTTCTATTTTATAACAGCTGTTCTAAGATTACTTGTCCATGTATTAGTTCTGGAGATACTAGTAACACTGGCAAATAATATACTTGTTCAGAGGAACTGGATGCAATTAAGGTTCAAATCATTCACCCTTTATGTTGTAATGCTTGCAGGAGAGGTACAAGTGGCCCCGGAAACTGAGAATCCCCTCACAGGATTAAAAATTAGAAGCTTGCAGAAGAGACCAGGGATGCGGCCTCCTAGCCACATGGTTTCCAGGGAAGAAACCCCTTCAACAGAGGGGCCTGATCTATATTTCTGTGCTGCTGCCTGGCCTTTCTGCCCTGGCAGTCTCGCATAGCAGCAGTTGCTTCAAGTACTGTCCACTCCCATTTGGCTTTCCAGTTGAGAATCTATGGACTAAGCATAAAAGTGATATTGCAGAGTGGCTTTTCCCAGTTCCATTGTAACAGTAGTTTGGGGTGCTGTCAGAGGAACTTCTGTAAGGTCTCACGAATGAATAGTGTATACTTGGTGAAAACCACCACCGAAGAACCAGAAGTCAAAATATGGTGACATTAAGGAGAAGTATCTCTGGAATGATGGAGCTATATCAGCAGCAGTTTCATTTTATATCCAAAGTTAACTACTTTATACATTCTCAACCTTGACAGTAGCAACCCTCCTCCCTTTGTTTATGGCTAGAAGGAAGAAAGTACCTAAAACCTTTTTCTGTAATAATATGTGGTCACAGTATGGAGGTGGTTGAGAACCACTTAACAGTATATAAACAAGTGTAAAACTTAAATCACCCTTATTCCAGTAGCCTTAAATATTTTATAGGTTTTTCTATGTGGAGGAGACATGGTAGTCTGCAGCTAAAAAATAATTCACATGACTAATTTCATTTCTGGAAGAAGAATTTTACCACAACAATGCTAGAGGGAAGGATATTGATCTGCTCTGTATGGTGGCCACCAGGTAGTGCTTGTCTAGACTTGGGACTTGTCAACATGGGGAAACTGAACAGCGTAGCTATAGCAGAACAGCTATTCCACTACAACGGTGCCAGTATAACTTCCCTATGTGGACACTATTCTGGACTAAGAGGGACTAGCTATTCCACTATTGCTATGCCAGTCATTGCCCCATGTAGGACAAGTGCTAGGATGAGAGGTGCTTTTTAAAGAATATTTTGCTAGATGTTTTAATTAGTGCTGTTTAAAGTGTATTAGCACTTAGACACCTTTGAAAATATGTGCAACTCCTTGTCAACTCTACCAGAGTTGTTTTTTTTTTTTTTTTTTTAAAAAAACAGCACAAGACATCTCAGCTAACTTTTTAAAAAATAACGAAACTCAACTTTTTCTAGCTCTTGACAAGGCCTTAGAGAAACTACTCTCTCTAGTCAGGTATATGGTCAAGGACGGTAAACCGGTATGTGTATGTGCACGTCAGGGTTGTGTTAGTTACTTCTGATACTCTTTCATCCATTAGGAAGAAGAGGATGTCCAAAACATCCCTTCCTCTCTCAAGATGCAACAGAGCTGAGCAAACACAAGGTTCTGTATCCAACTCAGCAGGTATGCAGATACTTTAACATTACAGGACACGCATCTCCTGCTTCAAAATACACACCAAAGCAGACTGAAAAGTGCCACTGCCCACAGCCATGCACTGAACTTTAAGATTCTGATGTTACCATACGTAAGGCGGAGTCTTTCACGGAGGTCACGGATTCTGTGATTTTCTGGCATCTCTAACTTCCGCAGCTGCTGGTGCAGCTGGCCCTAGGGCCGCCCGAGCAGCTGGGGTGCTCCGGCGCCCCCAGCCGCCTGCCCAGGAGCAGCAGCAACCGCTGGAGCGCGCGCACTCCCCTGACAACAGCAGCGTCTGCTGGAGCGCTCCTCCTCCCCCACCACACAAGATTTAGTTAGGGATATTTTTAGTAAAAGTCACGGACAAGTCACTGGCCATCCTTTTTGTTTATTGCTCATTGCCCGTCTGTGACTTTTACTAAAGATACCCGTGACTAAATCATAGCCTTAACCATAACTATATTGTAAGTTAGAAAAAGGAGGCAAGTATCATTGGAAGTTGTGACAATTTTGTTTGAGCAAATGAATTTAGTTTTAGTGGAAAGTGAACTGAGAGTCCTCAAACAGGGGTGCCCAACCTGCAGCCCACCAGAGCACTTCATAAGGCCCATGCTTCAACAAAATATACTAATGGCAGATTTATTAGCATTTTGTCATTATGTTTACATCATTTTAGCTTATACAAGTGTGTAAATAGACAATACTGTACACTTATGTATTTAGAGATAAACAACCTAACAAGTTGAACCAGTGCCTGCTGCTTTCCACAGCTCCCATTGGCCGGGAACAATGAACCGTGGCCACTGGGAGCCGCGAGGGGCCTTGCCTGCGGACGATCAACGTCAGCCAAATGTCTTGCAGCCCACAATCAGCTTACCCTGATGGGCCGCATGCGGCCCGCAGGTTGCCCACCACTGTGTTAAACTGTTAGTTAAACTCCAGTACACTTGCTCCCTCTCTCTATCCATTTAGGAATTTCTATATTCCATTTTGTGGACCTATTCTCCCCCAGATTTATACCTGTGCTGCTACTCCAGCAAAGCTCCATCAAAACTAAAATGGTAGTCAGTTTTACTTGGTCCCAACATTTTCTCCAGCACAGCACGAAACAGCTCATACAGGCTCAGTTTTACTCCTGGTTTTGAATTGTCCTCATAGTCGGGTTTTCAATCAAGATAGCACAAATTATATCCAGGGTATTATATACCCCACATTGCAATAGTACAGTAGAACAGTAAGTTTGTAACTCTGAGGGTCAACCACACACCTCATTTGGAACCAGAAGTATGCAATCAAGCAGCAGAGACCAAAGAATCAAATACTGTACAGTACTGTTACATGTAAAAAGATTTAATAAAATTAAGGAAACTGTTTTCACTGCTTGTTTCATTTAAATTAAGATGGTTAAAGGCAGCATTTTCTTCTACATAAATAAAGTTTCAAAGCTGTATTAAATCAATGTTCAGTTGTAAACTTTGAAAGAAGAAACACCATAATGTTTTGTTCAGAGTTACGAACATTTGAGAGTTACAAGCGACCTCCATTCCCAAGGTGTTCGTAACTGAGATTCTACTGTATTGAGTACTCCACCCACTCAGATGAATACTAACAAAATTACCACACCTAAAATAAAAGTTTTGTTTACCCTCATAGTTTCTTTACTTTGTACATTTTACAGCAATTTGTGATAGCCAATTTCACCATACCCTCTGTATAGTCACCTTCCCCTTCTGTTGGGTCTTTTTCACAGGGGAGAAAACGAACATGTAAACAATATAAAAATACAACTCTACCCCGATATAATGCTGTCCTCGGGAGCCAAAAAAATCTTACCGCGTTATAGGTGAAACCGCATTATATCGAACTTGCTTTGATCCGCCGGACTGCGCAGCCCCGCCCCCCCGGAGCACTGCTTCACCACGTTATATCTGAATTCGCGTTATATCGGGTTGCGTTATATCAGGGTAGAGGTGTATATAAAACCATGAAAATTGGTAGACAGACATAAGGATAAGCCTAGGACACATAACTCACTTAATTTAAATTGACAGTCAAAAGCTGGTGTGCCTTTAACTTTAATTCTAGTCTACCGTGGTAACAGAAACCTAGAGGTGAAAGATTATTATTTCGGAGTTACTACATCCTCAGTAGGGAGGACACTCTAAGCACGAGGAGTTTTGTTGTAAGTAGTATTTAACATTTAGATGGTATAAAGCAGTTTATCAATAGTCTGAAGAAGCAAGTTTGCTTAATCTTAAACCTTGCACTTAACAATTGTAGTCTAGCAATCTCACGGCTTCAGTAGATGAGATGTCCATGTAACAGGCAGGTACCTACAGATGATAAGTGGCCTTAACTGACTAAGTAGAGACACTATCATATATAACAGCAGACCAGAGGTTTGTAAAGATCTCTAAGACTTAACTACAGTTTGGCATAACAGTTTTTCCATCTCAAAGCTGAAAGAGTCTACTACTCTGCTGCCAGCCTCTTTCTTTAGGGTATGTCTACACAGCAACTGGGAGGGTGGCTTCCCACCACAGGTAGACAGACATGCACTAGCCCTGCCTGAAATAGTAGTGTGGCTATGACAGCAGGGGTGGTGGCGGCGGCTCAGGCTAACTATTGAGTATATACTGAGGGGGTCAGGCAGGATTGTACTCAGGCAGCCTGCACAAGCCACCACAGTCACATTGTGTCTACGCTCACTGGAAAGTGCATTGTGTAGACATAACCCTCACTGAGCAGTCAGCGAGCTTGTTTCTAGCCAGAAAGATGGATACAGTATGTTGTAGGCTATTGGCAGTGGACGGAGAAATAAGGAACTAGAAACCTGAACAAGATAAGTGAAGACATTTAGAAGCACTGAATTCAGCCCTTTACTTAGCTTTCCATCTAACAAAGGTATAAGACAGCCACAAACTCTTAATGCTTAGTTAAAGTTATTTTAAGTTTACCAAAGAATAGAAAAACCCCTTTCCAGTATCAATGTATGACCTAGTATAAAGAACTTTGTCTCTTTTGAGAGGTTGTTGTGCAGTACACGTGACATATGTTGGTAAAACTAAGTAGGACAGTCAAGAATCATAGTTCCAACTGAAAAATGTTTGATTTTTTTTTAATAACTTGGAATTTGTGTGTACACATGCCATGAAAGAGCCTTGGAAAACATCAATTCCACTAGCTTTGTCTGACTATTTAATGCCCTCCTATTATATGCTTGAACTAACAAGTCTCAGAGTTCCTATACAAGAACTGTAAAAAGCAATGAAGAGTCCTGTGGCACCTCATAGACTAACAAATGTATTGGAGCATAAGTTTTCGTGGGTGAATACCCACTTCGTCAGACGCATGTGGGTATTCACCCACGAAAGCTTATGCTCCAATACATTTGTTAGTCTATAAGGTGCCACAGGACTCTTTGTTGCTTTTTACAGATCTAGACTAACACAGCTACCCCTCTGATACTATACAAGAACTGGTTGCTATATTTAATTAAATATGCTACCAAAAAAATCTAGATGAGTGAGTCCCAACTGCATTAAAAATACTTGGTTTGTGACATTGCCTAAATATTCCCTTTTGGAGCCACACAAAGTTACACACTTATACCACAAGTAATATAGAAACTCTTTTTTCAAAATGAAGATTCATATTTCCTAAGTAGCATTTATTAACCATTCCTTTTAAAAAGGAAAAGAATAACAGGATTTCAATAAATGTTGCAATTTGGAATACAGTACAATGATCACTTCCTGCAAAGCCTTATTTTATTCTTCTGTGGCATAAATTCTGACAGCTTTTAGTCATGCCACCATGGATCTCTTTCTAAAATATACTAAACCTCAAAATTGTGGGCTTGATACAGATGTTATTGGGTGAGGTTTCTCTGCCAGCATTATGTAGGAATTCAGACTAGATGATCATAATTGCCCCTTCTGGACTTAAGACCTACAAATTCCCCAGGTTTCTTTTCCTTTTTTATTCAGATAAGGGTCAGAAGATTCATAAACATTAAATGACTCCAGTGTTGTCTAATTACATCGCAAGCTCTTTCTGGGCAGGACTGCGCCTTCCTACCCCCACTACCGAAGTGCTCAGCACATTTGAGGCACTGTATAAATAGCACAGAAACCAGAAGTTTAAAAGAAAAAGAAAAAAAGGGCAAAAAAACCCCCAACGAACCCATCCCAGCATGAAGGGATGAATAGAGAACGTTTAGCGAGGTAAGAGCCAGCGCAGTCTCAATGTGTTACCCGTGATGCCCGTGCTCTGGGGGCCAACACTATAGCAGGGGATCGCCTCAGTCCAATGCAAGTGAAACGGACGAGGCCTATGGGCTGGACACTCTCGCCCCACGCCGGGGGAGGGTGATGGAAACTGTGAGCAGCTTCTCTCCAGCGGCTGATACTGCCGGACTAGGTGGGGCTGAACTCAGACTTCCCACAACGGGCTGACAACGCGGGGGTGAGAACTTTCTTCACCGCCCGGAGCCGAGCGGCCCCTGACCCCCGCCGGCCCAGGCGCGGGCTGGGGAGCAGCTCAGAGCTGTGGGGTTACAACTTTCCGCTTCCGCTCTAACTTCGGGGCGAGCAGGCGGGCGCCGGGCCGGTCGCCCCCAGCTCGAGGGGCGGGGGAGCGAGTGGCAGCCAAGCCCCAGACTCGCGCCCCCCCGGATGTCCCCGCTGCCGGTGGCAGGAGGCGGCGGCCGCTCTCGGTTCCTGCTCCGCCATATTCAGACACTTGCCCCCTTTCCGCACAGCGCGCTCTTCCCGCCGGCGCGGCCGCCGCCCCGGCCCCCTCTGCCGCGGGGCCACCTGTACCAGCCACCCGCCGCTGCCGCAGCCACCGCCCGCCCGGTACCGGAGTGCCCCCGCCCGGCCGCCCAGGTCCCCTCTCAGCCGCCGCCTCCACCTACCGGACGGCGCCGCCGCTCCCCCGTCGCCTCCTCCCCGGCCGAGCCTGCTCCGCACGCCCGCTCCCTCTCTCGCTGCCGCTGCCTGGGCGAGGCTTGAAGCCGTCGTCGTGACGCGGACGCTGCACGCCGAGCCTCGCTTTGGTTTTCCTAGCTCGCTCCGGCGGCGGGGTTGGGGGTTGGGGAGAGGTGACCTCGCCACCCTGCTCCCAAACTGCGCACGCGCGAGCCCTGGCACCACGGCCCCTCCCCCGCCTCAGATAGAACCGCCCTCCCCCTCGCGCTCGCTCAGGGTGACTCCCTCATCCCCTCGAGTGGTAGCGGAGCCGCGCCCGAGCGAGGACGGGGCACGTCTCACCGCCAGGGTCCCGGTGGTGCAGCCAGGCCTCGGGGCTGGGCTGGGGGAGTCTCTCGCACACAGGGCAACGGGGCGGCTGGTCGGAGCAGGGGCGGGAGGTTGTACGGGTGGGCCCGGGGTGGGTGTACTGGCGGGTGCTCTAGAGCAAGGGGGTGGGTGCTCGGGGGCAGCACAGGTGAGTTACCGCCCAACACCGTGTGGTTTGTACCTACCTATGACAGACACTTTTAACATCCGTAGAAGTTGGTCCAATAAAAGCTATTACCTCGCCCGCCTTGTCTCTTAAGGATCTGAGTCAGTTTTAGCCTGTGACAACATGTGTAGCCTGTCATGCCAATGGATTCTCACTGACTTGGTCTGTTATGCCACAACCACCACCAGCATGCCCTCTGAGTGGTCAGACCCTTGAACATACTATCCTCTTACCCTTGACAGCCCCACTCAGGGTCACTCTTAGCAACTCAGATAAGGGAGGTCAAGGATGGTTGTTGAGCCCAGTTCCACAATCTCTGTGTTAGGATTTGCATAATCGCAAATACTTCATGATTGGCATCTCTATGTTCATGCTTGTCAGGTACTGCCTCAGAGAGAGAGAGTTTGGGGAATGAAATAAAGCAAGATCTAGTCTTCCTGTGGTATTGCCATCAGTCAGGAACTGAAATATGAGAAGGCTAACTCTAGGAACATAGGAATTGCCATACTGGATCAGAGTTATGGTCTGTCTAGTCTTGTATCCTGTCTCCACCCCAGAGAAGCACCAGATGCTTCAAAAAGAGGAGCAAGAAACCCCACAACAGGCAGATAAGGAAGAATCTACTTCCCCACTAAGGTCTCATCCTAATTCCTAATAGTTACAGATCAGTTAAAACCATGAGATTGGTTTAATCCTGTTCTTAACCTATAAAGAACTTCTTAAATTATTTAAAAAACTAGGAGAAAATGTAAAAAATTAAAACAAATGCATAGACCCCTAATTGTTACCCACATTTGTAAAGTGCTTTGAGATCCTTGGACAATTGGTATCATATAAACACAAAATATTATTACTCTGGACATGCCTTAATAAGCCTCCCAACCCTTACAACCTATCATTACCCTCCAGGCAGTGGACACATTAAAGTTGAAGGAACTATGACCTTTCTTGAGCCTTCTCTCCCCATTCATATTAGTTTTATACTGAATAATATAAAATGCTTTTTTTCCTAAAGCCACAAGTGTTCTCTCTCATTTGAATAAAAATGTATTTAAAGACTTAAATGTTAAGAATAAATGATTTATATTTATGGGAAATACTTAGTAAGCAAATGGTTAATATGGTGTGTTCAGATAAAGCTCTTGCTCAGAGGAAGTTCAACACTGAGTGTGTGAAACTGACAGGAAGTTACAATGAGGTTATTGGCAAAGGGAGTGGGTGTGGAGGAAGCACAGGCTTTCTGTTTGCAGCACAGAGATAGACAAGAAAAAAAGATTAAATTTCCCCAAATTGCATGATAGTGGAAAATTATTTGGTATGCTGCTTGGAGTCCATGTAGCTCATGATAAATATATAGTAAATACTGTACCTCAGAACATTAGGGCAGAGGTGCAGCCAAAAGAGCAAACAGATCACAGCATTAGACGTTCCATCTAGATCCAAGGCACTAAGAAAGTGACACCGAAGTTCTTATTTTCCCCTTTAAAAATATTTTTCTTCAGAGCATTGCACTAAAATAAAATCCAAAACATCATAAAATCTCTTCCAAAGTCCAGACAAATGTCTTGATGTTTTACAGCTAAAACCCTGTACAGTACTTCGATAATGAACCCTTGTAAGTGACAGATAATTCAAGAGAGCTCAGGTTGCAAGAAATCTAGTACATAGAGGTTTAGTTCTTTTTTTAGACCCCCTTTCAAGGTAAAAATAATCTGGGAAACGTTAGTTGCTAATCTAGGTAAATTTGCAATGGTATATTTTAAGTAAAATTATATTCATGGTGTTTCTTGTAACTATTATCTTCACAGTGCATTTACTGAAAAAATGTGAGAATATTTGTCTCAGTATTGTTTTGTTTCTGTTTGTATATATTTTTGTCAGCTCCCTCAAAAATTCAATATAGAGACTAAAAGAACAAATTGGAAGACATATCCTCTGCCCTCTGGTAAAAAAACCCCCATACACAGCTTTCCTCTGTGAGCTAGTTTAATCATGTACAGTGTTAAGCGCTAATACACATGCTCTTAATTATAACAGGAGTGATAGCAACCACAATCGTTAAGATTTCAAGTTAGTTTCCATTATGAAAATATTTTACACAGTGCCTTTCGTTACCAAGTGCTTTAAAGACAGTGGGCCAAATTTTGCCCTTTGTCATACCAGTGATCAGCTGGAGGCGGTTGGTGGGAGTTTATGTGAGCCTTTTGTTAACAGAGCTTGGCCTTTGAGCTTCATGAAGGGGAAAATCAGAATTTGTTTAAAAAATTAGCCTTTGTGTTAGTGAAGGTCAGTTGTGCTGGAACTAGGGGTGCTGCCTCACCCCCTGGCTTGACATAGTAATAAAAAACACCAAATACATAGTTTCCATCATCAGCACCCTGCTATAAAAATGGTTCCAATACCCCTGTGAGGGTGGCCTTGAAAATGTAAATTGCTGCAAATTGATAACTAGGCTCAAAAGAAACAGGCAGTTAGGATTCATTTCTGCAGTACGAGGCTGGGTCTTCCACCTTCCTCCCTTTTAATGTAACATGAGTTCTTAATTTTGAGGTGTAAGTCAAAGAATCACCTTGCTAACCCTCACCAAAATCCTCAGGCCAGTCATACTCATAATGATGTGACTGTGGCGAACAGGAATTAGTTATGTTTGGGGAGGGAGGAGGCAAAATATTGATTCACAGACCCACCCTGCTTGTTAAAATGTTTTGGATTTAATGGAGGCTATGTCTACACTAGCACTTTTGTCAGTATAACTTATGTCGCGCAGGGGTGTGAAAAAACCACCCTTCTGAGCGACATAAGTTATACTGACAGAAATGCCAGTGTGGACAGCGCTATGTCGGCAGAAGACACTTTCCCGCTGACATAGCTACCGCCGCTTGTTGGAGGTGGTTTAATTATGTCGATGGGAGAGCTGTCTCCCATCAGCAAAGAGCAGCTACATGAGCGATCTTACAGCAGCACAGCTGCATCAGTACAGCTGTGCCGCTGTAAACTGGCTAGTGTAGACATGGCCTGAGTCAGCTGGTGGTCCCTAAGGCAACTGCTCCAGTGCAAGTGTACCTCCCAATGTACTTCCCATCTGTGTCTTCCATCAGGTCCTACTGTTGGGGGGGGGGGGGGGGGAAGGGGGCAGATGCACCATGCATAGTCTCTACTCCCAACCTTGCCAGTTGTTCTAGGAGTGCATGATGAAGAAAAGAGATGGGGGAGTCCTACAGCCACTGCAGTCTTATCTCTCACTTCCTGGCTGGCCTATCTAGCCAGCCCCAGTCTGGAGTTTAAAGAAAGGTACTGGGCAGGAAACTGGAGCCCCATGTATCCTAGATACCACACACATGCCAGTAGAGATCTGCTCATACCAGGAACTCCCATGCCAAGAGAGAAGGGCCGGCGCTTCCACTAGGCGACCTTAGGCGGTTGCCTATGGCTGCAGGATTTGGGGGGCGGCATTTTGCT
The DNA here is from genome assembly GCF_002925995.2 of Terrapene triunguis. Lineage (NCBI taxonomy): Eukaryota > Metazoa > Chordata > Testudines > Emydidae > Terrapene > Terrapene triunguis. The sequence goes on along the minus strand of NW_020664419.1, from coordinate 58,826,694 downwards.
GCCCTCGGCGGAAATTCGGCGGTGGGGGGGTCCTTCCGCTCCGGATCTTCGGTGGAAATTCGGCGGCGGGTCCTTCACTCGCTCCGGGACCCGCCACCGAAGTGCCCCGAAGACGCGGAGTGGAAGGACCCCCCTGCCGAAGACCCCAGGCCCCCTGAATGCTCAGAGGTGGAGCGCTGCTGCCTAGGGCTGCAAAAACCCTGGTGCTGCTCCTGCAAGAGAGACTTGCTTCTTTACACAACCCACTGTACCAGCAAGTCACATGAGTCCCGCTCACCCAAGGCCCTTAAACCCTGTTTCCCAACTGACCACTCTCTGTGTTTAGAGAGGATCTGTTTCCCACCTAACCAAACAACAAACCCTCACCCAGAGGTAGCAGGACACCCTATCTACCACTACTGCTAGTAGAGGCTGCAGGACAAACTACAGCTGCTATTGTGAGGCACAGTTACAAGGGAGCCACTTAGGGATGTGCTAGAGAGGAGGAATCCTGGGCAGGATGTATGGAGTTGAGTGTGGGGAGGATGAAAGGACTGATAGATTTGAGGTATCGTGAAGTATTGGTGGTCTTGTGGGAGAAAACTATGGAGTTGGGTTGTTTTATGGGGGGGCAAGAGGATTATGGAATTGATGGATTTTCTGGGGAAGTAAGGAAATTATTTTTAAAGAGCTCCTTGTTAAAAGGCTGGCAGCACACTACTGGATAGCACCCATGCAAACTCTCTAAGTTTGCTCCCATTGTCTTCAGTGGGGTTACCTGGGTGTAACAGGGCAAAATTTAGCTCTGTATGTATATTTCAGTTTAATTATTACCACTGAAACACAGCTATCTCTGAGGTAGATTTCAGCAGCTGCTCTGTGCCAGCAACTCAGAAATTTAATGAGCATGTGCCAGAGAATGTTATGCTGGCTGCATGCCAATTAACTACTGTGTGCTTTTCTAGACATTTGTCCCAAAGGGAATAGAAATGTCACTTGGCCAGTTTGGTTGGATGCTTTACTTTTAGAGGAAGCAAAGTCCTTGTCTCATCTGGTGAGTGGACTGAATGGCTTGAAGCCACAGCTGTTTCTTCCAGGGAAGTTTTACTGTATCAGAGCATGGTTGTGATGGCTTAAATGATAAAGGGACAGCTTCTTGAATTCTCAAAAGGTGGTTGGGGGTATTTTGTGTGAGTTTAGATAGTGACATGGATATTATTTATAATTCAACAATTTCCATTTGATATTTCTGCATACACTGAAGTGTTGGCTTTAATAATACTTTGTCTTGTTATTTGCTCAAGCCAAGCTGAATTTTCCTTTCCCTATTTTTGTATATTTGCATATAGGCCTTTACTAGGGCTATTTAATTCTCTACACACTATCTCTGTGTGACCTCATCTGCTCATACTACTTTAACTACCATTTTTACACTGATGATTCTCAATTCTACCTTTACACTCCTGACTTCACTACCTCCATGCAACCCTGCATCCATTCCTAGCCTATCTCACTGACATCTTCCAGATGTCTTGCCATCTTGTCTAGCCATCTTGCCAACTTAACATGGGTAAAACTGAACTCCTGATTTTTCTTCTGAAATCCTCTTCACGTCCTCAATCATTTCACTGATTCCCTCTCCCTTCAGCACTGTATCAAGGTCAACTTTCTTGTGATCTCCTTAAAGTCCCTATATAACTTTACTCCTCCCTGCTTATCTACCCATCTCTTATTGTGCTGTCTTCATCCCCTCCATTCGGTCCGTGTTGCCATTCTTGAAGTCCTATTGTTTACATCTCCCACAAACATTCCCGCGGTGCCGCTTTTTTCCACATTGCCCTCTGTGCATGGAACATTTTCTTTAGATGGTCTGCAGTGTTTCTACCCTTCACTTAAGTCCCCCCTGAACTTTTTCTGAAACACCTTCAAGAAACTTGTTTACTATTAAGTCCCTTCTCTATTTCATGTATTTATCTTCTAAGTGACCAGTTTGTTTAAATGAGGAAGGTGGTCAGTGCTAGGAGGAAAGTGTAAAAGGGAACTGGATTCTAGCGGAAATTGGAATGGGAGGAAACAAGGGGGCTGAATTGTGGAAGGATAATGGAGGCAGAGACAAGGTATTGTTCATGTTTCACTCAAAAATAAACCTTACCTAACTAACAAGACATTTGTTTATCATCACCTTGACCTCTTTGCCTGTATAATGTATCGCTTTTCCTCACTTTACATTTGTTTTTTTATTCTATATGGTCTTCAGGGTCTGGACTGTCTCTTTTTCTGAATTGGGGAAGAACCTAGAACATGCTGGGCTCTACTGCAATCTAAACAATAACAAACATCAACATTACTTACAGAGTCTGTTTTCCTCTACTTGGTGGAGACTATTTTATCTGCGATAACATCAGTACGTGTAAAAAGTGTGGAATAAGGTCCAGCATGACTGCTTTCAAAGCATACTTCTCAGTATCATAGACGGATTCAAGAAGATGCCATTAGCCTTGAAACTTAAACTCTTAAAAATAAGGGTTAATTTGGAAACAGAAAAGGTTTCTTTATTTTATTCTCTGTTGAAAAGATCTGCCAAATTGCATTGGGCAGTCAGCTAATCAGATAAGGAACAAGATTGTCACCACAACAGCAATGTTTTGGGAGGACAAAATTAGGAATAATGTATCCAGTTGGAACTAGAGAGGGAATGTAATTACCTGAGGTGGAATGTAGCTAGGATCTGAGCTAGCACTCCTACCATTGCAAAATATCTCATGGTATTTTAATGATTTCAAGTGTTAGGACCTTGGCTTTACTTCTCTTTAAAGAGACAGCACTTCCAGCAATGCGCATCATGAGTAACTAGTTCAGTACTGACTCAGAAAGAGGATTACTGCCGCCTGAATCACCAACTCCACTTCCTGCAGTACCTGGATTTTTCTTAGAAGTCTCCCATCAAAGGCACAACCCCACTTAACTTATGAGAGCTGATGAAACCACATTTCAAGATATTGGGACTGCATAGAGTTTAACAAACCAAAACTCAGTTTCTCCCATGTGACTCTGAGTTGCATACTACTGGAAATTGACACAAAGCCTATCCCCGCTCTGCTTTTATATACTTTGTAGAACATTGCATCTAAAATAATAAAACCTAAAGAGTGCAGGTAAAGAGAGCACTTTGGCTAAGTTCTGCAATGAAGTAAATGACAGTTTTGTCTGAGTTAGAACTGAGATGCAAGAATAGTGTTGATGGGCTCACGAGGCACCTGGGTCCAGCCCAACTTGATCAGAAGGTCAAGGCAATCAGTCTGATACAGGGATGGTGTCATTGTAACTCTGAGACCACTCTTTCCCTTGGAAAGAGAAAAATAATCTTACTTTGCCAAAAAAGGGCAGGGTTTAAACTTGAAAAACTAATATTCTTGAACCTTAAAAACTATACTTTGATTTGTATGTCAATTTCAAAATGTTAGCAACTTTTTTTCCCCTTCATACTTGAAATAGTCTCTAAAGGCCAAATTCAAAGCCCACTGAAGTCAGTGGAAAAACTCCCATTGACTTTAACAGTGTTTGGACGAGACCTTAAATTCATTGACCTTCCAAAGTTATGGAACATTTAACAAAGCTGATATTCTAAAATAGCTCTATTTCTGGTTTGATCCAAAAGTTAGTATATTTAATAATGACTGGTCTAAAAATATTCTCTAGTTCTTTTGTCCTCCCCATGCTCCCAACTGCAGAATTCTATCTCAATTAACAAATTGGCTTATATTAAAATATAAATGTGATTTTTTTTACTCTTGCCGGCTTCAGAATCCAACTCTACGTAACCCAATGGGCCAAAAGCACTCCTGATGTAACTCCACTGAAATAACTTGAAATCACTGGAGCTCCATTAGGAATTAATTAGGCACTTTTTTTTTGTTTTAGTGCCCAGTTTGATCAGCAGAACAAAATGTAGAACCTGGTCAGCAGAATTTATTTTATACCCTCATTAGGGTGATTTTTTCCTTGGTTAATTCTTAGCTTTCCTTGTAGTTAAGCTCTGCATTGCCATATATTTCCTCTGTCTGGGAGAGATATTCCCATCAGACATAATCCAGAGGAGACATGTGGGTGTCTAGAATAAGGGCATACCTTGTTATTTTTTAGGGTTAGTAAAAAAATATGGGGAAATTGTTTGTGAACAGTTTTCACAAAAATGAACCCTTTTTTTGGTCAAAATTTCAATATGTTATATAAAAAATTCAATATTTTGACCAACTTTATAGTCAATCAAAAACAGGATGATTTTTCATGAATATGTTTGCCAAGAATTTAGTCAACATTTTAGTTGAAATTTAAAATTTCAGTGAAAAAAATTATTAAAAAATAATCTAAATTTGGAAAGTTTTCATCAGCTCTACTATTTTTGCAGAGTATATATGACACTTTGGGACCATTGTTCCAGGATTTGGCCCATGATCTGTTTTTTGAAGGTTTAAAGGCTTTTTCACATTGTATTATAATCAATGGAAATAATTCTTCCTTCTCCCTCCAGGTACAATGTGATTAGATGTTGCAGACCCAGCAATTTTTTTTTTAAATCAAGCTGGGTTGCTGAAGGGTGCACTTTAAACACTGTTTTACCAAAGCTGTTATTCCCAGATTATGATAGCCCCTCCCCATTTTTTTCAGGCCGCTTGAAATCCTTGTTAATATCATGTGCCTATTGTGTTTTATTTCTTTTATTTGAGGATGATGTTTCTACTTTGTTATACTTCTTGGCTTTGTATTATTTACAAAACTAAGTAAGTACGTAAATAAATAAATAAAATGCTAGCCTTCCAGTGCTTCTTCCCAGCGGACTAACACACATTTCACATGGCTTCAAGCATGAAAGAACCATGAACACCAAAATGTTCTGAGATTATCAACAGTGGCCTGTCACCCTGGTTTCAAGAAGGTAAAGCAGGAGATTGGAATGATCTACACATTCCAATTTGCTATTGATTTCAATAGGAGAAGGTGCAGGCAGGCACCTAGTTTACTTCATGAGCGGTTGCCAAGTATTACTGGGCCTGGTTTTCTAAGATTAGTAAAAACCTGATATTTAATGTAGAATTAATCATATTCAACACAAAATACAGGCCCAAATCCTCAGCTGCAAATGAGGAAAGTATAAATACGGCTCAGGAGGGCGTGGATGGATTCAAAGGTATCTTCAAGCTGGGTGAGGATTTTACATCACCTTTGCATTACACTGACTCTGTGGCAGAGGTGTATCAGGAGAATCTCCTTGTGTAACCTGCAGTAGCCTGAAGCCTGTTCTAACTTGTGCCCATTGCCAATGGTCCCAAGGTGCTATTACAATTCCAAGGATTGCTAGGATGAAGGGAAGCCAGGATCATGCTCCCTACATCAGCCACAGGGAAAGGAATAGCGTAGGAGCTGTTACACTGGATCTGTATCATCTGTGCTGGGGTGATAAAAGCTGTACTGGCTTTAAAGCTGCTTTATGCCAGCAGAAAAGAATCTGGGCCATGATCTTGATCACATAACCTAACATTAAACTCATCTTTAAAAAATTGTGTTGTGTTTTTATTTTTTGCTTCTCAGTATTGCTTTAAAGCTTTATTTGATCCTGCTTTTCTTAACTATTCTTGCTATCTTCTACATAATTCTCTTTTTGTTAAAAAAGAACCAATTTACTTTCATGGCAACTTTGACTAAGAACTGCAAGACTGGTTCCAAAATGAACACGTTAGCTGCAGTAATTTATTATTTTTTTCTCTAATGCATATACTGTAATTTATTCCAGATTCCATTATATTTAATTCCATTATTTTATAATATAGTAAACTTTCTCCCTTTTCTTTTTCTGTATCTTTTATGTTGTCTCCCTTTCATTTCAATGCAGCAATTTGAAGAAAAGCTTTCAAGTTAGCTCAGGAGTGTGGTTTTGTGATATAATCAACTTTAAGATAATTTTAAAGTTCTACTATAGCCTCCATAAAACTGAAACCTATTCTCTGAAATCAGCACTTGATCTTAGTTTATTCATTTATGCCCGTTCCGTGGCAGAAAACAAAAAGGGACTCGAGCTGCTTTTTGAAGACACCCTTGTCAAACACCACTTTATTCCAGAGTCTTCCTACGTAGTATAGAATTCCAGGAAAGATTAGAGCCTCTAATTTATAAGCCAATTTGTAAATTATTCTCATGAGTAACACTTTGTTTTTTACGTTTACTTTGTGGATTTAGTGCTGGAGTGAAAGCCCTGAAAATGGAAGCCTTCCATTTACAGAATACATTTTGTGGCAGTTAAAACTTCGCCATGATGCCCCACCTCCTGGCATATGTTTCAGACCAGTTCTAGGGATAAACAAATACTTTAATTCTCATGACCATTCTATCCTTGACTTCTATGATTAAACTGCTAATTAGTGATGCTCATATAGATAGTTTGTGTGATCTGGACACTTATCCACTAAAAAATGAATGGAAACCACCAATCTTATTTTACAGAGGATACTGGGTAGTAACAACATTCAATCAGTACTAACTTCTAAAGAGTAACCTAGAGGTAAAAAGCGCCATGTGCCATATGTAATGTATGCAAATCAACATTTATGGAAAATAAATCCTGGCAAACTATCTTTTTTGGATGAAATTACAAGTATGCTCGATAAAGGTAATCTTGCTGATGTAATGCACTAGAAATTCTGTAAGGCAGTTGACTTGGTACTGCATGACATTTTGATAACAAAACTAGAAAGTTATAAAATTAACATGGCATCACATTAAGTGGATTAAAAACTGAATAATTGATAGGACTCAAAATGTGATTGTAAATGGGGAATCATCTTCAAACAGATGTGTTTCTAGTGGGGTGCCACAGAGATCAGTTCTGGGCTCCATGCTATTTAGCATTTTTATTAATGACCTGGAAGATAACATAAAATTGTCACTGATAAAGTTTGTATATGACACAAAAATTGTGGGAGTGGTAAATAACTAAGAGGATAGGTCATTGATACAGAGGGGTATCAAGAGCCAGCCAGCAGAACTTGTGGGGGACCTGCCATTTCTTGAAAGGTTAGTTTAAAATATGTTAAGTGCTGAATGTCCCTTGTTTGGCACAATCAACCCATAAAATACATTTAGCTTATCTGTCATAAAATATCTGCAGTTCACTTTCTAAGGTTCACAGAACTGCCAAAATCCTGCCTCCCTTATATGTACAATCACACAGTATGTATGCAATCATACATAATAGTACATATGTACACATAGAAAAATGTGCAGTTTAAACATAAACAATATACAATTCAATTTATTCACACAAATTTGTTGGAAGAACAGACTACATAAAGGTTAACCAATTAATGCATTTTTTTTCTGTTTTTCTGTATATTTTTATTGTATCCTGATTTTGGTGGTTTTCCATTGTCAGTCATTTTCAGTCAAAAACTCTAAAAAAAATTCTTTCCAGATGAATAAGGTCTCATTAGATTATGTCTGCCTTCTCATAAAGTTTCATAAATCCTTCAAAAATTATGGGTATCCAAGGAAAATTTCCTTTAGCAAAGAAAAATCCTGAGGTATCATTTTCTTTTCCCTTGTCTATAGGGGAAAAAAGTAGAAAAAGATGGAAAATCTCTTGGGTGATGGGTGTGGATGGAGGAGGTAGAATTCCTCTGGGAGGAGGAGGAGGGCGTCATAAGATCATCTCTGGAGAAGAGGAATATTTCTCCAGGGTTTTAGGTGGAAAAAATTGGGGTAGGAGAAACAGGGAGGCTCCTGGTCTCTGGGAAGGAGAAGGAAAGAGAAGTTCATTATAGAACAGTGTATTTTTAATACATATCCACAGTGAAATTCATGTACCTTCCTCCACTTACCTACAGGTTTTACAAAAAATTGTGCAGTTTTTGAGTAACAAATTTTCTTAGAACTTGCTAACATTTTCTATGGATATTTTCAGTGGCTCTACTGTGCTCTTACTGTGGATGTATGTTCAAAGACACACTTTGATGTGCTGTGGGAATCTAACTCTGAATTTTCTCACTTCTATATGATTAAAGCCTCAACTTTTACAATGTATTAACATACAGTATTTTAAAAAAATTTAATATACAGATTAAATTGGGACACAGGAAACATCTGAATGCCTCTGATTACCTCAGGGCAACTGCACCTTCCTGGAGTTGCTCAGCTGCTAGCATTAATGGTCTTTATAATGACAAAAGCAGCATTAGATAAAAATCATTCAGAAGAAATCTCTCTAATTGTTTGAGCATACAAGAGTAATTGGCCTCACACAGCAGCTGTGGTTAGGTGTGGTTTATGGATATCATCAAGAAATATTGATGTATATGCTATATATGGATGATATATGGATATAATCAAGAAGTATACGCTAGGTGCTGTGTCATCCTCTCATTTTAATTGACAATGACTTTATCACTTATCCACTCTCTGTATTTACAAATCTTGATTAAACCACAATACTTAAATGTCAATATATGCACAGAGATTTTATAGACTGTAAGTGTTACCTACTACTTTTTCTGTTTGAATAGTTCATCCACAGACTATAAAGGGCACTCATTTATAAACAAGAGTTGGTTAGTGCCAGCTGCCCATAGGAGACATTGAGAATATGTAATATAGTAGAAACTGTTTAATGAAGACATCCCAGTAGATGGCTTCTCATCCTGACTAAGCAGCCTTTATGAATAAGCAATCTTCCTCAGACCCACTGTCCGGGGTGAGGTCTAGCCCTGTTGCGGCTGGACCCAGATGGGGGAAGCTTTCAGTCTCTACAGAGCCATTATGAAACTTCTAAGGGACTGGAATGGAGCTGCCTCTGTCTACATGGTGCTTACAAGCTCTGTAGAAGACCCTGTAGACATGTTTTGCAAACTGTACTCTTTGCCTCTCAGCCCTCAGAGGTCCTAAAAGTCCCTCTGCTTCCCCTTTATACAGGCTCACCCACCTTGTTTCTCACAGAAAAACAAAAATATTTTTGCTTCAACATTTGTGGCTCATTGTGAGGTTCCTTCCCCCTCCCCCCAGAGCATTCATAAATCTACTCTAGAAAAACATATACAAGCCCAGACTCTCTCATTCTACTCAACTCCCATCTTGACACCACACTCCTCCCACCTCAAACACTGAGCTCTGTAGAAGTTTTATTCTGTGGCTTCCACTACTAGAATGAAGTCGGGATACAAATTCCCCAGTCCCACTGTAGGCTACCAGACTTGCAGGTCCACTGTCACAATGGGAAGTGACAGAATATTCCAATAGTAAGAAAGAAACAGGTCATAGTTACTTAAACAGAGAAAGAGGGGTTATTAAAAATTAACTCAACAGTTCTCAAACTGTGGTACGTGTACCACTGGTAGTACATGGTTGCAATAAGGTAATATGTGGATTGGTTAAAGGTACTATATAAGAATCCACTATAATTACAATAATTAAAATTACAGAGATGGTATGCTAAGTACTTTTGAGCTTTAGATATGACACACTTGGTCTTAAAATCCAAGATCACTGAATTAACTCTTTTTTAAACTTCTGTATCAATGTACAGTTGTTAGTTTAACCAGTACTAATATTACATGTGACAGATATTCCTAGCTACATAAAAATTAAGGACCCAGTCCTGAATTCCTCACCACAACTCTCACTGAATTTTGAGTATGCAAGACATCGGACTCTTCAGTTCACAGTTCTCTCAAAAGTCCTTGAACAAAATCTATTCCTCAAGTTTTTCTCCAGTTCTGGTAACAGCCAGAAGTGTAACTTCAGAGGAGCTATGCCAGTTTATACCAGCTGAGGATCTGACCCATTTTTTTTTCTTATCAGCAATGAAGAGCAGTAAATGCATAGATGATAAGGCCAGAAGGGACCACTGTGGTCATCTCATCTGACCTTCTGCATTACACAGACCATAGAACTATCCTGGTGTTTGAACTAGAGCAGATCTTTTAGAAAAATATCCAATTTTGATTTAAAAATTTCCATTGATGGGGAATCCACCAAAACCCTTGGTAATTTGTTCCAATGGTTATTTACCCTCACTGTTAGAAATGTGTACCTTATTTCCAGTCTGAACTTGTCTAGCTTCAACTTCTAGCCATTGGATCTTGCTATAGCTTTGGCTGCTAGATTGAAGAGCCCATTATTAAATATTTGTTACCCATGTAGGTACTAGAGACTGTGATCAAGTCACCCCTTAACTTTCTCTTTGTTAAACTGAATAGATTGAGCTCCTTGAGCCTATCACTATATGGTATGATTTCCAATCTAATAATTCTGATGGCTCTTCTTTGAACCCTCTCCAATTTATCAACATCCTTCTAGAACTGTGAACAGTAGAACTGGACACAGTATTCCAGTAACGGTCACCCTAATGCCCAACACAGAGGTAACATAACCGCCCTACTTTTATTCGATATTCCCGTTTATGCATCCAAGGATTGCATGAACTCTTTTGGTCACAGCATTGCACTGGGAGCTCATGTTCATCTGATTATCCACCTTGAACCCCAAGTCTTTTTTCATAGTCACTGCTTCCAAAGATAGAGTCAACCATCCTGCAAGTGTGGCCTGTATTCTTTGTTCCTAGATGCATACATTTGCATTTAGCTATATTAAAACACATATTGTTTGCTTGCGCCTAGTTTACCATGCGATCCAGATTGCTTTGTATCTGTGATTTGTCCTCTTCATTATTTACTACTCCCCAATTTTTGTCTCTTCTGCAGATTTGATAAGTTATGACTTTATGTTTTCTTCTAGGTCATTGATAAAAATATTTTATAGTGTAGGGCCAAGAAGCAATCTTTTCAAGACCCCATTAGAAAGACACCTGCTCGATGATGATTTGCTGTTTACAGTTACATTTTGAGAACTGTCAGTCAGTTTTTTAATCCATTTAATTTGTGCCACATTAATATTGTATCATTTGACTTTTTTAATCAAAATGTCATGTGGTACCATGTCAAATACCTTACAGAAATCTTTTGCATCAAATCTATTACCTTTATCAACCCAACATGTAATACCTTAAAAAAATTAAATTCGTTTGACAGGATCTATTTTCCATGAATCCATGTTGATTGGTATTAATTATATTATCTTCCCTTAATTTTTTATTAATTGAGTCCAATATCAGTCATTCCATTATTTTTCCTGGGATCAGTGTCAGGCTGACAGGCCTATAATTACTCGAGTTGCCCTGTTTGCCCTTTTTAAATATTGGCACAACATTAGCTTTCTTCCAGTCTTCTAGAACTTCTGCAGCCTGCAGGTACTTTTGCACTTTCACCCTCCTTCAGTTCCTGCACTGAGTAAAGCTTGGCTGCACCTATTGTGGGATTTAGACTCTGATCTGGTAAAGGAATTGACTGCATGTATTCCTTTTCAGGACTGAAACATTACTTTATAAATACAGTGCAGGAAATTGATTTCCCCTGTGTTTGTACAGCAACATGTACACCAGCAGTGCTCTGTAAATAAAAAGTACCAAAGAATAGATCACCTCAGAAACGCCTTATTTTCCATCATAATCATACAACATCTTCAAAATCCTTGTAAACATTAACTTATTATTATTATTATTAATTATTATTATTATTATTCTGCAGATGTGTTTTGCATTGCTGTCTTACAGAACTCATTTCTAGCTGAATTTCTTTCAAAAAGCTAAGGGTAATTTGGAGATCATTTTAGGCATGTTGCCCATTGTTCAGTATGTCTTGAAAATAGTCCTCCAAGGGTCTGAGCAGGTTTGTCATTAAGAGATAATTGGAGTGTAAGATGATATAGTGATAGAATTGTAGGAGCTTGCGGGAAAAAATTGTATGTTGACAGACTAAATTAAGCTCTTAGTTATTCAAAATGTTAAATTCTTTCTCTTCCAAAGAGATGATCTTACTGCAACCCTTTCCACATGCCTTTTTAAAATACAGTTATGGACTCAGTGGTACCAGCTTGGCACAGTCTTAAGAAGTGGGCATACAGAGCCACATCCCTTTGATAGGCTAGCTCTTTGAGAGAGAGATTGTACCTGAGTTATTAGTCTTCTTAGAGCCTACCACTGTGCAGGGGGAGTGTGCAGGCTGAACAAACCTTTAAGATGGTTTAGCCTGTTTCCTCAATGTAGAAAAGGGGTTGAGGCATGGTCCTGCTTCTTTTCTCTCTCCTCAGATACACACAGAAAGGGCAACTTGTGCTTCGTCGCGTCAGGGAATGCTGTTGTCTTTGGTCACTGCACAGGGTTGTTCCTTGTGCCCTCCACCAACACACCACAGAAGAGTCAGAGATAAATCTAGCCCTGTAGTATTATATTTAACTCATCTTTCGTGCATAGGTGTAGTTTGACTTCTATATTTCGGGGGGGGGGGCAACAGCTCCAGTCAGGACAATGAGGCCGTGTGTGTGGAGGGGCAAATTTTGCACCTGCCCCAGGCTTGTAGTTTGGGAGGGGGGGCAACACCCCCCTGCCCCACTTCAAACTTCACCCATGCTTTTGTGTAGCATCTTTCATACAAACTATCTCAAAATACTCATCACAGTTAAATAGCTTTTGGGAAGCCAGGTAAAAAATCTGGGTCCTTTAGAAAGATATAGGGCCAAACTGCCCCTCAGGATAGTGATTTCAATGGGAGTTCTATCATGAATCTGGGGGAACGGGCATGAAATTAGCCTTTAACGTAGAAATGTCAGACAGATTTCATATTACAATTTTCTTATTTCTTTCTGAAATGCAAATGGTATGTTAATATAAGCCCTTGTTCAAGTTAGCATTTCCATGATTTCTATCTGTGTTAATTACATATTTTAGGGGGGCTGTGTGAAAGTTAGAGAAGGCCATCCCTTATATTTCCCTTGGTAACATTAAAAAGGCTAGCTTACCCCTGATGTGTTTGCTCTTCCACATGAACCTGGCTATTCACTTTCAAAGAGTGTCAAACTTTTTCTTGGGATCAGAAGAGATAAAAGAAGATGAAGTACAATGTCCAGCTCATCGCCTGAGTCTGTTGACCTTCAAGACATGTTGCAAAGGTCATCTATTTAGCTGGGCCTTTTTTGGAGGAGGTGGATTGAGTGGGGAAGGTTTAGTCACACTTTTTGTGTAGTGATCTCTTTGGAGAGTGTTTTTAAGAATTATTTGCTTTTTTAATGTAATTTTTGTAGCACTTACAGACTGATAGCTGCTGAGTTAAAATACATACAAATGTTGATTGGCTCACTTTTTCTTGCAAGAGGGCTCTATTGTACCTTGTAGCCACAGGCCTGCACTGGGCCTCCCAGATATACCTGCGTGTGCATGGAGAGTGTATCGGCTGTCCCACACTTCAACAAGGAGCAGCATATGCTTCCCTCTGCAGCTGGCCAGGTCTGTGGGTTGTTGCAGAGGAGGGAGAGGAAAAGGATATAGGAATTGTCATGCTAGATTATTCACCTGTATTCTGTGTTTTATAATAGTTACTGAATTCTTCAGAGAATGATGCATGAAACCCCAACATGAAACCCCATTATGCAATAATGTGCCTAAAGAAAAAGTTTTTTCCTAACCCTTATGAATTAGAGGTTGTTTTACAGCAAGGAGTCTTAGTCAGCAGCGGCTCCAGGCACCAGCGCTCCAAGCACGTGCCTGAGGTGGCAAGCCGCGGAGGGTGCCCTGCCGGTCCCTGCAAGGGCGGCAGTCAGGCAGCCTTCGGTGGCTTGCCTGCGGGAGGTCTGCCGATTCCGCGGATTCAGCGGCAATTCGGCCGCGGGTACACTGAAGCCGCAGGACCGGCGGACCTCCCTCAGGCATCCCACCGAATCTGCGGGACTGGGGACCTCCCACAGGCATGCCGCCGAAGGCAGCCTACCTGCCGTGCTTGGGGCGGCAAAAAAGCTAGAGCTGCCCCTGGTCATAGTCCTGTCTCCATGCTATCCCTTTTGGCAAGGCTAGTGATGCTACTTTCTCAGTCTTTGGCCAGATCCACAAAGGCATTTAGGCTCCTAACTCTCATGGATTTCAGTGTGAGTTAAGTGCCTACAGACCTTTGTAGGTCTGGGCCTTTGTGCTCAGGTGAGTGCAAAGAGTGACTGTGTTTAGCCTCTGCACAGGGTAGAGGTTCTTCCTTAGTGTCCACTGGCAGCTGGCCATGTAACATTATCAGTGCTTAGATACGTATCATGGTGAGGGATGCACTAGAAAGTCCACAGATGGATGGATAGATAGAAATAGAGAATAAATATGATTTGGGTTCATTAACTTTAAATTCCAAATAGCTACTCCAAATTCTAAATGCTTGAGTATTTATTCCAGGCAGAAAGGTTATGGATTCTGGGACATAGCATGATGTTATCAGAGTATATTGAGATTCTATCATGAATCTACCTTAATCCCTTAGAAAATTATCTCTGACCTAATTTTTACAGCCAGCGATTCTTATGGTTACAGCAAATAATAAGGGTGACCTTGGGCATTCCTGTTACCTCTCTCTCTCTATGTAAATTATTCTAATCTTAGGCCATTTACTTGTTTTTGTGAAAAGACAAAGTCATAGATCAGTCCTAGCTAGCTGATACATTTCTGCAAATTCATATCTGACAGTACTGCAAATAGGTAAATATTTCCAACATGTGTTGATTGCTTTTCCACATCAATTGACAGTATAAGAGTTGATGGCTGGATCTTCATTATTTGCAAATGATATCTAATGGTCTCTGATGTTATCTAAGCTGTATCATCTCATTGTAAATCCCACTTGTTCTGAGCATTATCTGCTTTGTTGGAGCTTCTAATCTTTCTTACCAACATCTTTCTGAACATCTTGTAATCCAGATTTAGAAGGGAAATACTGTCGGTGGCTAGCAGTGGGTCTTTGGTTTTGATATTATCAAGATTGTGACCCTTTGCCACGTTGTGGGGAATTGTCTGTTTGTTAACATATAGATTATTGCTGCTTGGTACAATGGTACTAAAGTGTCCGAGAGTCTTATAAAATGGTCTTAGCTAGCTGTCTGGCCGCTGGTGCCTTATTATTTTTTAGTGACTTGATAGATTCTATTATAGTCTCCTTTGTTATTAGGTCTCTTATACTGTTGATTTAGTTAGAGGAGTCCCATCTGTAATGGGTGGTACAGAACTTTCAGGACTCAAAAGGTGGCCCATATTGCCATAGTTTCCTTTCAGTCCAGTTTTCCTAACAAAGGGAAGCAACTGTCTACCTGGGAGCTGGGAATCTAGGACACAGAGGAGTTCCCTCAGAAACTCGAAGGCAGGAGAGTTGGACACATGTTCAAACTCACATCTACTCCAGGAAGGGAGCTGTTATAATAATGGAGAAAACCACTCTCCATTCCAGATGTCTGTATTTTTGTTAGTTTAGTTTGTTTTAAACTTGTTTTGGATAAACAGTCAGAGGCACTGTAGGCTTTTAGGAAGGGACTTTACTTTGTGTTTGCTCTAAAAGAAATAACCCGGCCTCTTTCCCAAAGGAGGTTTTGCTTCTGTGCCAGAAAAGGGGCTTCTGCTATTTGTGGGATGGACTGTGGAACCTGGCTCTGTTATATCATCTGAATACAATGGCTGCAGTTAGAAAGAAAACATCTTATTGATCACACCATTATTATTACTGATCTGTACTATGGTAGCATCAAGAGGCCCCAGTTGGATCCCCATTGTGCTAGTTGTTGTAAAACCCTGGTGCAAAATGGCATTCCCTGCCTCAAGAAAGACATACTTAATTCAAGAAAAGGAGGAAATCTAATATTCCTGTTCTTGACATGACTGTTGGTGAATATAGTACAGAGACCTGCAGGAATAAATAAAATCAATAACATAAGATGAATGCTTCCCTTTAATAGCAAACACTGCATGGAGTAATTAAAAAACCCTATGTCTTTTACAGGTTATGCAGGTATACAGTGACTTACTTTCACTATGACTTTACTATTTGTTCTTCATCCATAGGGACGGCATAATTTTCATGATTTTACTGCTAACATTCTATTTCCTGAGTTGCTAGACCAAGAGTTCACCTGCTCTATTTCCATATTCAGAAAATATGTCTGTAGTATCTCATTTGTTTCTCTCTCTCTTTTTGTAGCACGGTCCGTTGGTTCCTGATGAGTTTGTCTAAATTTCCCATTTCTTGCGTTCACCTTCCAGAAGTGTAATTGTCCCTTCTAATTCGGGAGGTCATCTCTGGCTGACTCTGGCATGAGTGTGCTGAGAAGAAGGACACATGAGGTCTTCCTTCCTCCCCACCCCATACAGGACAGCCTGGGACAATCTCTGTAACCAGGACTTTTCCTGGTTAGTACTGTTAGCTACTTCAAAAGGAGCAGAATGCGGGAGGCAGAAGGGCCATCTTTCTTGGGGCTCGATTGCTTAAATAAGCAGGTGGGAAGGAAGAGGCCTCCTATGTCCTTGTCCCCACCTTGTGCAACACAGAGCAGTACTTAGCTTATTAAATGATTAAGCAGCCATAAAATTCACCATTTTGGGCTCAGTTCTGCAGCTCTCATGTACACACAACTGCCACTGAAATCTGCGGCAGTCAAGTATGCAATGGCTGTAGGACTGTATATAACTAACCACGTGGACAAACACTATTGACACTTCTTTGGCTAAGGGAAGAATTCTAAGTATTTGTTTTCCTTTGTTTATGGCATGGTTGCATTATACTTTAAAATGAACTGTGGTAACAACTTTGGAAAATTCCCCAGTAAAGATCATATTATAAGGAATGACCAAATTATCTTGGTTTTTATCACAACATTTATCATGCAGACTAAAATAACTGATTTATGTTGCAGATGCCACTGAAGACCACATTACATGGCTTGTCTCTTCCACAGTATTTCCGCAGATGACTATGCTTGTCTGAATTCTGAAACTATACTACTGTACATGCCATTGATAGGTGCCATCCATTATCCAAATTCAGCCTTGAGACAAATAGCTACCCCTTCAGTGAAGTTAGTACATTTATTCTTTCTTGCACCAGGGCTGAATTTTGCCTATTATATTTTATTTAAGAAAAATATAGTTATGAATAGGATAAATAGCAATGATTTAACCCCACCCCCTGAATTTGTATTAGGAGTTGTTATGATAGGGACAGAGGATACGATCATTAAACAACCCACACTTGCATTTGGCTCACAGTTAGATGAAAGAATGCCTTGAGTGTTGCATAGTTGCAGAGACTTTAGTCCCTTCACTTCATTTCTCTCCTGTGTTCATACACAGGAGTAGGCCTAATATTTCATTAACTCTGTGTTGTGGGACCTGGCAGATATAACCCCATAATTGGCCACTATTGGCAGCAGGCGCTAGGAGCAGCATCCCTCTGTTGTAAGAGGTTCTGCAGAGCATGTTGTCCATGAAGGCTCTAAACCAGGATGACTCATGGGCCCTTCACTTGGACACTATTGCTTGTTCCCACCTACCCTGCCAAAGAGTGAAAACTAGCACAGATTAAAGTCAATGACTTCAGTGGGCATTGTATCCAGTCCTCAGAGAGACAAGAGCAGGATAACAAGGAGTCCGGTGGCACCTTAAAGACGAACAGATTTATTTGGGCATAAGCTTTTGTGAGTAAAAAACCTCACTTCTTCAGATGCATGGAGTGAAAATTACAGATGCAGGCATTATATAATGACAAATGAAGAGAAGGGAGTTACCTCACAAGTGGAGAACCAGTGTGGACAGGTCCAATTCGATCAGGGTGGATGTAGTCCACTCCCAATAGTAGATGAGGAGGTGTCAATTCCAGGAGAGGCAAAGCTGCTTTTGTAATGATATTTTGTATTGGGAATGGACTACATCCACCCTGATCAAATTGGCCCTGTCAACACTGGTTCTCCACTTGTGAGGTAACTCCCTTCCCTTCATGTGTCATTATATAATGCCTGCATCTGTAATTTTCACTCCATACATCTGAAGAAGTGAGGTTTTTTACCCACGAAAGCTTATGCCCAAATAAATCTGTTCGTCTTTAAGGTGCCACTGGACTCTTGGTTGTTTTTGTGGATACAGACTAACATGGCTACACCCTGATACTTGACACCAGGAGAGGTAAAGTTGCTTTTGTAGTGAACCCAAAGTCTGTGAAAGTGAGGGATCATTTTCCAGGATAGGTTGTAGATTGTTGATGATGTGCTGGAGAGGTCTTACCTGGGGCCTGTATGTGATGGCCAGTGGTGTTCTGTTATTTTCCTTGTTGGGCCTGTACTGTAGTAGGTGACTTCTGGGTACCCGTCTCGACCCAGAAGTTGTTGTTTTTGTGGATACAGACTAACATGGCTGACCCTGATACTTAAGAGCAGGATATTGCTTGTAATCTGTCTTTCTAAGTATTCATATTAATAAGTGTCTTGTCTCTGACTTTTTCCCAAGTAGGTACATTGAAGCAGAAATGAAGAGTTGCAAAAGGAGGAGGACTGCAAGGTTTCAAAGGAGAGAGCCTTTTCCGCCCTTCTTTGGTCAGAGGGATGGTGGTCCCCACACCAGATCTAAGTGCTCGAGATGGAGGCTGCCAGCTGCTGATTAGACATTTTGAACAGTTTACAGTTTAAAAATTGAGGGGCTAATGGCTGCCCTCTTCCTGATCTTAATAATAAAATCTTCATCTCTGGTCTTTCTATGGAATTGAAGCCGAAATGAAATGTATTAGGAGGGTCAGTTGCACTATAAATATGGTAAATGTTGAGATATTTGCTGAATAGAAATGCTTTTAAAACAGTGTAATCCTTCACTATCCATCCAGGACAACCAACTGGAAAACACTGATTGCAGAAATCATTTAGATCATGCTAATCAAGCCCCAGCAGGAACCTATCATTCAGTGAGAAGGGAAGACTAGACTGCCCTAGTAAGAAGCCAGATAATGATAAAACATGATTAAAGTGATGTAGAAGAAATTACCAAGTGGGAAGTCAAGAAGTTCTAAGAGGGGGAGGCGATCATGGAACTGTGCTTTTAAGATGGACTAATTCTAGGAGAGGATGTATATCATGATCATACATAAGTGGCTGAGCAATAATCACACCAAATTATAGCCCTTAGGGTGACTTAAGATAGTTTAGGTGCCTTTAATACAGAGTCAATAAAGACGGATGATGTAAGAATCTGAAATTCTCATGAAATGTTTTTATAGAAAATGACAAAGCTTTTCTCTTGACTTAAATTTAAATGTTACTCAGAGAAATATCAAGTAACACAACATTGTACAGTAAGTAACAAAAAGTACTGCAGCTAGGGCTGCTGCAATAAGCTTTATTGTATGGAGAAGCAAGTGCTGTCATTTTCAGATAGTGGAGATGAATTTCTCACACACAGGTGCAGAGCTGCCAGCCCAACTGCATGAAGACAAAATAATTACTTTCTTTAATGGAGGTAAAGAATCTGGGATATTTTTATGTGTGGCAATACCTAGAGGAAAAATATCAAATATTTGATTGGTTACAGTAGGTAGTATACAAGCCCTTCCCAACTGACAACATTAGCTCTGCAGTAATATTGCAAAGCGCAGTTGAGGAGTGCCACTTTGTAAGCTAATGCTTATAAAGCAGATTGAACAACAATCTTTCTTTTGGCAAACACTGAGAACCACTTGCTGTTTTTTCCTCTGCTTTAGTTCTTTCCATTTACTTTTTCCCCTAAGATTTTGGTAAGAAAAGGCCATAGTTCTGGTGTATGTGGGTAGCACTCATCAAAGTCAATGGTACTGAAGACAAACAAGTGGCATCTGCTGACACCAGGGCCACGTCAGCTGCTTATTAGCCTTCCTATCCAAAAGGAAAATACAGTGATATTTGTGGTTTGGTAAAGAGAAAAGTTCAGGAGGACAATGGTGGCCACTGGAATAAAGGAAAGGGGAGAACAAAGGTCCTCTTTGGGCTGGCATTAGAGTTAGCGGCAGCATAGGAAAACTCACACTCACGCATCTAAGGGTATTCCAAAGAGCTTGGTAGCTAATTACACATGCAGGTGTTACTGTGACAGCACAAGAACTAGCGGCACCTGAAAACTTAGTATGAAAACCTGAAACTAACGTAAGGAAAATAAACAGAAAAGAGGAGAAGACTAAACCAACAAAAGAAGTGAAGAGGGGAGAAAGAAAAAATAATGTAACAAACTCAAAAGTAAATGCAAAGGTCAAAATAAAATGAGGAAGGAAGGGGGAGAGAGCTACTATCAGAGTAAGGGGACCCTGAGGCAAAAACAACCAGAAATCATTCTTTTTAAAGGTGTTTAGTAGTATGAAAAATGGGCTTACAGGCAAGAAATCACTGAAGCCATCATTATGCTGCATCCTCACACCATATGGCTTTAGACACTTAGCTACTCTCATTTCATATGAATAATTAGTCACAATGCATAAGGTATCTAGGCTAATAAGTGAGGTACCATTGATACATCCTATTAGATGATATTGCATTTTGTGAAGTCAGGAATTAACTTTTATAATGTTTTCCATATCTTCCTCTCAATACTCATTTGCTCATTACTCTAGTCAGTTTGGCGGTATTTTAAGGCTCTAGTGTCAGTTAGTGTACGCATCTAGAACCGTTCATATTTAGTTGTTTTGGAAGAACCAATTATAAAAAGGAAGGTTCTGTGGTATAGCGCTGACAAGAGTGTGATGAAAGTTAATGAAAACATAGTTTATTTAAAATAGCTAAAATGTGTTATTGATTTAATTATATGCACAGCTTGGAATGAGAAGTAATGTACAGCAGGCATAGGCCTCCTACAGCAACTGAGGTGACAATCTACTCTAGAGATCAGAGAGGTAAGACTGTACTACTAATGAGTGAAACACTTCTCTCCCAACAAAGTAAGTATCAGTCAATGAAATGAGCTCAAGCCACAAAATATGAATCCAGATTTCAACCATAACAAAGTTCATGGATTCAGGATTTTGGTTTAGACTCATCTCTCTCAAATCACCAGGAAGCAAAAGGCAGGGTCCTGTGCACCCCATAGCACAGTGGGACCCAACTGCACACCCACAGTCCTGACATTCTGGTAACAGAAATATACTCCAGCTCCATGCAATGCAATTTCTAGGGTGGATGGAACTTTAACCTTCATTCCCATCCTACAAAACCCAATCCCACCCCCACAGCTGTGGCTCATAGAAAAATGCCAAAAGCCTTGGCCATGGAATCGCAGAGTGTGAAGAAGACAGTTTGTACCTCTCATAGCTATTTTTCAGGCTGCCTACAGACTCAGGCAGGCAACACTGAATACGTTTACAAAGGATTCATATTTTAAAGGTTATCATTGCAACCATAAGGGAAATATCATAGAAATGTAAGGCTGGAAGGGATCTCAAGAGGTCATCTGCTCCCTGGCACTGAGGCAGGACCAAGTATACCTAGACCATCCCTGATAGGTGTTTGTTGAACCTACTCTTAAAAGCACCACTGATGGGGATTCCACAACCTCCTTAGTAACATATTCCAGTACTTATCTATCCTTATATTTAGAAAGTTTCCCCTAATATCTAGCCTAAATCTCCCTTGTTGCAGATTAATTATGACTTCTTGTCCTACCTTCAGTGGACATGGAGGACAGTTGATCACTGTCCTTTTTATAGCAGCCCTTAAGATATTTGAAGGCTGTTATCAGGTCCCCCCGTCCTCTGGTGTCCGTGCCTTGTCATGGTGGGACAGCTTGCGTGCTCTAACAATCCCCAGAGTCTGTGTCGCTGGATTGGTCTATGCAGGAGAGGCCAGACAAAACAGAACCCTGGTCCTCCAGGTTGGGGGTTAGGCCCAGGGCTAACAACCCTGTCCCGTAAAAAACAAAATATGTTACGGAAACACCAATGGAGAAATCTACTATTACTCTGTGTGAGGGCCTTCAGGAGTCAATGACCCATATGACTGCCAGTGGTGAAAGCCAAAAGGAAGCCACTGGCATGAAGACTGAAGTGCTCAACACCAAGACAAAAACCAGACTTGGTTTTTGGAACGTACGGACAATGTACGAAGCAGGGAAGCTAGCTCAGGTCACAGCAGAGATGAGACGCTATAGCTTACATATCCTGGGTGTCAGCGAGAGCAGATGGACGGGATCTGGAAGATTAACAACAGCCTTGGGAGAAACTTTGCTGTTTTCTGGACGGGATGATGGACAACACCATGAGGGTGTTGCCATCCTTTTGAAGAAGGGAGTGGAGCATTCCCTGCTTGAATGGAAATCCATCAGCAGCAGACTTATGAGAGCCAGACTGAAAGGGAAACATAATAATATCACCCTGATTCAGTGCTACGCTCTGACAAATGACAGTGATGAAGAAGTAAAGGACAAATTCTACCTTACACTACAGGCGGAGTTAGAGAGTACTGTGCCACGACCTATCGTCATGGGAGACCTGAATGCCAAGGTTGGTAAGGACAACACAAACAATGACAGAGCAATGGGAAGACATGGGTGTGGCACCATGAATTAAAACGGAGAAAGGCTTGTTGATTTCTATAATATGAATGACCTAGTCATCGGCGGAACCCTATTTGAACATTGTGAAATTCACAAGCTGACATGGTGTTCTCCAAATGGCAGAGATAAGAACCAGATTGACCATATCATGATCAATGGCAAATGGCGATGCTCACTGACAGATGTGAAAGTGAGAAGGGGTGCAGATGTTGGCCGCGACCACCACCTTGTGACAGCCTCCGTCAAGCTAAAACTAAGATCCCAAACAAGGGATAATAAACGTTATGATATTGACAAGTTAAAGTCCCTTGAAATACAGAAAGCCTTCATTCTTCAGTTAAAGAACAGGTTTCAAGCACTTGCAGACCTTGATGAAGAGGAGGGGAATGCAGATTAGGAGATCAACAAGAAGTGGGACAAAGTAACAGCAATTTATAAACAGAGCAGTGAAGCCTGTCTAGGCTACAGGAAGAAGAGAAGGAAGGAGTGGATTACACCCAGTGGATTACAATGTCATAGAAACCAGACGAGCCTTGAAGAAAAAATTTTTAGACACAAAATCCCAGAAGCTAAAGGACAAATACCACAAACAGTATAGCAAGGCACACCGGGAGGTCAAACGCCTTGTGAGAGCAGACAAACGGCATTATATTGATAATCTGGTAACACAAGCAGAGGATGCAGCTGCTCGTGGTGAACAAGGAACCGTCTACAAAATGACTCCTATCTCAGTGGGGTAAATCCAGAGCAGTCGCATTGATTTCAATGAAGTTCTCCCACATTTACACCCGTGGATTCAGCCACAAGGTATTATCGGTGGTAAACGCAGACACCAACAAAGACTCTCATCAGGAACAAACAAGGACACCTACTAACAACCGAAAAAGAACAAGAAATGTGCTGGACAGAGCATTTCAAAGAATTGCTGAACAGGGAGCCACCTAAAGAGGAAGCAAACATCCAGGAAGCAGAAGATCTTGATATCAACACAGACACCCCAACTAAGGAAGAGATCATTCAAGCCATCAGATCCTTAAAAATGGGAAAGCTCCTGGCAAGGATAACTTGAATGCAGAATTGTTCAAGGTAAATCCTAAATTAGCAGCATCTATCCTGGCCCCTCTATTTATATCAGTCTGGGAAAGGGAAAAAGTGCTAGATCAGTGGACCAATGGGGTTATAGTGAAGATACCAAATAAAGGAACTCTCAGTGATTGTAATAACTGGTGTGGTATCACGCTTTATCTGTGCCAAGCAAAGTATTGTGTAAGATCATAGTCCAGCATATATCAGAGGCAGTTGAGAGTGTTCTCAGAAAAGAGCAAGCTGGTTTTCGGAAAGGGCATGGATGCACAGACTAGATCTTCACTCTACAAAACATAATAGAACAGTTCTTAGAATGGCAACGGCAACTCTACATAAATTTCATAGACTTTGAGAAGGCTTTTGATAGCATTCACAGGACCAGCCTATGGTGCATTCTGTGGGCATATGGAATTCCTTTCTGTACAATCAATGTCATCAAAAGCTTCTATTTCAACTTTACATGCAGTGTTGATCACAGTGAGCTCAGTTTTGAAGTAAAAACAGGAGTATGTCAGAGGTGTGTCATGTCTGCAATCCTTTTCAACATTGCCGTTGACTGGGTAGTGCAGCGTACAACAGAAGACATGCCAAGAGGCATTAAATGGATACTCTTCTCATCCCTTGAAGACCTGGACTTCACAGATGATGTCGCTCTCCTATCACATACCCAACACCATATACAACAAAAAACAATTCAAGTCAACGCATTCAGCCAGCAAATTGGACTGAAAATCAACCGCAATAAGACAGATATCATGATCTTTAATATTGTCTCACCATCACCAGTACGGATAGAAGATTATGTTCTCACCAGTGTAGAAACATTCACATATTTGGGCAGCGCCATCAACCAGGATGGTGGAACAAGCCAGGACATCCGGAACAAAATCAATAAAGCCAGGAACACTTTCAGGAGTTTAAATACAGTCTGGAAATCATCAAAATACAACACCAAAACCAAACTCAAGCTTTATCAGAGCTGCGTACTTTCAACACTACTTTATAGTGCAGAATGCTGGGGAATGAGAAAGTATGAGATGTCCAAACTGTCTTCATTCCATATAACCTGCCTTAGACAAATCCTCCATATCTTTTGGCCCTGAACAATCTCAAACCACGATCTATTGACACAGTGCAGCCCAGAAGATCTGAGCACCATCATTGCCTGGAGATGGATCGGTCATGTGCTTCAGATGGAAACTGATTCCATCACCAGAGTAGCAATAAGATGGACACCCGAAGGCAAGCGAAAACGAGGCCGCCCGAAAACATCATGGTGAAGAGCTGTAGAAGCTGAGCTGAAAAACCTGGCGCACAGTTGGGGAACCATTGAAAGACTTGCCAGAAACAGACAGGAGTGGAGGAGCTTCATCACTGCCCTAAATGCAGGAGGTGTAATGGGAACATGATGATGATGATGATGATGATGATCAGGTCCCCCTTGGTTTCCTTTTCTCAAGACTAAACATACCCAATTTTTTTAGCCTTTCCTCATAGGTCACCTTTTCTAAACCTTTTATCATTTTTGTTCTCCTCAGAACTCTCTCCAATTTGTCCACATCTTTCTTAAAGTGTGGTGCCCAAAACTGGACACAGTACTTATTAGCTGTAGCCTCACCAGTGCCGACTAGAGCGGGACAATTACCTTCCATATCTTACATCTAATACTCCTTTTAATACACCCAAGAATGATATTAGCCTTTTTTGCAACTACATTACATTGTTGGCTCATATTCAATCTGTGATCCACTATAATTCCCAGATCCTTTTCAGCAGTACTACCGCCTAGTCAGTTATTTCCCATTTTATAGTTGTGCATTTGATTTTCTTTCATAAGTGTAGTATTTTGCATTTACTTTTATTGAAATTTACCTTGTTGATTTCATACCAATTCTCCAATTTATCAAAGACATTTTGAATTCTAATACTTCCTCCAAAGTGCTAGCAACCCCTCCCAGGTTGGTGTCACCCTTAAAATTTATAAGCATACTCTCCACTCCATTATCGAAGTCATTAATGAAAATATTGACTCATACCAGACCAAGAACTGATTCCTGCGGGGCCCCACTATATATGTCTTCCCAGTTTGACAGCAAATCATTGGTAACTACTCCTTGAGTATGTTTTTTTTGACCAGTTATGCACCCACCTTATAATAATTTCACTTAGAGCACATTTCCTTAGTTTGCTTATGAGAATGTCCTGTGGGCATTCCTAAACTAAAAATTACTAAATTACAGCCTTAATAAAATTAAGATATATCTTGTCTATTGCTTCCCTCCTATACATGTGGTCAGTAACCCTGCCAAAGAAGGAAAGTAGGTTGGTTTGGGATGATTTGTTCTTGACCAACCCATGTTGGCTATTACTTATCATCTAATGTTCTTCTAGATGCTTCTACATTGATAGTTTAATAATCTGCTTCAGTATCTTTCTAGGTATTGAAGTTAGGCTGACTGGTTTATAATACCCTGGGTCCTCTCTGTTGCTCGTTCTAAAGATGGGCAAACATAGTATCTTTCTCCAGTTCTCCATCACTTTTTGAAGATAATTGCTAATGGTTCTAAAAATACATCAACTAATTCCTTAAGTACCCTAGGATGAAATTTGTCAGGCCCTGCTAACTCAAATACATCTAATTTATATAAATATTCTTTAAACTATTCTTTCCATATTCTGTCTTGTATTTCTTCCTCCTAGTTGTTAATATTGTATTAAGCATCTGGTCACCATTAACTGTTTTTAGTGAAGACTGAAGCAAAATAGGCATTAAACACTTCAGCCTCCTTGATGTTGTCCTTTATTAGGTCTCCTTCCCTGCTAA
The DNA here is from genome assembly GCF_002925995.2 of Terrapene triunguis. Taxonomy (NCBI): domain Eukaryota; kingdom Metazoa; phylum Chordata; order Testudines; family Emydidae; genus Terrapene; species Terrapene triunguis. Next base: position 58,800,364 of record NW_020664419.1, on the reverse strand, counting down.
GTTGTGTACCTACATAAAAATATAAATAAAAAAAGAAACACCGACTTCCTATCACCTAAACTAAATCTATGTCCCAACTCACTCATGAAATACAGATATATCAGGTTAAAATACAGCAATGGGGTTACTCTGAATAATAATACTTAGCTCTTTTATATAGTACTTTTATCTGCAGATCTTAAAGCACCTTACAAAAAGGAAGGAAGTGTCACTGTCCCCACATTACGGATACTGGGGAAACTGAGGCAGAGAGCAGAGATGTGACTTGCTCAAGGTAACACAGTAGGTCATTGTCAGAACTGGGGATAACCATTGGATCACACCGCATCCCAGTGAAAGAATTTCAATGTATGGGTTAAGTTTTGTTGGAGACACACATAATTCATAATTTTCGTAATTCTTCTGTGCAAATGTAGGCACATTGGTAGATTGCTAAGGCTATCTTTTCAAGACCAATTTTTTCAGGGAAACCTTGTGGTACATGTTTTTCTGCACACAAATTGGGTAACTAAGCAATTAACTAAAGTGAAACCTGAACTCCAGCAATTAACAGTTTTCCACAGGGACTGTATACTCTACAATGCAACTGAATGAGAGGACTGAGTTACAACACGGTGGTACTGACTCAGGGTATGTCTACACTACGAAATTAGGTCGAATTTATAGAAGCCAGTTTTAGAGAAATCGGTTTTATACAGTTGATTGTGTGTGTCCCCACATAAAATGCTCTAAGTGCATTAAGTCGGCGGACCGCGTCCACAGTACCGAGGCTAGCGTCGAATTCTGGAGTGTTGCACTGTGGGTAGCTATCCCACAGTTCCCGCAGTCTCCGCCGCCCATTGGAATTCTGGGTTGAGATCCCAATGCCTGATGATGCAAAAACAGTGTCGCGGGGGGTTCTGGGTACATGTCGTCAGGCCCCTCCCCCTCCGTCAGAGCAACGGCAGACAATCGATTCACGCCTTTTTACCTGGGTTACCTGTGCAGACAACATACCATGGCAGGCATGGAGCCCGCTCAGCTCAGCTCAGCTCACCGTCACCATATGTCATCTGGGTGCCGGTAGACGTGGTACTGCATTGCTACACAGCAGCAGCTAATTGCCTTTTGGCAGTAGACGGTGCAGTATGACTGGTAGCCGTCATCAGCTATCTGGGTGCTGGCTGACATGGGGCTGCATTGCTACACAGCAGCAGCTCCTTGCCTTTTGGCAGTGGATGGTGTATTACAATTGATATCCGTCATCGTCATATTCCTCAGTGAGTTCAATCAGAGGCACCTGGGCAGACATGTTTTGTCTCCTGGAGACTCAGTCCTGCCGGCAGTCCTATTGAACCATCTTAACGATGATGGCTAGCAGTTGTAATACAGCATTTGCTGCCAAGCACCCAGAAGATGCCGATGGCTATCAGTCATGCTGCACCGTCTGCTGCCAGCTTAAGATGTAAAAAATAGATGGACCAGATTTGTTCTGTATTCATTTGCTTCCCCCTCCCTCCGTGAAATCAATGGCCTGCAAAACCCAGGGTTTTGAGTTCAATCTTTGGGGGGGCCATTCTGTGTGACACTTGTTTGTGTTTCTCCCTGATGCACAGCTACCTTTGTTGATTTTAATTCCCTGTAAGCCATGTCGTCACTCGCCCCTCCCTCCCTCCCTCCGTCAGACAATAGTTTTGCGCCTTTTTTCAGCCCAGACGCCATAGCACTGGGATCATGGAGCCCGCTCAGATCACCGCGGCAATTATGAGCACTATGAACACCACGCGCATTGTCCTGGAGTATATGCAGAGCCAGAACATGCCAAAGCAAAACCAGGCGAGGAGGCAATTGCAGCGATTGCAGCGCGGCGATGAGAGTGATGAGGAAATTGACATGGACATAGACCTCTCACAAAGTACAGGCCCCAGCAATGTGCAAATCATGGTGTTACTGGGGCAGGTTCATGGCATGGAACGCCGATTCTGGGCCCGGGAAACAAGCACAGACTGGTGGGACCGCATTGTGTTGCAGGTGTGGGACGATTCCCAGTGGCTGCAAAACTTTCGCATGCATAAGGGCACTTTCATGGAACTTTGTGACTTGCTTTCCCCTGCCCTGAAGCGCCAGAATACCAGGATGAGAGCAGCCCTCACAGTTGAGAAGCGAGTGGCGATAGCCCTGTGGAAGCTTGCAACGCCAGACAGCTACCGGTCAGTCGGGAATCAATTTGGAGTGGGCAAATCTACTGTGGGGGCTGCTGTGATCCAAGTTGCCAGGGCAATGAGAGACCTGGTGATATCAAGGGTAGTGACTCTGGGAAACGTGCAGACCATAGTGGATGGCTTTGCTGCAATGGGATTCCCAAACTGTGGTGGGGCGATAGACGGAACCCATATCCCTATCTTGTCACCAGAGCACCAAGCCACCGAGTACATAAACCGCAAGGGGTACTTTTCAATGCTGCTGCAAGCCCTGGTGGATCACAAGGGACGTTTCACTAACATCAACGTGGGATGGCCGGGAAAGGTACATGATGCTCGCGTCTTCAGGAACTCTGGTCTGTTTCAAAAGCTGGAGGAAAGGACTTTCTTCCCGGACCAGAAAATAACCGTTGGGGATGTTGAAATGCCTATCGTTATCCTTGGGGACGCAGCCTACCCCTTAATGCCATGGCTCATGAAGCCGTACACAGGCAGCCTGGACAGGAGTCAGGACCTGTTCAATTATAGGCTGAGCAAGTGCCGAATGGTGGTGGAATGTGCATTTGGATGTTTAAAAGCGCGCTGGCGCAGTTTACTGACTCGGATAGACCTCAGCGAAGCCAATATTCCAATTGTTATTGCTGCTTGCTGTGCGCTCCACAATATCTGTGAGAGTAAGGGGGAGACATTTATGGCGGGGTGGGAGGTTGAGGTAAATCGCCTGGCCGCTGATTATGCGCAGCCAGACACCAGGGTGGTTAGAAGAGTACAGCAGGGTGTGGTGCGCATCAGAGAAGCTTTGAAAATGAGTTTTGTGACTGGCCAGGCTATGGTGTGAAACTTCTGTTTGTTTCTCCTTGATGAACCCTTCCACCTCCCCCCCCCCGGTTCACTCTACTTCTCTGTAAGCTAACCACCCTCCTCTCCCCCCTTCGACCACCGCTTGCAGAGGCAATAAAGTCATTGTTACTTCACATTCATGCATTCTTTATTAATTCATCACACAACTAGGGGGATAACTGCCAAGGTAGCCCGGGAGGGAAGCACCGGGTGGGGTGGGGGAGGAGGGAAGGACAAGGACACACTGCAGTTTAAAACTTTAAAACTTTAACTCTTATTGAAGGCCAGCCTTCTGATGCTTGGGCAATCATCTGGGGTGGAGTGGCTGGGTGGCCGGAGGCCCCCCCACCACGTTCTTGGGTGAGGAGGCTATGGAACTTGGGGAGGAGGGCTGTTGGTTACACAGGTGCTATAGCGGCGGTCTCTGCTCCTGCTGCCTTTCCTGCAGCTCAACCATACGCTGGAGCATATCAGTTTGATGCTCCAGCAGCCGGAGCATCGACTCTTGCCTTCTGTCAGAAAGCTGATGCCACCTATCCTCTTCAGCCCGCCACTTGCTCTCTTCAGCCCGCGATTCAGCCCGCCACCTCGCCTCTCATTCATATTGTGCTTTTTTGCACTCTGACATTGACTGCCTCCACGCATTCTGCTGTGCTCTGTCAGCGTGGGAGGACATCTGGAGCTCCGAGAACATATCATCCCGAGTTCGCCGTTTTCTCCTTCTAATCTTCACTAGCCTCTGTGAAGGAGAAACATTTGCAGCTGGTGGAGGAGAAGGGAGAGGTGGTTAAAAAAGACACATTTTAGAGAACAATGAGTACACTCTTTCACGTTAAATTTTTGCTGTTCACATTACACAGCACATGTGCTTTCGTTACAAGGTCGCATTTTTCCTCTTATATTGAGGGCCTGCCGGTTTGCTGTGAGAGATCACTCACGCAGTGCCAGGCAACAGATTTCGGCTTGCAGGCAGCCATGGTAAGCCACAGTCTTTTGGCTTTTTTAACCTTCTTAACATGTGGGAATGGTTTCAAACAGTAGCGCCCTCATTTCCCATACCAAGCACCCGTTGGGTTGGCCATTTAAAATGGGTTTGCAATGTAAAAGGAGGGGCTGCGGTTTCCGGGTTAACATGCAGCACAAACCCAACTACCCCCCACCATACCCAATTCTCTGGGATGATCACTTCACCCCTCCCCCCTACCGCGTGGCTAACAGCAGGGAACATTTCTGTTCAGCCAAGCAGGAACGGGCACCTCTGAATGTCCCCTTAATAAAATCACCCCATTTCAACCAGGTGACCGTGAATGATGTCACTCTCCTGAGGATAACAAAGGGAGATAAGGAATGGATGTTGTCTGCATGCCAGCAAACACCGGGACCATATGCCGCCATGCTTTGTTATGCAATGATTCCAGACTAAGTGCTACTGGCCTGGCGTGGTAAAGTGTCCTACCATGGCGGACGGGATAAGGCAGCTCTCCCCAGAAACCTTTTGCAAAGGCTTTGGGAGTACATGAAGGAGAGCTTTTTGGAGATGTCCCTGGAGGATTTCAGCTCCATCCCCATACACGTTAACAGACTTTTCCAGTAGCTGTACTGGCCGCGATTGCCAGGGCAAATTAATCATTAATCATTAAACACGCTTGCTTTTAAACCATGTGTAATATTTACAAAGGTACACTCACCAGAGGTCCCTTGTGTGCCCTCAGGGTCTGGGAGCATGCCTTGGGTGAGTTTGGGGGTTACTGGTTCCAGGTCCAGGGTGATAAACATATCCTGGCTGTTGGGGAAACCGGTTTCTCCGCTTCCTTGCTGTGAGCTATCTTCATTGTCTTCATCATCATCTTCCTCGTACCCCGAACCCGCTTCCCTGTTGCGTTATTCTCCATTGATGGAGTCAAAGCACACGGTTGGGGTAGTGGTGGCTGCACCCCCTAGCATGGCATGCAGCTCCGCGTAGAAGCGGCATGTTTGCGGCTCTGCCCCGGACCTTCCGTTTGCCTCTCTGGCTGTGTGGTAGGCTTGCCTTAGCTCCTCAATTTTCACGCGGCACTGCTGTGCGTCCCTGTTATGGCCTCTGTCCTTCATGGCCTTTGAGACTTTTTCTAATATTTTGCCATTTCGTTTACTGCTATGGAGTTCAGCTAGCACTGATTCATCTCCCCATATGGCGAGCAGATCCCGTACCTCCCGTTCTGTCCATGCTGGAGCTCTTTTGCGATCCTGGGACTCCATCATGGTTACCTGTGCTGATGAGCTCTGCGTGGTCACCTGTGCTCTCCATGCTGGGCAAACAGGAAATGAAATTCAAAAGTTCGCGGGGCTTTTCCTGTCTACCTGGTCAGTGCATCTGAGTTGAGAGTGCTGTCCAGAGCGGTCACAATGAAGCACTGTGGGATAGCTCCCGGAGGCCAATACCGTTGAATTCCGTCCACACTACCCCAAATCCGACCCACAAAGGCCGATTTTAGCGCTAATCCCCTCGTCGGAGGTGGAGTAAATAAACCGGTTTAAACGGCCCTTTAAGTCGAAAAAAAGGGCTTCGTCGTGTGGACGTGTCCAGGCTTAATTCGATTTAACGCTGCTAAATTTGACCTAAACTCGTAGTGTAGACCAGGCCTCAGTATTCTCAGATCTCAGTTTGTAGGGTAGATGGGAATGTATGTAACAGTGTTTCATGCCACAATATTATACTGATTTTATTCTGACTCACTTGTTCCCAGCACATTTGCAACTTTTAAAAAGGTAAAACTTAAAATGTACAGCTATTTAAATCTAAATACTACAGTAGTTAGCACTGTTACCTAAATAATAAAGGATCTAAGTCTAAGCAGGCAAGTTTTGTTTCATTATGTCTACTTTTTCATTACAGGCTGTTTTAGGGCAGTCTTAATCATCAAGAAAAGATAAAGGAGAAAGCAATGCCTCGGGGATTTTATTTTCATCTATTATCTCAGTTTGTAGATCCTGTGGTACAGAGCTGCTTGGGACCATTGCTTCTGAACATCCGAGGAAATGTACGGCTCACTGTAGTGAGCACTACGCTTGGTAGTAAGAGTTTGCAGGAGTTGGGTCCCTAGTGATTTAATAGCCAGGACAATACCTGGTGACCACTTATTATTTCTATTTCCTCGTAAAGTTCAAGGACATTACATGCAATGAGTGTATTAATGCAATATTATGCACAAAAGTCAGGAAATTCAGAGTCACATTTCATACAGCTATTGAATTCTGCCACATTAAACACAAATATTAAAGCAATTATAATTAACATTAATACTCAAAGTAGGACATATTCAAGACGGGTGAGTTGCAGTTACTGTGGGAACCATAACTCTGAAGATGTACAGTACTGAGTTACATCTGAAGTATAATTTAATACTCTGAATTGCACTGAAAGTGATAATAAGGGCTATAAATACCATGATTATATGGCATGATACTTGTAATATCACTTTCTAATTTTTAAAAAGCCAAATGTAGAAAAATCCCTCCCAAATTGTGTCAGAAAATGGAGCAGCTTTCACATGTGCTTATCTGTTTTTGTAGGACATCCACATACTACCTGAGGGAAATACTGATTGCTAGGCAGACATGTCAATGTGAAATATGGAGTGAGACTTGAGCCTTGACCATGAAAAGGGGAAAGCAGATTTTTCACCATGGATATATCTGAATGAACTAGTGAAATATTCAGGAATCTAAAATTCATTCCAGGCGAATTGGTGACTGCGATCACAATCACATCTCAGTAGCAGTCCAGCGACATATCTACTAATGTGCACCACATCCTGAGAGGTTTGCTATTCACAAAACAGTTCTACTGCCCTAGGGGATTCAAGTTCAGGAATCCAACTCTGTTAGAGTTTAGGACAGCTAATAGCACAGTACAACATAACACCCTGCTTGTATTCTTTATGGCCAAACCCTAATTCTGGCACTCAGTCTACAGACATGGGCTGTACCTAGGGAAGAACTGGTGGGATCCTTTGAAGATCAGACAGGTGAAGGAATTTTCTCCCCTCATCTCAATCTCTGCCACAAAATAACAGAGGAGCTTCAGGGCTCGGGGTGTTCTCTCAGGCCTGCCGTACCCCCCATGGCTATTTGCATGCCCCCATCTCACTTCTCTCTGGGAAATGAACAGTATAGTAGAGTTACAGATACCCTCTCGCTCCTGCACAAACTCCTACACACTGGGATGAGGGAGCCCCTATGGAATTGTGCCTACTATGTAATCTTCTGCACCCCTCCGCCCGCTCTCCCCTGCCCAGTACATCAATGTATGTCTCTGCAAGGTTCTACTGTGCCTGGCGCCCTCTGCGCACATAGAAGGAAGCTTTTACTTTATGTGTATTGGGTAAGGAGAGATTTTTCACTTCATTCATCATTTAGCCTAATCACTGCAGCATACTGGAAATCAGTGGTAAACTGTAAAGAGACCTTTCATACTGAGGAAGACAAAATTGCACATATTAGACCTAAAGCATAAACCCTTCATCTTTTCACTTGTTTTTCATAGCATTTCTTGCCTTATGTCTGCTAATTATTGAAAGCATTTAGGTTTGAACATGGCTTTGGACTTCTTCCCAGTCACTTTCTCTTCCTGCTTAGTCCTGTGGTGAAGTTATAATGCTGACTATACATCATCACATTGTCTCCTCCTTCCTAGATGCCTTCCCCAGTGTCTCCTTTCTCAATCCCTGTTGACAACCCCACCATCCTGCCCATCACTCAGGCCCATAACCTGGGTGTTATCTTTGACTCGGACCTCCCTCTAGCTCATCACATCCAGCCTATGTCTAAATCTTGCAGATTCTTTCTATATAACATGCTAAGATACAGTCTTTCCTATCCATGTCCATAGCTACAATTCCAGCTTTTTCTCTTGCCTTGACAAATACAGTCTTGCCCTGCTCATATCAATTCCAGTGGTACTGCAAAGATAATTTTCCTAGCCTGTTGCTTTGACTATGTCATCCTCTCATTGCAGCCCTCCACTGGATCCCCCTTCTCTATTGCTTCAAACATAAGCTGCTTGTCTTCACTTTCAAGGCCCTCCACAGCCCATTCCCTACCTATCTTCTCTCATTCACTGTCATATTATCGCCAACCTTAAAGGTTAAAAAGTCATGAATCAGACCCCCCAAAATCATGGGGTTTTTAAAAAGATTGTTTCTTTTGGTTTGTCTTGATTTTTTGAACTTCCCTGTGTGTGTGTGTGTGTGTGTGTGTGTGTGTGTGTGTGTGTGTGTGTGTTACCAACTTCCATAAGTAAGGTGACTTGGCCCCTGCTTCAGGAGCTCTCACCCCTATATCCCACCATCTCCCTGCCCAGCAATTAATTCTGCCCCCACATCAATTCTTCCCCTCTAGTACCCACATCAGTTCTGTTCCCCCAACCCCACCTTAGCTCCTGCTGCAGCTCTAGGGGTTCCTCACACCCCTCTCCCAGCCCTGAGGGGCAGCTGCAGAAAGGTTCCCTTCTCCACATTCCCGGCTGGACGATGCGGGGGGGGGGAGAGGAGCAGAGAGGTTGTATCCCATTCCTCACAGGAGGGAGTGGAGCTGCACTGATGCTCAGCCCTTTCTGCTCCCTCCCCTCCTGTGAGAATGGTGCTAGCTCCTGAGGGATGGGGGAGAGAGCTCTGCCTGATCCTGCAAATGGCTGCTCTTCCCAAGGAGGCAGGCTAGTGGGGAAGGCAGCCAATCAGAGGGGGTTTCTCCCAGGCAGAGCTGAAATTTGTGAGAGGGCTGGAGCTTCTTGTGTCACATTGAGACTAGCTCCGGGCCCAGCTGAAATCCTATGAGATCATGAGAACTGGCAACACTGCTGTCAATGTGTTGACTCCCATCTCTGATTGACCCACAATGCCAGCCTCCCTTGCCCCTTTGTTAAATTTTCAAAGCAGCACCTACATGGTTTCTCCCATGCTGCCCCTCATGCTTGGAAGAAGCTCCCCAATAACATCTGCAAATCTGAAGATTTGCCTTCACTAGTCTCATTATCCACGTTCAGATCCCTCCTTTTCTGGGATGCCTACAAAAACTTCCACCACATGCGTCTGACGAAGTGGGTATTCACCCACAAAAGCTTATGCTCCAATACTTCTGTTAGTCTATAAGGTGCCACAGGACTCTGTCGCTTTTTACAAAAACTTGACAACAGTTAGGCAGCTGGTGTGCAGAGACCACTGCCTACCATTCAGACCAACATTCTTTTATTGTTTCCCTATACTCCCCCATCAGTATATCCCTCTGTTGTCTTATCTGAGATTGAAAACTCTTTGGGGGTAGGGACTTATCTTTTTTCTGCATTTGCACAGTGCCTAGCACATGACAAGGGTTCCTAGGCACTACAGTAATACACAATTAATAATCAAGTTTCCATGGGAACAGATTGTGAAGTCACCAGCACTAGATTATGACTTCTTCTCTGGATCAAACATTAGGCAAGGCGGGGTTGTGAGGGAGGGAGGTGGCCCTTGTTCAAACACATATCAGATATAAGAGAATATAGAAAGTGACCAGCCAAGCACACTGGGACAAGTTCTGCTGTTACCATTGAAGTCAACAGAGTTTCAGTAATTGACAGTAGAATCTAGCTCACTCTTTTCAATATATGTGTTGGATAGTTTTAGATTTGCTTCATTACAAGGGATCTCTTTCAATACATGGGATCTCCTGTGTCATCAGTACACAATGGACTTATGTTACAGATTCCTCCGAATGCTATTGGGAATGCACATAGAAATCTCTTGCATATCTTTGGTGATATAATCCCTTATATCACCAAAGGAAAGGAAAAAAAAAGAGCATTCTGGTTCTGAAGTTGCATGGTTGTGATACTGACAAGCAACACTAGACCATGATGTTATTTCACTGTCTACAAAGAAACTACCTACAATTCTGTATTCTACTGTACAGTCAAGTTAAAAAATAAATAAAAATAAAATTAATGGAGATATCCTATCGCCTAGAACTGGAAGGGACCTTGAAAGGTCATCAAGTCCAGCCCCCTGCTTTCTCTAGCAGGACCAAGTACTGATTTTGCCCCAGATCCCCAAGTGACCCCTTCAAGGATTGAACTTACAACCCTGCGTTTAGCAGGCTAATTCTCAAACCACTGAGCTATCCCTCTCCCCAAAGTTAAGGTTACTTATTCAGGATTTTCCTGATAAATTAGCCTAGACATGCAGAAAGCCTTGTGACCAAAACCAGTTTGGTAAGAACACTTTTGTTACACTTGAAGTCCACATGTTAACACAGCAATGCCATTTCTGTCCCTGGTTTAAAGTTACACTTTGATTTGCTGTTCTAATTAGAGGTTAGTTAAGTCTCCTCTCTGCAGCCCAGTCTGTAAATTCCATCACAAAAGTTTTCTTTTAAACATTAAAAAGAAGAATCTTAGATAGGAAAACTGATGACAGTGATTCCTATGGCTCCCAGTTCTTGAGGGGGAAAGCTGGGGGGAGGGAGAGAGCAGGTGACATCTCAGAGCAGAGTGGAAGAACTTGAGAAGGGAAAAGCCAGGGAGAATTCAGCGAGAGGGAAGTTCAGGACAAGGTAAACTCTTTAGGTACTAATATGGCCTCCATCACCTTAGTATTGGAGCCCACGGGATAGGGAGAACCAGTTATTTTGGGGACCATATTAAGAAGGCTTAATGTCTGGGTGCATTTAGGCTCATTTCTTCTTAATCCACACTATGTTCTTCCACAGAGTCTGCATTTTAATTTGATCAATCAATGTTGAGCTAGCAGGAGCGAGGCAAACTACACTTAACAACGCCCTCTACTTCCCCACACCGATACTGCTCTTCCCACATTTACTGGAGTATAATTATGAAAAACCTCTTCAGCGGAACAAGCTGGTGCCATCTACAGTGTAATTCTTCTCCTTCCAATCAGAGAACTGCGAAAATGTCAGGCCCGAGAAGAGGTAACATGATAAGGCTTAAAAGAGTAACAAACTTGTAACAAACTGGTCTAACTTCATCCCAAATAAGCTATGATTACTTTAGGCTATTCCTACAGAGTGAAAAGAAATACCGTGTCAGCAGTGACTCTGGCTCAAGTAATGAGCATGTTATAAAGGAAAAGCAATATCTGATTAAATGCTAGTGGACGCAGACAATATCCTCTCTCTGAAATGGTTCTGGGGAAGCTCCCTAAAAATTGGTCTGACTGGCTAGTTTTCTAGCAAGCCACATCTCTGTGCCCAAAAGATAAAGCTATATTTGTGCCATGCTGATCAAGCATGTTGACTGATTTGAGGCAGTCTGGGAGGGGAACTATTAAGGAGAGAAAGTGCACAGTGGATTTAGTACCATTTTGTCCTGCTTACTGCTCTTTTATCTTCTCTGTTTTTTGTTTTTCTCCTCACTCTAGAAATGGTGCTGAATGTGTTGTAAGATAATATCAGGTGCAAAACATTTTGGGAATTGAACACCTGATTATTTGATAGCAGCATCATAGACCTTGGCAGGCTGGATCTTTCAATACCTCTCTCCTCATTCATTGCACTCAATACACATTTAGCCAGCCAGGTCTGTCTCATGATTTAATGACAAAGTCCAGACAGAACCTTTTGGTAACCACAGAAAAGTGCCTCTGAAGTCTATTTCAATAATAAGGAAAGTAAACATACTTACTGCTCAAAGTCCTGTTATTCACATAATCAATATGTCGAACAAACAGTTCTACATTTATCAACACAGAACCATCTATTCACAAGTTAGAAATTCCAGACCACTCTGCCTGCAGGAGATAGTGGAAAATATAATGAAATGCAAGGTTGAATTGAGAGGTCATCTGGACTAGTACCTAAAATAGGAGCTTAGAAATCAGGACTTGTGGATTGTAGTTGCAGCTCTGCCAATGACATGCCGTGAAGACTATGAGCAAATCACTTAATTTATTGGTGCCTCAGTTTATCCATCTCTAAAACAGGTATAATTAGAGCAGGGATTTTGCCATGGCTGCGACTTCTTGTCAAACTCTATGACTGGTAGGTTATTTAATCCAACCTCTTCTCTGGCTGGTCAGCCTGCATGCCACGCTCCCACCCCAGGACAGAGTGAAAAATACTGTGTGGCTTTGCAAAATGGCCAGCCCACGGGAACAAGCTGCACTCAAGTTTCCCTTCTCTAGAATACAGTGAAGATATAGGCAGGGGTGAGAAAGCTTAGAAGAGAACCTTGCAGTAGGCAAGGATCTCTCAAAAGGATCTCTCCTCTCTACAAAAGTTTCTCTCAAAACTGGGTGACTGGGCAACAAAATGGCAGATGAAATTTAATGTTGATAAATGCAAAGTAATGGACATTGGAAAACATAATCCCAACTATACATATAAAATAATGGGGTCTAAATTAGCTGTTACCACTTAAGAAAGAGATCTTGGAGTCACTGTGGATAGTTCCACTCAATGTGCAGTGGCAGTCAAAAAAGTGAACAGAATGTTGGGAATCATTAAGAAAGGGATAGATGATAATGCAGAAAATATCATATTGCCTCTATATAAATCCATGGTACACCCACATCTTGAACACTGCATGCAGATTTGTTGCCCCACCTCAAAAAAGATATATTGGAATTGGAAAAGGTTCAGAAAAGGGCAACAAAAATGATTAGGGATATGGGACGGCTGCCATATAAGGAGAGATTAATAAGACTGGGACTTTTCAGCTTGGAAAAGAGATGACTAAGGGAAGATATAATAGAGGTCTATAAAATCATGACAGGTGGTGTGGAGAAAGTAAATAAGGAAGTGTTATTTACTCCTTCTCATAACACACGAACTAGGGGTCACCAAATGAAATTAATAGGCAGCAGGTTTAAAACAAACAAAAGGAAGTATTTCTTCACACAATGCACAGTAAACCTGTGGAACTCTTTGCCAGAGGACATTGTGAAGGCCAAGACCATAACAGGGTTCAAAAAAGAACTAGGTAAGTTCATGGAGGATAGGTCCATCAATGGCTATTAGCCAGGATGGGCAGGGATGGTGTCCCTAGCCTCTGTTTGCCAGAAGCTGGGAATGGGCAACAGGGGATGGATCACTTGATGATTACCTGTTCTGTTCATTCCCTCTAGGGCACCTGGCATTGGCTGCTGTCGGAAGACTGGATACTGGGCTAGATGGACCTTTGGTCTGACTCACTATGGCCATTCTTATGTTCTTATGTTAGGCAGGGAACAGAGTGCTCTCAGAAACCATGATGAGAAGTGCAATACAAATGCCTAGACAGACAACTAAATAAAGTGGCATGGCGGACAAGGGGAAAAAAACCCCCAGATGTCACACATTTTGATAAACTTGGTGACTATCAAAATGTGCAATGAATCATCCATGATTTTTCTAAAAGCTTTCTTTACAGGAGTATTGAGACTTAATTGACTACTGCTTTGAGATAAAAGGTGCTGCGTAAGAACAAAGTATTATGTAAATAAACAAAAAAACCAAAACCAAACAAGGAAACAAACAAAAATAAAAAAGAATGAAAAGAGTAAGGGAATGTCTTCACTACCGGCCCGATCGGCAGGCAGCGATCGATCCAGCGGGGATTGATTTATCGTGTCTAGTCTAGACACGATAAATCAACCCCTGAGCGCTCTCCTGTCGACTCCTGTACTCCAGCTCTGTGAGAGGCTCAGGCAGAGTCGACGGGGGAGCGGCAGCAGTTGACTCACCGCGGTGAAGACACCACGGTAAGTCGATCTAAGTACGTCGACATCAGCTTCATTATTCATGTAGCTGAAGTTGCGTAACTTAGATTGATCCCCCCGCCCAGTGTAGATCAGGGCTAAAAGGAACTTTGCAAATTCCTCTTCCTGCCTCTGTTCTCATTGAATTCTGTAAATTTCTGGCATGGTAGCGTTCTCTTCAGATGGTGCAGTACCTTAGTAATGTTTCCTGAAGGCTTTTCATGACCTCCAACCATAATTGCTTTGAAACCCACAATGATCTCTGTAGATTCTTCTTATAAGAATATCACAAAATTAGCAATTTAACTATTTTCCCCATAGACTTCAGATGAAAGGATCACATTTTCTGAAGTTTTTGAGTGGCAGAAGTCTGCTTTCAGATCCATGCCTTTTCTATTATATAATTGAACCATTAGAATTTTTTTAGCCTTGCTTAAAAATATGAGTGCACTAACTTGCACAACTATATCAATATTTTAGAAGCTACCCAAATCTTACACATGCCAAAAAAGGTAGCTTTACAATCTTTGCTAATCTCTAATGCAAGATGTATCCATTATTTATGAAGTTAGCAGACAAAAGGGGAACTGCTGTTGAATGGAATCCTAAACAATAGTATACAATAGAAGCCCTAGGCAGCTAAACACCACAGGTTTTCGTTATTAGCACTACGGTCCAGTCTCTCAGGAGATGAACAGTGAAAGTCATCAGAAAGTTTATACTTATTAAATATGAGCAGGATTAAGTAAAAAAAAAAAAAAAGAAGATATTCCTCATTATGTTAAATTCCTGTTACTGCTCTCAATCCATCATTTTGTACCACCCCATATTGACTTTCAACAGCTCAGCATTTCCCGCTCTGCTCTTAGCATATTTTCTAGATTCAGTTTTGGTTTTATTAAATGCAAATAACCCATGATAATAGAATGTCACTGTGGAGACTTAGACACAGCAGTCAGGAGCCGACAGTAGCTTGTAACTTTTCTCTCTTCTGTATAGGTAATAACTTGTATATGGGGCTAGCCTTAATACTGGCAAATTACACACCAATGCCAAGTTGCAATTTCCTGAAAGCTGAGTTTTATAAATCTTTAAGCACTATTTGTTTCTATTATGGATGATGAAATCGGTACAGATTTCTATTCCAGACGGGGTTAGGGGAGGTAGCATGTGGGAGGTGAGGAGGATGGGATCATTCCCCCAACATCCAGGCTGGGGGCTACCTAACCAGAAACTAAGACCTCATTTTAGTCTTCCCTTCAGGCCTTTGGTTTCCATTTCTGCTCTAAGACCTAAGGTGATGTATGAAATTGTTTCCGAATTTCTGATTCTTTTGTCTCACTAGGTATATAGATAGATACCACCATTATTGCAAGAGGTGGTCTAGTAAACCCTTAGTAGCAGATCCAGTCCATGCCTTACAGTTTTGTTGAGTTACCTTAATATTACACATAGTGCTTTTACATCTTCAAAGAGCTTTACAAATACCTACAAATGTATGGAGCCTCTCTACAAGCCAGGTGAGAAAACCGAGGCAGAGAAGTTAAGTTACCTGCCCATGGTCACAGAGGGAATCAAGGTTGGCGATGAAAACTAGGCATTTTGACTCCTATTCCTGTGCTCAGACCACACTTTGTTTGCTTTATAGATCATTTGTAAAGCTTCCAGATCATTCTTAAAGCTTCTAGAACATTCCTGGTCCAGTGTGGAGAAAAAAATCTGGGACCCTGTTTAAATTATTGTACTTAGTTCTCTCTGCTCAGTTTTTCACTTGTTCATGAACAGTGACAGAGTTAAAAACAACAACAACCCCCCCAAAGCATTGAACAAGGGCAAGGCTATACAGAAAGCAAATGCCACACCACTTAAAATGGACAGGAAATCTTTCAAAATATCCTGAGAAGGAAGTGACCAATGTCTGCCAAGGGAAGAGCTAATTTAAGGATTTTTCTTGCTTACTGCTTAAAAAGAATTTCTTCATCTGGCTTTTGCACTATGTGTATAAATTCGCAAAACAGAAAGGTACACACACGTAAGGGAAAATGCTTTTACTTCTCTAATGTTTTGAAATGTTCAAACTTTCTAAGAATTGTGAAATCTTTTGTCTATTGAGAAACTATATTTTCACCATTTCTCCTTTGTGTCATTTACTAAAAAAACAGAGAATGTTTTGAACTTAAAAGTAGTCAGAGAGGAATGAGCAACTTTATGAATATGGGGAGGAAAGTGAAGTCTGATGTCAAATTATTATTTTTCTTTAGAAGTACATTCAATGAATTTTTGTCTTTGGCTCAAGGTTTGCACAAATTCCCAATTCTTTGCTTTACCACATACAGAAAACACTGCATTTATAGACAGTATCAACATGAAACAGGCAAAATGTTTCTATATGTCTGGACTATTCAAGGAATTAAACTTCAGGTGAGTAAAGCTCTAAAGGGGAACTGTAAAACTAAAATTAGTTTTATGTTTTGTGCCTTCTAATGCTCCATTGTGATCTATGCAACAAAAATCTCATTTTAAAAACATCTGAAATGTTAGAGGATCTCGGTAAGATCTTTGGAGGACCTGGAATTGACTTCATAAGATGTTGATACCTGATCCAGATGTCTCCTGGTATGTCTGCACTACAATAAAAGAACCATGCCTGACTTGGGTCATCTGACTCAGACTCCCAGGGCTTGGGCTGCAGGTCTATAAAATTGAAGTGTAGATGTTTGGGCTCGGGCTGGCACCCAGAATCTGAGAACCCATGGGGAGGCGAGGTTTCCAGAACCCAAGTCTGGACATCTATGCTGCTATTTTATAGCCCCACAGCCCAAGCCCCACAAGCTGCAGCTGTGCCGCTGGCCTTTTATCATACTGCAAACGTAACCTCCCAGGCCAAAGGTGAATGGGATAGGAATGTTGTTCTTTCCTACAGCAAGTCTTAAGGATGCTGAGTTATAGAATCTTGGTGGAGGGAATCTGTCTATGGAACAATCTTCTAGAGGCTACTAGGCAAATTCAGACCCTGACCAACTTTAGGAAACATTGCCAAAACTTCCTCTTTGAGAAAGTTTTCCCACCATAAATGCTACTCACAATTTGAACACTCAAATGCCAGCAGTCCATGAAGTCCATTAAGGACTTCTCTATTGCTATTGATTTTATGTGAAGGCACTCAGACACTACAGTGAGGATTGACAGTATGAAACCCAAAGATAGATAATATTCCAGATTCAACATTGTCCCCCTTTCCTTAAATGAGGGCCTGAGCCGTGATTCTGTAAACACCTTTGCAAATGAGTTGCTTTGCTCCCGTGTGTAATCTCATTGAAGACAATAGGATTATTTTTATGAGGAAAGTTGCACATGTGCATAAGTGTTTGCAGAATCACCTCTCAGTCAGCTGTAGCTCAGGTTTCAGCCTGTAGTGAGGTCACTCCAGGGGTCTTCTGAAGAGCTTGCTGAAATTCTCCTGGAAAAAGGATAGTGAGAATTTGATATTTCTAATGTAAAAACAAGCTGAAATAATAAATAAAGTGCTGGGGCCATGTTTCCACATCAGAAGGGAGCAAGAAGAGCTTCAAGCACTTCTTTGCAATTCACCTTTTAAGCCACTTCTGAAAGCAAGCTTAAAGCTGCCTAATGATAGCTTAGGTACCAGCGTACACATTCATAATGTGCAAGCAGTGTAAAATTCAGACCAGTAACATATATATTTGGTGCTTTAGCAGAGCCAATTTCACAACGCTGAAAACAGTTATCAGCCAAATCAGCTGGGAGGAAGACTTTAATCAGAAACATCTGAATGATAATTGGGAATCATTTAAGAACACCTTTCACAGCTGCTACTCTGAAACCTGTCACAATTAAGGAAGATGGCTGTTCTGGTTAAAAAAACAGCCTGGTTTAGAGGGGAAGTGAAGGGAGCTGTTAAAAATAAAATAAAATAAAAAATAATATACAATTAATGGAAGAAAGAAGAAATTGATAGTAATTAATATAAATCAAAAGTTAGGAATTGTAGAAAATTGATAGGGAAGTAAAGGGACACAAAGAGAAATCTATGGCCCGCAGAGTTAAGGACAATAAGAAGCAGTTTTTAAAATACAATAGAAACAAAAAGAATCCAGACAATGGTATTTGTCTATTACTAGGTGGAAATGTAGAATTATCCATAATAATTCAGAAAAGGTGGAAGTGTTCAATAAATATTTCTGTTCTGTATCTGAGGAAAAAACAGATGAGATAGTCTCATCCTATGGTGATGATAAATCTCTTTCCATTCCACTAGTATCTCTGGAGGATATTTCACAAAAGCGACTAAAATTTGATATTTTGAAATCAGCAGGTTCAGATAACTTGCTTCCAAGAATTTTAAGAGAGCTGGCTGAGGAGCAAGCTGGACTGTTAATGTTGATTTTCAATAAATCTTGGAGTACTAGGGAAGTTCCAGAAGACTGGAAGAAATGTAGTGAATGTAGCGAACGGAGTGCCAATTTTTAGAAAGGGTAAACAGGGATGACCTGGATAATTATAGGCCTGTCAGCCTGACACTGATCCAGGGCAAGGTAATAGAGTGGCTGTTATGGGACTCAATTAATAGAGAACTAAAGAAGGGCAATGTAATTAATGTGCAAAACATGGAAAACAGATCCTGTCAAACTAACTTGATATCTTTTTTTGGATAAGATTACAAGTGGGGTTAATAAAGGTAATAACATTGATGTAATATGCTTCTGTACGGTGTTTGACTTGGTGCCACACAACATTTTGATTAAACAACTAGCATGATATACAATTAACATGACAAACATTAAAGGGATTAAAAACTGGCTAACTGATAGATGTCAAAATGTAACTGTAAACTGGGAATCATAGAGTGGGTGTGTTTTCAGTGGGTTCTTTGCCTTATGCTATTTAACATTTTTATCATTGACTTGGAAGAAAACATAAAATCATCAGTTATAAAGTTTGCAGATAACTCAAAAATTAGGGGAGTGGTAAATAATGAAGAGGACAACACATTGATTCGGAGCAATCTAGGTGACTGGTAAACTGTGTGCAAGCAAACAATATGCATTTTAATATGGTTAAATGTAAATGTATACATTTAGGAACAAAGAATATTGGCCATACTTTACAGCATGGAGGACTCTATCCTGGGAAGTAGTGACTCTGGGAAAGATTTGGGGGGTCATAGTGGATAATCAGATGAACATTAGAACCCAGTGTGATGCTGTGGCTCAAAAGAACTAATGGAGTCTTGGCATGCATAAATAGGAGAATCTCAAGTGAGTAGAGAGCTTATCTGACATCTTTATTTGGCTGTGGTGTCACCACAGCTGGAATACTGTGTCAGTTCTGGTGCCCGCAATTCAAGACAGATGTTGCTAAATTGGAGATGGTTCAGAGAAGAGTCATAAGAATGATTAAAGGATTAGAAAACATTTCTTATAGGGATAGACTCAAGGAGCTCAATCTATTTAGCTTAAGAAAGAAAATGTTAAGGGGTGACTTGACTACAGTATTTAAGTACCTAGGGTACGTCCAGACTACCCGCCGTATCGGCGGGTAGCGATCGATTTATCGGGGATCGATATATCGCGTCTCGTTAAGACCCGATATATCGATCCCCGAACGCGCTCCCTGTCGACTCCGGAACTCCACCGGAGCGAGCGGCGGTAGCGGAGTCGACGGGGGAACCGCGGTCGTCGATCCCGCGCCGTGAGGACACAAGGTAAATCGATCTAAGATACTTTGACTTCAGTTACGCTATTCACGTAGCTGAAGTTGCGCATCTTAGATCGATTTCCCCCCCCCCCCGTGTAGACCCGCCCCTACATGGGGAATAAATATTTTGATAATGACGTGGGCAGTGGTTGAACCACCGACTCATGGAGGCTAGCCCCCAGCCCCCCCTTGCCTGAGGCCTCACCCCACCCTTTCCCCCCAAGGCCAGATCCTCCTCCCTACAGCCGTGAGCCCCCCCACCCTTAGAGCGCCGGGGGGCCCCCCCAACCCTGGAGCACCAGGCGGGCAGGTGGCACGTGGCCCAGCCTCCCAGAGCACCGGGCGGGAGGGCAGCACATGGCCCCTCAGAGCATTAGGCAGACAGGTGGGCCCCTCCCAGCCCCAGAGCACCGGGTGACATGTGGCCCAGCCCCCCAAAGCACTGGGTGGGCATCCGACCCCCCTGAGCCTCAGAGCACCAGACAGCATGGCCCCCAGCCCTGGGCGGGTGGGTGGCGCGTGGATCTCCCCTGCAACCCTGGAGTAGCGGGTGGCGCACAGCCTCCCCCCAGCCCTGGAGTGCTGGGTGGTGTGGCCCCAGTGCCAGGGCCCCCCCAGCATTGGGCAACCCCAGCTACCCCAAGTCCCACCCACCCTAGCCCCAGCCCCAACAGGCTTCCCTTCTTGGAAGAGGAGTAGCCTACCTGGGCTGGGGCCAACTAGCACCAAGAGGGGAGGGGGCCTCCTGACGGAGCGGGGGCAGGGCCACGCGGGGCTTTTTTGGGCAGGCTCAGCCTTCCTCTGCCTATTAGACGTGCCGCCCCTCAATAATGGGTTCTTCAATCTAACAGAGAAAAGTATAACATAATCCAATGGCTGGAAGTTGAAGATAGACAAATTCAGACTGGAAATAAGGTGTAAATTTTTAACAGGGAGCTCAATTAACCATCTGAACAGTTTACCAAGGGTTGTGGTGGATTCTCCATCACTGACAATTCTTAAAATCAAGATTGGATGTCTTTCTGAAAGATCTGCTCTAGGAATTATTTTGGGGTAATTCTGTGGCCTGTGTTATACAGGAGGTCAGACTAGACGATCCCAATGGTCCCTTCTGGCCTTAAGCTCTATGAATCTATTATGGCTAGAAATTTAGAACTGCTATTCTATATTTTTAAAAAGTGATTATATCATTATTGCTAAGCTCTGTTGTCATGATTTCAGATTCCTTGCTTTTTCCTTTTGTTTGTTTAAAAAACTGCATATCTCTTCCTCCCTCTCTCCCTTTAAGTTTAGAGCATGAGGGTACCAGTGAGAAGTAAAATCTGGAAGCAGCTGAGGAGGGGACTTAGGGTATCCACATCTCTTTTATGCACACTGGATTGGCAATACTAGGTGTATTTAATATATATCTTATTACTACATGAAACATTCAAATTAAAGAAATCATCCTGCTGTCCAGTTTCCTGATGTGTCAGTACATCAGATGCAGCCACTAAGAGCAGAGAAAGTTTGAAATGAATTGGAGTTTTTGAAGATGCACAGGGAACCTGCAGAAAGGCATCAAACCTGGCAGAAAAAAAAAAAGAAGTAACAGCTCAGGGAGGAAAACTGGCTTTTAAGAACAGACCTTGGATCCTGCAAAATGATACATGGGCCCACAGAGGATAAGAGATAATGAAGAAGAACAGCAGGGGCTGCAATAAACCTGATGGAAATGACTGAATAATGAAAGCAAGTTGGTACAGTACTACCTACCAATACTGTAGGCAAATGATAATAGATGTTCAGGAATTGACTGGGAATAGGGTAATTTACTGTTTAATGTTCTGCAGTACCTATGTTTACTTATCCGGGAATGACCATTCTTTTAAGCTAGTCAGATCACAGGATTGGTGAACAGACATTTACAGCGATGGCATAAAGAGTCTCCTGGTAGTCTTTAACACTCGGTTGTGTGACAGTGTAGAGGCTAGGAAAGATATGAGACTGAGACATTAGTGAAATAACACCAGGCCTGATCCTGCAACCTTTACTTGCTCTTAGTACCATTAACAGAATCAAGCCCACCGTGTGTTAAGTGTGTGCCTGAAAGAGTCTCATACTTAATGTAATACAACAAAACCTGTTTCCCAAGCTGTGGTTGATGTGGCAGTTAATGCTCATATATGGATTTAGACTGCTGTTTGATTCCAAGCATTGTTATAGTCATTGTGCTGGGCATTAGTCATAAAATTAGAATTAATTCCAAAAGACACACACAGACAAAAGCTACTCTCATATTGTTCAGAGAAAGATATTAGGTTCTATGAGCCCGATTCTGCTTCTGCTTATACTAGTTTAATTCCAGTGACTTAGTGGAGTTACTCCTGGTTTACTACCATGTTAGGGAGATCAAATCCTATATGACTCAGACTGTAGTATGCCAAGCTATTTCTAAGAAAGAATATAAAAAAAAAGTAAAAAAAAAAAAAAAAAAAAGCACAGCATAGTTTGCTAATTTTTTTTCAAAAATTAAAAAGCAGCTTTCTACATAAGCATTTTCCACTCTTTTAAACGGATGACATTAAAGGAATGACACATAGAAGCTTAGATGAATCCATGAAGAGGATGACCAGGAATGAGGGCCACCATCGTCCACTCCTGGCAGTCATAGGAAACTCATTATTTCGGATACAGCCATCTGACCGTGAGAGATGATGGTGCCTCACTTTTCCAGAGGATCATGCCCACCTCCAATCTCAAATCCCTTTCATTATGCTTAAGGGGAAATTATTTTACAGCCCTGAATTTGATAACACATCACTAAACTTGCAGATTTTATTTTTGGAAAGGTTTATTAATCTCAATTGGAAAGATAGTACAGTATCTAGAACAGCTTCTCAAGGGAAAAGAAATGGATCCAAGTATGGGCCCAAATCCTGCAAATACTTTATCTATGCAGCTTTACCTATGTGGGACAGATCAACTCACGTAGGCCCTGTAATTGAAATGTACTCTACAAGGTCAGGCTATAGCTCTGAACACTGTTTTTACCACTGAAGAGAGACACTGGATATTTGACAGTGCTCAGACGTTCACCTGAACAATCACTCTCAAAGTAATGTATTATCCTCCAGAATATTAATCCAGACACATGTACATGTGTTTTCTATTTTGAGATGATGATGATGATCTCCTTCACTTTTCATCTGAGGCTTCCAATTGTGAACTCTTCAGGGCATTGAAGTCAATAGCAAAAGCAAAACTCCTTATGTCTTCACCCTACTTCTTCCTGGAAAGCATGTAGCACATGGTGGGTAACAATATCAGAAATGATTGAAAAAATGTGAGTAATTTCAACTGAATCTGTGATAACCAGTAGATGCGTCAGCACAGGAAAAACAGTAAGTGCAGTGTTAATTATTTAAAACTAGGACAAGAATGCCATAATCTTTAGTCCAAGTGTATCTAAACTATGAGCCATGGGTCAAATGAAGCCCACAGTTCTAAAATATAGCCTGGAACCACCTTATTTTTGCTCTGTGGCTTCGGTGACATACTGCCAAAATTGTAACAAGTGGAACCCTCAAAACATTTCCTCTGTGGCCTGCATTGGGCAACATTCTATTCTAGACCATGCTCACTTTAGCATCCGAGTAACATTCCCAGCGTAAAATACTATTCATGCCCCTAAAAAATTAATCCTTGAGTTCCACTGTTGTTTACCTCCTCCTTCATGAATTCTATACTCTTCCCTACCCAAATCTACCAGTCCTTCTACCATAAACCCTATTGAATCATCATCTCTATTCAGTACCCCAGAGGCTCCTCTAGGTGGATCTCCTACCTGGCAACCATTCCTTGCAGCAGCACTGGTGGTGGCAAATGAGTTGTCCTGCAGCCTCTGGCTGGAGGGTGGTTGGGGAGAAGAAATGGGTCCCCCTGATGTTGGCCTAGGTGGGGGAAACGGGTCCACTTTGGTTCTTTATGTGAGCAGGTCTCCCCTGACTACTTGCAATCTAACCTGAGTAGCAAAGTTAATGGGAACATTGAATGGGAAAGGACGCCAGGGTTTTGCCCAATGGGAGAGGAATTTTGGATTGGTCCCACAATAATTTCATTTGATAGAATCTTACAGCAGAGTTTTCAGACCTTAAGAAGTTAAGTATTGTATTGTTCTTGTAAGCCCATACCTAACTCAATGACAGACTCTCTCTTTGCCATACCCAGCTTTTTCTAGAAGCTGGAGACACTGAAAGCAAGTACCTATGTGTTTGTTTCTAAGGTCTGGTATACACTGGGGGGGGGGAGGAGGAGATTGATCTAAGTTATGCAACTTCAGCTACGTGAATAACGTAGCTGAAGTCGACGTACTTAGATCGACTTACCGTGGTGTCTTCACCATGGTAAGTCGACTGCTGCTGCTCCCCCATCCATTCCACCTCTGCCTCTCGCGGCGGTGGAGTACAGGAGTTGACGGGAGAGCGCTCGGGGATCGATTTATCGCGCCTAGACTAGACACGATAAATCGACCCCCGCTGGATCGATTGCTGCCCGCCGATCCGGTGGGTAGTGCAGACATACCCTATATGTCTCCAGTCATTCCTGAGGTATATAAACACTACTTTTGTCTCAGCTGACTTCCTGGTTATTTATCTTTGAGAGGCATGACACACCTTTTCACTAGCTTGAGTAAAAACGGAGAATTTGGCCCCAGTACTTTAAGATCAAGTGAAAGTCATAAAAAATTGTACTTATTTAATGTGATGTAACTTATTAGATTATGGATAAGATGATATTTTTACATGAATTTCCAGTTACTTCAAACCATTGTTTTGTACCACCCCATGCTGACTTTTAACAGAACATTTTTTCCATCCTCTTGGACAATTTTCAATATTGTTTTGTAGTAATTAACTCTAGTAACCTTGCAGATCTCTCAGTCAGATTCACTAGAAATAGGTAATACTATTAATAATGAGTTGTCTGCGCTAAATGCAAGTGCTAATCAAGTCAAGGCCTCTCTGGGGATAGGGATGGGTTTCCCTTCTCATGCAGGCACATTTGAAATTTTTGAAAAATTAAAACTGTAACCCTCAAAATATTTAAGTCTAGTAATAATACTCTACCTCATCTCTGTTACCTAATAGTAACAAGGGCTAGAGAGCAGGAAGCAACTCATAAAACACTGGGGAAGAAAAGTACATTTGCTGCAAATTACCCAAAGGCTAGGGAGCTAACTCAGTGTGTAGCTGAAATGAAAGCAGCACTTTTAAAAAAATGTTTATAGAGCTGGAAATGTACATTATGCTGTACAGGAAGAGGTCAGTGCCTAATAGATAACAACTCCTTCCCCAAAGGGCTTACAGTCTGCAACACAAGCACAAAAGAAGAAAAGAAAAAGACAGTATGATATTAGAGAGCACATACCGCGCTGGGGGTGGCCTATGGAGCATA
Organism: Terrapene triunguis; assembly: GCF_002925995.2. Lineage (NCBI taxonomy): Eukaryota > Metazoa > Chordata > Testudines > Emydidae > Terrapene > Terrapene triunguis. The sequence goes on along the minus strand of NW_020664419.1, from coordinate 58,775,481 downwards.
GCTTCCTGAAGAAGCAGGTGCATTTTTAGTAGCTTCTTGACGCTAGAGAAGAGTTTTTTGTTCAGCTTTATAGCTGGTAGGTGTTAGAAATGAAAAGGTTCATTTACATCTTCGTAGGCAAGAAGGTCAAACGAAATGTGAAACAGGTCATTAAGATTCAGATGATTTTAGGAAGCATCGCTGCAGTGCTTCAGTGAGTCAGCAGCAATGCTGCCATGCGAACACTATTTTAGTTCCTTGTATGAAACTAAAAGCTGTGTGGAGTGAAAACCCTGCAGCTGTGACTTCCTTAACACAAATATATGGGGGTGCTAAGTCAGTCTGCAGAAAACTGTGAAAATGACATTACGGGAAGGGTACAGTATAAGGATATGGAAGTGATCAGCTTTGTTAATATTTATATTGTGTTATGCAGGGAGTGCTGTTCGGATACGTGTACAACTCTCATTTAAAAAAGGGAAACAAGGGACGCTTAAACCACCTTTTTCCTTCTGGACCTGGTCCCTATTGTCATTTCACCTATAGGCTGACCAGCGAAATGGCTCTAGTCCTCCTGCCCCCTCTAACCTAATAAGTGTGGGAATTTGTCTGCTGGCGCAGACATTTGTATGATCATGGGCAAGAGAGCAGCCTTGTTCCACCCCACTCCCTCCTACCTCTTCTGATCATATTATTCTCTAGCCCTCACGGCATGGGGCATCTGCTCACATTATCCAAGCCTCAGGGGGCATAGAGTTTAGAGCCAGAGGAGAAGCTGATTGCCAATAGATTATTTATTCTTTCTCCTGGGACAGCAAAATAATTAAAAGTAACAAATGAAAATCATTCAAAAGACAGAGAACAAACAGAGAACAGAGGAGATTGTAGCTGACCACATCAGCTACAGTGAACTTGCATCTTTAATATCCATCTGTGTGTAAAAAAATTCATAGCTTTAAAGGAGTTGAATCAGCGCCTTAACACAGTGCTCAGACTTTCAACAATATATCATCTAAACACAAATTTATATAGAGCCAGAAGTATGTTAGGTGCTTTATGAAATCAACACATTTATTAAGAATTAGTGGGTTTTGGTGAAGGATGTTCTTATTTTGACTGTGTGCTATGCCCAGTTAGGCCTACCAGCTCAAAAAGCAGATTTCCTGTGGTCATATTGTACAACTGATTTTTAATCAGAACTTCCCATTGCTCTCAATAGAGAGTTCTAATTCTAAATCACTAGCACGATCTGGCCATAGGTTGGGGTTTTTAAAAGCTTTGTATTTAACCCAGCAACAAGTAAGAAACAAAGGATAGAGCAAGTATAAAGAAATACAAAGTCTGGATTCTGAATGAGCACAGGTACACCATTAGGGAATGTCCAGCTTCCGCTAAAGTTAAAGGGAGCTGGATCAGGCCCTCAGAAATAAGTAGTTTTTATTGAATATAAGGGCCTAATGGAGCATTGATTGAAACTAGAGTCATTGACAACAATAGGAGCTGGAGCAGGCCCCAAGAGCTATGCTTGTTTGTTCCAAGAAATCCAGCGTATTGTTCAGTTTCCTACTTTTACGAAACACAAGAACAATGAGATTAAACATGTATTTTAGCACTAGACATTTGATTATTGAAAATTCAACATAAGTTACAAGCTAGAAGGAGGAGGGATTTATAAAATGCATTACAAAATATGCTATATAACATCTTAAGATATAAAGACAATTGTTAAATTAAGAAAATCCTGTACTGTCTGCTTTATCCTGATCTCTTCTTTCATATATTTAGAGTAGGACTTAATACTGGAGAGAATGTTCTATTTTCTTGGTAAGTTAGTTTAGAGAAACTTGGCTGAGAGAAACTAAGGTCTTCATTTTCCCCTAGCCAACAATAACCTATACAGGCACAGGGATGCTGGAACAATTTGTATAGTGGGGGTGAACCAAACTGTAAGCTCTATATATGATGGAAACCATGTCAAGTCACACAGCAACACCCCATGCACCCCTACTTCCAGCACCTATGCACAGAGGAGAGGGGAGTTTATACACAGAGGGGACTTCCATGGACTGGAGGGAAGAAACAGGTTACAGAATTGGAACTCCCCGTTTCTCTATTGCAGGCTCCTCTCTGGTGGTTTTAATTGTAATAATTAGTGACGAATCTGGGTCTGTTCTTGCTTCTGTTGAACTCAGTAGCAAAACTTCAATGGAAGCAGGATCAAAGTCATTGTGCTGGGGAAGACAATGGAATTTCAATTTGAAACCAGGATTTCATGTATCCTGATGTAAGGGATTTTATGTGACACTGGGTACACAAAGTTGCAGTTTCCAATAATTTTTATGTACCAAATATATTAATAGCTCAGTGAAAGAATACTGGAAAACAAAAATGTACGTCTTTCTTCTGTCATGCGAGATAGTTTGAATGATGCAGGGACAAAGATAGGCCTCAATCCTGCAAGACTTCCATGAGCAGAACTCCCATTCCTTCAGTGGAAACTCCACAGTCAGGAAGATTGCAGGAACAGACTTTTTCAGATTCTGTGTATCACCTGAACCATGGGGTTTTTTTGTAGCAAAATTATAAAAAAAAAAAAAAAAAAAGAATATGAAGCCTATTTTACTACTTTCATGTGATCACTGTGAATTTCCAGATCAAGAAGTAGCTTATTTATATTTGCCCAATATTAACAATGGCTACCTAGCATTTTTTGCATTTACTGACCCTGACTCTGTATCAGTATCATCTCTTGCTATTTAAAGAAATTTAACATTTCCTTTCCAATTCTAGCAGAAGCTGCAGGGTCACAGAAAATCAGGAAACAATCCATAATCTATCCACATATTGCATGTACGGACATATAATCTAAACAAGTATAAGGAAATGACAAGGCACAGGCCCTTTAACACATGGGCAGTATGATTATCTAAGGTTTTCTGTTTTTAAGTGGAGAGAACCTTTATCTTTTATTAATGTTCTATGTGGTTTAGGGAAAAGTTTTCCTGAAGCTGCTAACTTGATAGTCCAGGCGCTCTAAAGGAGGAATTCATGTGACATTCAGAAATGTACACTCATGACTAATTAAGTTGCCTGCTGACTATTTATGACACCCAAGAACGTTCAGCAATAACAACTTCAGCAGTACAAATATGTCAAAACAAGTAAAAATGAAAAAGTGAACTTTGGAGAGCCAAAAAACCAGATCATTTAGATTTATTCAACAAGAGAACCTATGCAATTCTTTGCAATTATTTTCAGTGGTATAAATTGTAAGCAATTTCTAAAGACATAAAATTAGTTAAAAACCAATGACATGCTAGCATTAGACCCTAGATGCTCCCCAACTGCAAGCCAAGTTTTGATCTCAGATTTGCAGTGAGGCTCCCACTGAAGTCAGTGTGTGCACTCTAGAGTAGAATTTGGCCCCTCACATTATTTACGATAATTAGCTCATTACTTAGTGTTAAGATCAGAATAGCCTGATGTGGGCTATTAATACTGCTGTGTAGGAACATAGCTACTTTCATCTGAGAATCTAAAATAATTTTTATAAAATTAAATAAGCCTCACAGCGCCCCTGCATGGGAGGTAAGTATTATACCCATTTAATAGATATACATGGTGTTAAGTGATTTATCCATGCTCACATAGCAAATCAGTGGTCAAGCCAGACTAGAACCCAGGAGTCCTGATTCCCAGCCACCTCCTATTAACCCTTGATCCCATTCTTTCCCCTGCCTTCTCAATAAATATTTTTAAAACAATCAATCCTTCACCACTGTGTGTCTAGAAACATACTGGGTAAGATTCTGTGCTGTGCCTCTAAGAGGACAGCATAACACTCACAGGCCAGGGGCAAGACGGTCCCAATCCTGGACTGCTTTACAGCCATAATATAGACATGCATGGGGGGAGCCTAAGTTATATACCCCGCTGCTCTAGGGGCTGCAGTGCTGCCCAGAATTACTGCTCCTTCCCCACCATGCCAGGACTGGTAAGGGTGTCACTGGGAGGCAGATTTACAGCTGTTTTCAGAAGTGAATTCTGCTCCAGCTTGTACCAGGGCTTTTAGGGCCCCTTTATTCTGCTCTGGCTATTTTACCCATCATAAAGTGTTTGGAATGGGGATGAGGATCTCACTCATTCTTTTCTTCTGAGACCTGAGTTTTCTCCACTAGCACATATGTGAAGAATAATGGGAAGGGGAAAGGACAATGTGATACCATGATATTTAACCATTAAAGAAAAAATGAGAAAGAATTTTTTTTAACACAGATTGTTACAACTTTCTTAGACTTGTAGACTTAAAGGCCAGAAGGGACCATCATGATCATCCAGTCTGACATCCTGCACATCACATGCCATAGAACCTCACCCACCCACTCCTGAAATCGGCCCATAACCTCTGGCAGAGTTACTGAAGTCCTCAAATCATGATTTAAAGACTTCAAATTACAGAGATTCCACCATTTACTCTAGTTCAAACCAGCAAGTGACCCATGTCCCAGGCTGCAGATGAAGGCAAAAAATCTCCAAGGTCTCTGTCAATCTGACCTGGGGAAAATTCCTTTCCGACCCCAAATATAGCATCAGTTAGACATGGGGTTCTCAAACTTTTTCTTTCTGAGGCCCTCTCAACATGCTAAAAAAACTGCACGGCCTACCTGTGCCACAACTGTTTTTCTGCATATAAAAGCCAGAGCCAGTGTTAGGGGGTAGCAAGCAGGGAAATTGCCCAGGGCCCCATTCCACAGGGGGCCCTGCAAAGCTAAGTTGCTCAGGCTTCAGCTTCAGCACTGGATGGCAGGGCTTGGGGCCCCAAGTTTCAGCCCCATGCGATGGGGCTTTGGCTTTCTACCCTGGGCTTCACCAAGTCTAATGCCGGCCCTGCTTGGTGGACCCCCTGAAACCTGCTCCCGGCCCCCAGAGGGCCCCAGATCCCTGGTTCAGAACCATGTATCGTCTATTAAGAACTCCATACTAGTGTTTATCTGGAGTGCTAACAAACGTTAAACGTAAGTCTCAGAGGTTACCCTTTATTTGAGGCAACAGAGGACAGCTAACACTACCAACATACCTCCTGAGACAATTGCTAGTGACCTATCTCATCTCACCATGTCTGTGATGGGCAGTCCCCCATGGCCACACCACAGGAAATTAAAGGAAGGGAAAAGGAGGCAACATTACCTATAATGTACATAATGCAATATTTAATATAGCTGAGCACAAATAAACTCCTCAGATGGCTTATCACAGCTACAGACATATTCCATGTACTTGTCTCAAACCACAAAATTAATACCCTGACTGGAATTTCTCAGAAATCTGGTGTGTTCTGATTCATGATGTTGGTTCAGTGTACATATTACCAGAGTTACAATATTCTTAGGAAATGGAAATGTTAGAGGGTCAGCTAGTCCAGAAGAGTCCTAAAAAGAACAGATTTTAATGACTGCTCAGTTGCTGTTGTTTCTTATTCCAGTACTGCTTTGAAATGGAATATTAGAATTAAAAGATCAAAGACAGGAAAGAATGAAGCACATGTCTTATCGTATACTCTCTTTTATCCTGGTGGCTGATCGTGGTTCTGGATATCAAGCTATGCATTCGTGGAGCTGGAGAGGGGCTATTACACCCTCTCTTTCACCTGGTTATTGCAGGCTTTCTTAGTGTCTACTCTTCTTGCAACCAATAATCAGAGAGCAAAGACGAATGATTTAATAAATTCTAGTGAAAGTGGAGCAAAATTGACTAAAGACAGAAGGTTGCACAATAATGATGGCTTCTTGCACCACTTTTGCTTTATATAGGTCACTAGAAGTAAGCACCCACAATTACACTAATCCCACTAAAACTTTTAACAGTTTGCAAGTAGCTAAGTCTGCAGCACCCAAGTTGGGTATAATCAAGAAACTGTTGGTGCAACAATTACAGTTCCTCCTTGTTTAGTCTAAACTAGGAAATGGGGAACAGAAGCCACGATACCACAGGAAAAGTGCTTAAGTAGATATAAAAAAGCATAATAGAAACAAGTAGTAGACACTGGATTCTAGCAAATATAAACACTGTTGTATGGAAGAGGACTGGGAGTTATATAAAAATGAGTCGAAACAAGTCAAAGGGATAATTAGAGGATTCAAAATAAGTGCTGACTGATAAATGCACAGAAAAATTCTACAAAAACAACAAGGAGTCTGGTGGCACCTTAAAGACTAACAGATTTATTTGGGCATAAGCTTTCGTGGGTAAAAACCTCACTTCTTCAGAAAAATTCTACTAACCTGAGAAGTAAAGTAGGAAACATTTTTTCTGTCCCAGGAACATTTGAGATTTCATTTTTTTTTCCTCATTCTGCATTGAGCTGAAACAGAGACCTTTCAAGAGAAAGAAAAGCCCAGAATAGGCAGGGCACCACTGGAAAGAGAAGAGCCGGGTTCAAGTCTCTGAATGAGGCAGAGCAGGGACTTGAACCTGCTCTCCCATCCTCACAACCCAGTGCCCTCTCCATTCTGAGCAGAAATTCCGTCCTGGACCCGAGAAACCTTTCCTGATGAAGATTCAGTCAAAACTGGTGCATTGCCTTGGAAAGATTTGGTTTTGCCAAATCTACACTGTTTGTGATAAAAAAACGAGCCTATCAAAAAATTCCCTACCAGTTCTAATCAGAAGATCCCTCAAATATCTTTTCACTGGACAGTAGGTAAAAGGAAAAACCGATTCACCAGAAAGGGTTGTGGCTAGTTGGAGGGTGGGATCAAGAAATTGGACAGTTTAGCAATTAATTTAGTTCTGTCCCTACAGATAAGCCAAGAAAATGGAGAGCTGCATAAGCTATTTCTGTGTCTCCTGAAATGGAGGGGCAAGACTTCAGGACAGTCCCAGGCAAAAAACTTCTGGGCCTTCAAAATTCCAACTGACTGACCTGTTTGGAAAACATTGTGTGTCTAGTTTGTGTCAAATCCCTTTGCTCCCCACTCATTCTTCAGATCCCAACTTAACCTTAGATTATATTTTACTCATGTAGGACCAATGAGGAAAGAGACTTCATGGTTATCAGCAGAAGAAGTTTGGGGGAGCAATGGAGAAGGCCAGTAGACTGCTACTTCATCAGGTATGCTCCCTCAGTGGCAAAATACAGGACAGCAGAGAGCAGCAGCCAGGAGAGGCCCCCACATACCATAGGGGGTGCTGTAAGCATATTTATTCTATTCCTGTCCGACTTTAGGCAGGTCACTTAGCATCTGAGAGCCTCAGTTCCCCATCTGTAAAATAGGGATAACAACCCTATCTCACAGGAGGGTTGTGAGGATAACTACATTAAAGACTAGGAGGTGCTGCTCATATACTATGGTGATGGTGGCCATATAAGTATCTAAGTATCTACTAGTTTCCACACATAATAATGTATGTATTATTATCTAAGTAGAGGAATCATAGCAGAGAGGAATTTGATTATAAAATTAATAAAAACTGGTGACGAGAGTTACATAGAAGTTTCATGGCTATTATAAGTACTCCATATCCAAGAGGGAATAATACTGGGACACAGCCAACTTAGTCAAACATCTGGTTAGTCACTCACCGACAGATACATTCCAAACAACACTTTGTCTGCAGAGCATATTCTCCATCTATCTGTTTTAGGGTTTTATTATACAGTCATGCATTATTTGAGTGCTGTCAATGCAAAATTGATAGTTATGGCAAAGTCTGTAGTGCACTTCATGGAGGCACTGCCATTTCACTCTTTTCAGGGCAAAGGCTCTGCTTGGGGATTCTGTTTTCAATCTCTTAGATTTTATTAATTTATGTTTAAAAATGGTGCAATTGTTTCAGGGTATTAATTGTTTTGGTCGGTTAGTGGTTTTTGGGGTAGAAATGGTGCCAGTGTTGGGAGTGTCATTCTTATGGCCTTTTGAAGAGCCAGGTTTTGCAGCATTCCCTAATGACTGTCAGATTCTGGATTCACCTAATCATCTCTGGAAGATTGTTCCACAGCCAGATCCCCTCGACTGAGAATGCCTTGTCCCCTATTCTCACATGCTTTGTGATTTGCGCTATGCCAAACAAGCAGAGCTGCTTCAGTGGTTCATTGAGTGAAGTTGTCTTTCATGCAGCTGGAGCTAGATTCATTAAGCTCTTTGAAGATTAGGATCAAAGCTTTAAACAGGCATCAGAAGCTACCTGGGAGCAGTGGAAAGGCTTGAGCATGGGCCTGATGTTTTCACAATGGGCTAGACCACTGAGGAGGTGGGCAGCTGCATTCGGTACCATCTGGAGGTCTGTGCATCATCTTCAGACTCAGTCTCAGATACAGTGAATTACATAATCCAGCCTGGAGCACTGTGGCCAGCCCTCATCCGGGAAGAAGGAATTAAGTTCCTAGTGAGCTGGAGGTGAAAGCAGCATTTTTACCTGCTCATCGAAGCTTGGGGGGAGTCAAACTGGACCCTGACCCTTTGCATTACTTGGAAGAATGGAGGCTGTATGCCTTCAGTGAAAGGTGAAAACAGCAGCTCCAATAGTTCTTCAAAGCACGTACCCTAGTCCTCCTACCAAGAGTGTCCCTGTTTTTTCTTAGGTCTAGTTCAATGGATGCCTTTAGGTTTCAGTATACCCGACAGCCCTTTGCTGTGACTTAGCACCACCTTTGAAGTATCACTGTAGCCATTCAAAAGAACTGGGAGGCATATTTGGGAACCAAAGTCAACAGCTGCAGAAACTGGGGCCCCTTTTTGAAGAAGGAAATGACAGAAATATGGAATTGTGGGTGGGGATAGATGGGAAGAAGGAAGTGATGACTGGGGAAACGTGTCCCAAAGTCTTCACTAAAGTCACCATGAATCTAGAGTGGACTCTGTTAGGAGAACGGCTCTTCTGCCATTGTCACAGACTGTAATCATATTGCCCACACTGCTTATTAGATATTCCACAATAGTGTCATCTAGGTTAACCATCCATAGACTAAACACAAACAAGTGGCAGCGCTTCACTGAGAAGATCAGAGTCTGCATAGTCTCACCTTCTGAATAACAGCTGTGCTGATTAACAGTTTCAGACATTTTAAATAAGAAAAGCTGTGAATCTCTGCCAAACTATCGATCTACCAACAAGGACATAACTGACCCATGCAACTATTTTAATTAAAATGTGTTAATTTAATTAAAATGTGTCAGCCCTATTTATTAGCCCAACTGATCTAGTCACCCACAGAAAAATTTTAGATTAAAAACTAAAGGTACTTTACAACTGCTTTGAGCCCTTCAGAAGGGGGCAAGACCAAAACTAGATTCACAAATGAAAATTAAAATGGAGGGTTAGAGTACACTGGTAAAATCAGGGTGTTCCAGTCCAGTAGGCCAGTTGCAACCTAAAATTCTCTTCCTTCATGTATGCACAAGTTCACCTTTAAATACACAAACTTGAAATATTATTATTTGTTAAGTGCTGAGGTGCTAGGTAGTATATTAGACACAAAGAAGACAGTCCCTGAGAAACACTCACTCGTTCTACTACCCTGCTTTTGGATAGTATTGTCATGGGGCGGGGTGTTTGTTAGGTCCTGTTGAAGTTGATGGGTGTAACAGCAACTTTCATCCAGAATAAGGGCAACATGCAATTGAGCTCCTATATGGAATAAATAGCTGAAACAATAGGAGCCTCTGCCCAAAACAAAGCCACATGCAAGACTGCCATAGGAGTTAGCTGTGTGGCTCAAGGGAGTTCCTCTGTGATCTGATAAATTCAGAGGCAGGGGATTGATTGTATTGGCATGGCATAGGTGTGACAGAGAGGAAAGAGGTGAAAAACACCATAGAAACATCTGCGATTGATGGAGCGGTGTCAATTTAGCGAGTCTGGTGAAGACATGCTAAGTCGATGGGAGAGAGCTAACTGCACAGGTAAAAAAGGAGCAACAGTATGTCGTGAAGTCCACATTACTCAGAGTTTGATCTAGGTCTTACAGGGTCACATTAAGAACAGTGTAAGAGGGACCCATTTTGATAGGAACTGTTATTCTTTCTCTTTCACAGGTTTACTTTCCAGTGTGCTATATTATATTTTCTCTCTCTTGCAATCTGATCCTCAACTAGTAGCTCTTGTATCTGGACTGCCAGCATACGTATAAACGGGCACTACTGCACATTCTGGAGTTTGACAGAGAGATGCAGCTTTGTTACTAATACGTTCCCCTCCTCAAACAAAAGTAACAACCAAGAACTTTAATATACCTTACATCATAATAAGATGCCTTGAATCCTAAACTGGCTCATGGAAGATGGGGGGTTAATTAAAGTCTTCCTTGGTATGACTGACAATCTATTGAAATGGATCCCCTTGTGCAATATGACCCTATATAGCTTAAAATGTAAGTAGTGGTCCATCATTAGCCCACTCAATAATGGTACCTGTCACAGTTTGGTTAAATTAGCAATGGTACCTCCTCTAGTCTTCCCACCTCAGTCATGGAGTTTCCTATTAGAGATTGTCAGCATTTTTTTTTAAAATTGAAATTTTGATAATTTTTTTCATGAAAAATGTTCACCATGTTTTGAAGAGTTCGAGTTCTGGTCTATTTTTTTTTTAATTTGATGTCTCCTTTGATAGTTCATTCTAATTTTTTTCAAGAATGCCACAGTATTGAGGACATTGTCTCAGATGGATGTCCTGTTACTGTCAGTTACTCATGGAATTTATTTGGTTCATAAATTTCTTTTCTAAGCCCTTTATTATTCATATTACACTTCTTATTTCTCTTGCTGTGGATCACAGCAATTAATCCTAGCCTCTCAAATAATTCTTTCTGAGTTACACTACTTAACTCACACTATGCACTTAAATAGAAAAACACTTATTCATTTCATTGAGCAAAGTCTCAAATGCACATTATTTGAGGATGAAAAGTATGTCAAGCTATCTTATTTCTGGACTTCTGTTGCTACTTCAAATACAGCAAGTGTAGTACTTTAAATCAGGTCATGGATATTTTTAAAAAAATGCTTGGGGTTAGGAGAAAGAATGGATGAGGTTGGGAGATAAATTCCTTTCTCTATTTATATGTATGCTTGTAGTTTCTATTGCCATACAGTTCAGAGTTGGAAACTAGAAGTGGCAGTTGCCCTGTTCATAGTTCTTAAAATTTTCGCAGTTATCTACTGGCCAAGGAAATGAAAAAGAGAGAAAGAGAAATAGTACAAGAAGAAGGAAAAGGCTAGCAGAGACTGAAATACAACTATCTAGTGAGTTTTACAAGGGCATCAACAATATAAGGCAGAACTGAACAGTATCACTTCACTACAGCAGCCTGTCCATTGATAATAGCATACCACCTCAGCCAGTGGAAAAAAAGTCCTACTTTTGAATTTGTCATATCTGCAGAAAAACAAAAAGGTGGGAGGTCTGGAAGGCTACACAGGCCTGCAGAAGCTTTCAGCTGCCAACTGAGCTAATTCTTACCATTTGTTTTCTGAACAACAGTATTAAGGCATTTGGACAATGCTCCTTGGTGTTAGAAGCCTATTTTAAAGACATTGGTTGAAATGCACTGACTCCAGCTCTAGAGGAACCTGATTCTGCAGTCCTTATACAGCCAAACTTCCATTGACCTCCGTGGGATCTTTGCTTGTGTAAGGGCTGCTTAGGGCCAGATTTCCAATGGTATTTAGGCACTGAAAGATGCAGCTAGGCACCTAGTGGGATTTTCAAAAGCACCTATGCATCTTCAGGTGCCTAAATACCTTTGAAAATCTGGCCTTAAATCATCTGTAGGAGGGGTGGGCAAACTTTTTGGCCTGAGGGCCACATCTGGGAATAGAAATTGTATGGCGGGCTGTGAATGCTCACAAAATTGGGGTTGGGGTGTGTGTGGGGGGGTGAGGGCTCTGATTGGGGGTGCGGGCTCTCGGGGATGAGGAGTTTGGGGTGTCAGAGGGTGCTCTGGGCTGGGACCCAGGGGTTTGGAGGGCAGGAGGGGGATCAGGGCTGGGGCAGGGGGTTGGGGCACGGGGAGATGCTCAGGGGTGCAGGCTTCGAGCGGCACTTACCTCAAGTGGCTCCCGGAAGCAGTGGCATGTCCCTTCTCCGGCTCCTACGCGGAGGAGCGGCCAGGCGGCTCTGCACACTGCCCCATCTGCAGGCACCACCCCTGCAGCTCCCATTGGAGCACCGGAGGGGGCCATTGGAGTGTGTAGGAGCAGCTCCCAACCCTGCGCCACAGCTAGAGCGCCGGAGCGGGGCCATGCCATGGCTTCTGGGAGCCGCGTGGTGTGGCCCCCGACCCAGCGCCCCGGCTGGAGTGGGGCAAGTCCCAGACCCCGCTCCCCAGCGGGAGCCCGCGGGCTGGCTTAAAATGGTTTGCGGGCCATAGTTTGCCCACCCCTTACCTATAGAGATATGGGTAAATAATGAGAGGTCAGGATGGAAAAATAGTGGGATTGTCCTTTGCATAATCAAGACTGAGATACTGTTGAACAACTACAAAAAAGCCAAAACCCCTCACAAGGCAGAATAACTTAATGTGAAAAGAGTGGCCATTAGAAAAGATAACATGAAAAGACTGCATAACGACCAATTATTAAGCCTATCATATAATTTTAAATGGTGTACTATTGGTTTCTTCATTTCTCCTTTTCTTCCTCTCTAGAGAATTATCAATGAGATTTGAATTGTAAATTGTCCATGCAGATCTTACTATCAATTCCAAAGCAAGCGCTGAAATAAACATATCAGGCATATTCCTAAAGCTGGTGAGGGATGTCACTTACTCAAGAAGGTTAAATAACAACTGAGCAAATCCATTCTTCACAAAGAAAGGTGTCAGGAGATTCTGATGTGTCCTAATCATTTCAGAAAGGTCTGTGCATTGTGAATCATTTCCAATTTTTTTTTCTGAGGGTGAGAAAAAGAATGGTTCTTGCATATACAGATCAGTATAATTTAATTAGCTTTAATGATGAGGACTCCTACGAGAAAAACCAATTAGACTGTATTAAAATGCAGCCTTTTTCTTGAATCTTCAGCCCTTTGCTTCTCCAAGAAAACAGTAGAAGAACAGAGATCTAATCTAATAAGAAGTGTAGCTGTGTAGTAAGAATATGTTATGTTTTTTCTTAAGTAACAGACTCCCTGCTGTACTTACCAAGAGACGGAGATGCATAATAAAATACAAGTTACACCTTGAATTTAGGCTCTATCCTGCACAAGCCAGTCACTTCCACGCAATCTATTTAATATTTGATTTGAACAAGTTAAAATAAGGATAACAGATTTTCACGCTTCAAGGCATCGACTGATTGCCTGCAAAGGCCTTGAAGGAATCCCGCTTCACACTTCTATTCCAATCCTTGTACATAGTGTTGGCTAAGTGCACATTAAGATATGCACATGCCTAAACTGAGTAGCCAAATGCTTGCTGCCCCTGTCCTTCACCCCAACCTCTTCATATTGTTTGTTAACCTTAGTGATCATATTGTGTCTCAAATTGGACTGGAAGCTCCTTGGGGCAGGGATCGTATCTATTAATCTATATCTAATATATCCAGGGCCGGATTAATTCTCCTGTGGGCCCCTGTATACCAGTCTTTTTCCTAATTTAAAACAAAAATGATCACAATTATGGCATCCAGGCTATTAATGCTATACTAAACTTGCCTTTTAATTAACACAAAGCCGTTCTGTGGTTACATTTCAGTCTTAAAACATGTAGAATAAAGTTAAGTTAATTCAAAATAGCCTACTTCTTCCCTTAGAACAGCTGTTATATTAATTTCTTTCTAGGAGGGAGTTTGGGTGCAGGAGGGGGCTCCAGGCTGGGGCAGAGTGTTGGGGTGCAAGAGAGGGTGAGGGTGCAGGCTCTAGGAGGGAGTTTGGTGCAGGAGGGGATTCTGACCTGGGGCAGGGGGTTGGGGTACAGGAGGGGGTGTGGGGTCTGGGAGGGAGTTTGGGTGCAGGAGGGGGTTCTGACCTGGGGCAGAGGTTGGGGTGCAGGAGGGGGTGCAAGGTGTAGACTCTGGCTGGGAGGCGCTTACAACAGGTGGCTCCCAGCTAGCAGCGCAGCAGGGCTCAGGCAGGCTGCCTGCCTGCATGCTGTGGCCCCACGCCGCTCCCGGAAGCAGCTGGTTGCTGACATGTCGTTGTGTGCCCCTGGGGGGAGGGGGACAGCGTGTCTCCCCCCCCCCCCCCGCCAGGGACCCCAGAGATGTGCCATTAGCCAGCCGCTTCCGGGAGCAGCGTGGGGCCACAGCATGCAGGCAGGTAGCCTGCCTGAGCCCTGCTGCGCCAGGGCCCCCCTTAGCCCAGGGCCCTGGGCTGCAGCCCCTAAAGCCCCTGCATTAATCTAGCCCTGATTATATCGATATCTATCTAACATATTATTATATCTAATATATCTATTAAGGGATCTATTAATTGTAGCACACTTTTGGTAATAGTAAAAATAAAATATATATGACATTATTTGGTGCCCACTCCTCCCCACTCACCTCTGAAGCCACATGTATTGGCTATTGCTAATGGGGGGATACTAGCCTTGATTGACCTGATCAAGGTTGACAAATCATACTATGTTTTCAGTGACCAATGGTGTGTACAAATGTACTATTGTGTCCAGTCATTCTGGGAATGTCTGATGTCATAATTCCTGCCCAGTCTTATTTATTTCAATTGGCATATTAGAACTTTCAAACCTCCACATACTTAACCCTTATCTATAAAATAAATATTTGTCATACAGCAGGTCACATTGTTTGGTGTTATGTTACTGTGTAAAGAAAGCACTTATCATAATACATATGCACAATGGGCTAGCAATACATTTACTATGGGAATCTTAAATCTGAATGTCCCTAATTTTTGTGGGATTAAAATCTCAAAATCGATGTTCTATTAGTATGATTTTTTCCATTGAAAGTAATGCATTTAAAATATTATATTTAAGTTCTAACAGAGCTATTTAGTTACAGAACAGTCCAAAAAATCTATCAATTATATGCTAGCTGAAAAAGCAAGTATTGATCCTTAAGCTGTCTCCAGAAATCTCAAGTTTTCCTCTTCTTTTCTGGGGCATTTGAGTATGAACAACTGTCTGCACTGTAGTGATGATGGCCCCTAGCACCAATATAGTTAAGAATCTGTCAGCAATTCCACCATCAATCCTATTTTTCAGGTGTTTATAACTCAAATTTGAAAATCAATTCCAGGCTTAATGATGGACAAGGGGGTTTGCTCCAACATCCTGAACATTTGTAACATGCACACAGCGTTTGGGAGAACGGACCCCAAGGTCTCAGCCCAAGACCAGTTTTATGCTTGAAATATTTATGGCTGAGTATCACCATCATGCTACAGGAGTGCAGGAAAAAAAAATGGAGGTGGTTCAAATGCAAAATAGTTTTTTGATATTCTAATTAAAATTGCAAGATCTTTGTCCTTATGTTTTCAAATGCAATCTGAGGCATGTAAAAAAAATGTGCAGACATTTGCTGTCTATCGTGTCCAATTGCTTAATTATTAAGCTTGCTTTGTATGGTACATTTTCTCTATAACTAGTTTTGTCATTATTGAGCAAATGAAACTCCTTGCACTTTTGTCCTACATGGTCAATAGTTGATAATGGCAACTATTATAGCTATTGGTTGAAACAGGGTCACGTTGCCCTGCAACCTGAAACAGAATAATCTCAGTGTCTTGCTGTGACTGGAGACTGTGTTCGAGTCCTTAAACTTTTTCTGTGCTAAGGAACAAATCCTGCTCTCTTCTCCACAGGCTGGGCGAACACGTCGGGGAGGCAGAATTCTGACAACCCATGCAAGGTGTGCACACCCTGTACGGCATGTAAAGCCCAGGTGTGGGGGCACTCTTCATCAGTGCCAAGTATAAGGATTTGGAGGTAGGCTGCTGAACCAGTGGTGTCAGGACTCCATAACTACAGAGATCCAGCAGCTGTTTCCACTACCCAAGTGGAGGCTGTGGTGGGAAACTACAGTAGCAGCCATAGAAGGAAGATTCCTTCATCCCCTGCACCTGCTAGTCACCTCAGTGCTCAACCCAAGTACTCAGGTTAGGCACTGGGCAGAAGATTTGTCCCACCGTATACATTTGGAGCACATTTTTTTGTCTTTCTGCTGATTTTAGGCCTTCTTAATCACACTACACCAAACAGACAAACAACCTAAATAAATGGTATATAACAATAAAAGTGAGCAAAAATACTTCTGAGGCACCAGGAGTAGCACCCACTAATATTCTGAACAAAAATGGAATTTGAAAATGCATTTGGAAAAGATAGAAACATTTCCCATTTACATATATCCAAGAACCAAAGTTGCCAGTAGTAAAATAGAATCTGATACCAGCAGAGCGTTCTATAACTCTGAGCTAAAGCTAAGTGTTCAGTTTAAGGTCAATGCAGCTAGAGATGACGTAAGCCAATTTTTTAAAAGTGATCAGTGGTTTGGTGTGTTCCAATTTGAATCACTGGACCTTTTTTTCAGAACTTCAGCTGAAGACATTGGGAACTGTGGATGTTCAATACCTGTAAAAATTGTCTCAAACTGGGTACACAAAATTGAGATGCAGTATACCCCCAAGTTAATGGACACTTTACAATTTTTTGGCTTGATGGCACGTATGTGTAAATGTTATTGAAACATATGCAAACCACAATTTCTGTTGATAGTGAGTTGGAAAGGGAGTGACAGTGGAATACAAGGCCCAAATACCTGCCAGGCATAAGTTTTCTATAACCACCTCAAATCCATAACCACAGATATGAACACTCTCAAGTGTTGGGAAAGTTTGACTCTAGATCCACTTTGCACCTTGGGCTCATCTCTAATGTGTGTATATACAGGAGAATAGAGCTATGTTGATTTACACCCACTGAGGATATTGCCTATATTATCTAGCTATCTTTACCCAAACAATACACTTAGATTTTAAAAAGTGAAAGGATAGAAAGTGTATTTCAGTCAAGTCCAGGTAATCCATCCCCGGGTCCCCAAATTACACTTTCTTTACAAAAGTTTATAAACAGGCCATAACTGTTGAACACTTGGTATATCCATCTCAATACAAGCTTATTCATGCTTTATAACGGATTTGATTTTGCATACATCTGGGCCTGAGGGTAGGTACTGGTGACAGGCCAATACAAAAACCCAAGGGGAAATTTTCCATTTCCTTAAACCTTAGCTCTATGATAAAGATGAAGAGGAAGGGCTTAAGGGAGGTAAAACAGAGCTTCATGGACAGGCAAGTGGAAAGGGCTTGGCTATTCTCTGCCAAAACTGAAATGAAAAAAAAAAAATCCTACTTTGCTCCTGGAATGGGAGAGCTGGTACCTGCCCTGGGCAGAATTAGAAGAAAAATAAGCAGGAAGCAGGATGGAGAGGTTCCCATGACTGAGTTATGGCTGTTTGGCTCTTATTGTAGAGTCAAATATTCAAATTTTAGAGCTCAAAGTCTGAGTAAACTCACCTTGTGTAAGGGATCTTTGGGTGCAGTGGGAGGATGGACTGAACTTTATGTAGCACAGAGCACCAGCACAGTCATTACTGCAACCGATGGATTGATGTATACTCCTCCCCATGCAGGCTTGATGTCTTGAGAGTCTGCCCCTGCATGGCAGAACTAAGGCTGTTCTACTGCATTTAGGGCTTTCCCTGACCCTGGATGGGAAGGGGAGCAGGATTTGTTTCTTTGTGAGCTGAGTTAATGAGAAAAATGTTTAGAGAAGATGGTTGTTCTTTTATTGGTTTAATTAGGCTATTCTGACAGCCATGTTGGCATCTAGGATAAGAATGAACAATAATTTCTAATTAACATGCTTATTACAGCCTAATACAGAATTTTCGCCACATATTTCAGTCTGTGCTTTTACATGCTTTACTCTGCACTAACGTTAAGACAATCAGATCCTGGGCCCTGCAAATTGTGTATAATGTTTTATTCATTCCAAACTACATGTTGCCCATGTATTACACCACTTACAAAATCAGTTGAACTTGAACTCATTTATGCTCCAATGTGCATAGCAGTAGGAAAATGGAGCAAGCAGAAGTTAGTCTGTTCAGAAGATTATTATTTTAAAAGCATTTACCAATAAAACAAAGTCACATTTTTCCAGTCAAATATAAGTGATGTTTATATTAACGGCGTGAGTAATGAAAACCTTGAAGTCCATCTAGCACTGATGGAAGTCAATGTGAGTTTTGCCGCTGACTTCTCTGGACACAAGGCTGGACCTGCTGGCTGCAGTCAGCATTCTACTCAAATGTGTACCGCTCTAGAAATGCTGCTCTTATGGAAGAGACCTACATTCTATGTTGACTTAATTCCTATTTAATTCTATAAGGCTTTTCACTTCCAATGCACGTGATCATTCTTATTATAAGATACATGTATATAGTTAATCTTACCAATAAAACTGAATTTACAGGAATTCTGTCATTCTGCATTTTAGTGTACCAAAAAAAGAGATCCTAGGTTTAGGATATTTTGGACTCACTGATGTAAGCCCTTCCTGAAATTCACATTGGAATTCACATTGAATGAAATCCTTGCCCCACTGAAGTCAATGGGCCTACGGTTCCACCCATTTACATGAGTGCATGAGCTTCTACTGTGAACACTACATATATATGTTTGTAAGTAACAGGGGCGGCTCTATGTTTTTTGCTGCCCCATGCACGGCAGTCAGGCGGCTTTCGGCGGTGTTTCTGCAGGTGATCTGCCAGTCCCGCGCCTTTGGCGTACCCGCTGCTGAATTGCTGCCGAAACCGTGGGACCGGCGGACCTCCCGCAGGCATGCCGCCAAAGGCGGCCTGACTGCTGCCCTCACGGCGACCGGCACGCCGCCCCCCGCGGCTTGCCGCCCCAGGCACGCGCTTGCTGCGCTGGTGCCTGGAACTGCCCCTGGTAAGTAAAGAGATTTTGCTTTAGCGGTGTGCCTTCTTCCAGAGGCCATCACATTAGGCCATCACATATAGCCTTTTATATAGTAGGCCATCATATTCGCCTTTTCTTTTTTAAACAAAGCATAGGGATAGCACAGATAGGCTATATGTTCTATATGACCTCAGTCTTTCTTGCTCCTGTTTAAAATCTTGAGAAGTGTAAGCAGATGAACTAGGGCTATCTATGTGGCTTGGAAAATGGTGTAGTTTAATAAGGAGAGCCACTTCCTACTAAGTGATTCTTGCAAAATTCTACTTCACAGTCAATTAAGGTGTATAATTTTTATTGGACAAGTGATTAAATCTTTTTTTTTCTGCCTCATCTGCACCACGTAAAAGAGCGGAAAACAAATTTTGTGTCTAGATGGGTCAATTTTTATGGTGATTTGCAAGGCTGTGCTATACATTGTACATTTCCTTTTCTCAGGTATCCATGTTCTAGACTTTTAAAATTCATTACAGACAATCTGATTTGAAAGAAAATATTGAATTCTATGCACCTCTATTGTAGTGAAAGCCTTGTATACTAAAGCAAATAATAGAGGATTCTGAAAAGATCTTTGAACCTTAATCTTTACCTGAAGCCCTGTGTAGTACAAAGCTGTGCACTTATCAGAGCAACCATTTATTTTCAGCATGTGTCATTGGAAAATAAATTATTCAGTGTTGTTAGATTACCTATAAATGATACCAATCAATTAATACCACAGCCACTAGTCTTGCAGGATTTTGTCAGAGGCCAGGATGATAAAGCTCTTAACCGTCCACATTTCCTAGTAAGGAGGATTATGATAATGTCAGCTTATTTTTATAGAATTTTTAATTGATGAGTAATTTCTCCAAACTCTCTGCACTAAACACTGGGCATAGGCAGAACTAAGCTCTTGAACAAGAACATGAGAGAAGCAAAACCTCCCCCTTCATGGAAAGCCCCCATTTTGAATGTAGGCTGATAGCAATAGAGTTTGGGATTGTTGGCTGCAGTAGTTTTCCATATAGCAGCACTAGCCTTTACATATTGAAAAGAATCATTGTCTTCACTCTCTCTTTTAATTTTTATTGACATTTCATCTGCACATTAACCATTCACAGTATTTTGGTAAATGCTACCTGGAAGGCCACAGGAAACACATTTGGTAAGTATAGAACAAAGAGCCAGATATTATCCCTGCCTGCAATTCCACAAACATGTTAGAGTGATACATTCATTTACTTTTCTTGATTAAAAAAATGTAATGATTTTATCTTTGATTGGGAGCAATATCACCCACGTGTTATGCAGATGCCGAGCCACGCTAAGAGCAATTTTGAAAAATGGACTGAAATTTGACAGAGGTGATTTGGAGTTTGGCATCACATCTTAAAAGACAAGTATCGGGGGTAGCCGCGTTAGTCTGTATCCACAAAAACAACCAGGAGTCCAGTGGCACCTTAAAGACTAACAGATTTATTTGGGCATAAGCTTTCGTAGGTAAAAAACCTCTTACCCACAAAAGCTTATGCCCAAATAAATCTGTTAGTTTTTAAGGTGCCACCGGACTCCTTGTTGTTTTTATCTTAAAGGACAAAGCGTCAGAGTGATGGATAAACCGAGGTTGGCATGCACTAGGCATGTATGTTTTAAGGACAGTGCTTAATTCTTTGATATAGGTTTGGATATCTTGGTCTAACATTTGGATTTTTACATTTGTATCTTTTCTTTAGCCCCATTTCCCCAGGCCAGGCTGTTCAGAATCCACTGAATTCACTTAGACAGTTCTGAACAATGTCCCCAAGACCTGTTTAAAACACACACTATATTGACCTGGTATTGATTCATACAGGGTGAAAATAGCATCTGAATTGTAGTTATAGCAGAGGTGACAATGATGAGTTTTAACGCAGCTGGTGGTTACTGTTCGGCAGATATGAAATCTTGCATCAGTAATAGCCATACTGTAGAAACTGTTGAATAAGAACACAAATTGTCTTTACATAATAAGTTTCCTCTATTCCCTGTCTTTCACTATGCCAAGAAAAGATAGTTACTGATGCAGAGAGTTTCAGTTTCTATGTCCAGCCAGTACTGGTTTCAGTATAACATTATTTCTCTCTCTCAAAGCAGTGATTACTCTCACACAGGGCCAGATTAACACATAAGCACTAGAGATCCATGCCTTGGGCCCCACTTCTGGAGTCATGTGATTACATCAGAACCTCATTAAAAAAAAAGTACATTTCTAGCACTTGTTATTGGGAAAGAGAAGCTTGAAAAGGTGACTCGTGTAACCAACGCAGTAGTGTCTGCAGACAATTGGAAACAATAGCTCTGAGAGGTGTGAACTACCCTCGTCACCTCAGTACAGTGTTAACACTGCCCCATTTCAAATGAAGATTGTGTGTGTGAGGAGAAGAGTGCAGTTGGCCAGGCCCACCCATCCAAGCACATACCCCACAACAAGGGTGTGAGTACTAGGCCCCAGTTGATGACCCCAGACCCTCTGGTGGGGAAAGAGGGCACCTACTGCCATTGATAGTGGGAGGGGGAGGGGGGCCTTATTGCCTCTGCCTGTCTGGAAGGGTAGAGGGTTTCCTACTATTGCCACTCTGAATGGGGGTGGGTGTCACAGTGTAAGGGTGGGGCAGCAGAGCAGGGCCATGGGAGTTGGAAATCCATTTCCTGGTTTGTGTAGGGCACCAGATTACCTTAATCCAGCCCTGCTGACAAACACACAATGCACAGGTATGTTTTCAGGATCCAAGGTACCAACATTTCTAGTCCTCTCTAATCCCCTTTCGACAACCAGACGGGGATGACTGAGAAATCTTTTTGTGGATTCATAGTACTATTTAACCCATCCCGGCCCTCCCCACCCCCAGATCTAGAGTTCCTACCCCTCCCCTTGCAGCTACACAAGGCAATGAAGAAATGAATATCACAATATCAATTAAGCATTAACTGGCTCTGTGGACACTGGAGCGTAAATCTAAGCCTTTAATTAAATGAAAAACCAATAATCGTAAGTAGCAAACAACTTGCTTTTCTTAATGCTGATGTAGGAATAATAGTTCCAAACAGTGACTAACAAAACTAGAACCATATTTTAAACATTCATCCTATAGATCTCTATATATTCTCATATTTGTAATAAAAAGACTTACTTTATAAGTGAGGTGCAGCGGGCAGTGTTCTGTGGGGAAGGGTGTTGTTTTTATCAGTCTGCAAATACCTGCTGAATCCGATAGACTATCTAAATTCAATAGGCTAAGCTAGTCACAAGTGACCCTTTCTCTAGTCCAGCATCTCAAACCAAAAGAAAAAAGGAAGGAAGCCGCTTCAGGCAAGTAGACGACCTGTGGGTGGGAGGGGGAAGGTTATAATAAATGCTCACGGGAAGCAAGTGCCAATGAGAGCTTTGTGTACGTGTAAGGACTTCATGTGCTCGACTTGTGTAAGCAAATGAGGGAAATTGATGCACTGACTGGTCAGGTGACTTGCCCACACAGCAGCTCCTGAGAGAAAAGGAAACAGAAGTCATTAGTCCAGTCACCCAGGACCCTAGTAGAACACTAGACATCTTTTATATTAGAGAGACAAGATGTCTGAGGATCTTGGCAAGGTGGAACAGATTGTAAATCATAAAGCTAAACAATCTGTTCCACCTTGTATTTAGCGGAGACATTCAGAGTAAGTTTCCCAGACCTGAAGAAGAGTTGTGGGTATGTCGCTCAAAAGCTTGTCTCTCTCACCAATGGAAGTTGGTCTGATACAAGATATTACCTCAACCACCTTGTCATTCTAATATCCTAGGACCAACACAGCTCCAGCAACATTGCACACATCTTTTCTTGGCACAGGGCAGCCCCATTGACTCAGATGGAGTAGTCCAACTGCAACAAAGCAGAATTTATCCTGAAACATCGATTGTTCAAGACTATTATAATGTTCAAATGCTGTAAGAAAATGGTGCACCATGTACTTGTATTTGGCTCAGTTCTCTCTATGGGAAAAACAGTAACACTTGCCAAGATCCTGTACAGCATATCATACGTAGCCTTTTAGTATGCAGTAGCACATATATGAGAATACTATTTTTTCCTCAATGTTTGTAGGATCCTCTTCTTCCTTCATCCTTAAGTGATGTGTCTCTGTGTTTAGAAAGTCACTGGTGTATCATAACTGCAGTTCTCTTGGGCGTGCCATAACCTGCACTGGCAACTAGCTTGCCAACTTCTTCGTATGTGCTCTAGCTAATAAAACATTTAACTGGTACAGATGAAATATTAATGGTTCCCAAGGTGTTTAGGCAACTACTGCTTTATTAGACCATCATAGGACTACCTCTTGTTTGAGCTGGTCAAAAACAAACTAAAAAGCAAATAGGGGCACTGCTAAAAAATGTCACCAAAATCTGCCATTTTTTGTCAACATTTTGAAAAAATTTGCACTGAAATTTAAGCCAATTCTAAAAAGCTCCACGGAGCATTTACTTGCAGTAAATCGGTTATATTCTGGTGTGGCGGGGTCAGACTACCCCGCCTTAACCCGGAAGGAGTTAAGCCCCAGGGACTGGCAGCGGAAGTCCCGCCTCCCCAGGCAGACTGGGCATGCTTCAAGTGCTACAGGAGTATAAAGGGAGGGAGACTAGCTCATTCTTGGCTGGAGCCTGTAGGAGAAGGACCTGCTGGGGGAGCTCCTGCGGCGGACCAGCAACAGCCGCTGACTGCACTGGGAAGAGACACCGTCCATGGCCCACCTACGCCCTGGCGATTGGAGGAGACCCGGGAGACGACCGGATCCGCAGAGTACCAAGGACCTGATGACTCCTGGGAGACCCCAATGGAGAGGCTGGTGGGAAGTGACCCCGGGAGGGTGACAGAGTGGTACCCTCTCACCGCCCCCCGGGGAAACTCAGCGTGTTTCGGTCGGAACCCCCCGCTGAGTTGGTGGCGAGCCGCTACGCTACTGTTAGGGCCCCAGGTCGGGGCCCCCCTACTGGGGCTGTCGCACCCCAATGATAAAGACTCTGGCCACTAGGCCATGCTACCCTCCACCTGAGGGTTGCTTCCTGGACTCTGGCCAGTAGGTCCCACTGCCCTGTAGCCAAGGGCCGTGTTATAGACTCCTGCTGTCAGGCCACGTCTCCCGGAGGTAAAGGGGACGCCATAGGCTCTGGCTGCTAGGCCACGCTACCCTCCACCTGAGGGTTGCTTCCTGGACTCTGGCCAGTAGGCCCCACTGCCCTGTAGCCAAGGGCCATGTTATAGACTCCGGCCATCAGGCCCCATCTCCTTGCGGTAAAGGGGACGTCATAGACTCTGGCCACTAGGCCACACTGCCCTGGACTGAAGGGCTATTTTACGGACGGTGGCAGATATCCCACGCCGCTTGTACCCTTGAGGGCGTGGACTGTCACATCTGGGAATAGCAAAGTGTGATTGAATGATTCTGAAATAAGTTCAATTGCTGTGATATGCCCATGACCTCACCCCCAGCAATATTTACCATCTTGTTTGGCAACAGTAAAGATGTCAAGGGCAGCTAGAGTAGAGCATAATCAGTCAGGACGATCTTGTAGCCTCTTTTCTTGTTTTTGAATGGTACTTAGACACTTATGATAAGAGGAAAAGTGTAGTGTAGGGTTTTGAAAAGAAAATGCCTGCTGACACGCTGAGGGTGCTTCATACTCAAGTGGTAGGGAAGAAGAGCAAAGAAGTGTAATGAAAAGTAGAGAGCACACATGGCTAAAGGGGTGTTCGTTCTGCTGCATGGATGGAGGAGGTGTGAGTGAAACATCATTGAAATATCCCCTGAAAGTGTCCACCTCCCCTTCTCTTATTACAGTAATTGAAAAATCCCTACTATAGGGCAAGAGGAAATGTTTTGTACAGAGAACAATGTGGCTTGCTACATTTCTATAACGAATGCGGATGTGCTATGGAAGGCATGGTCTTTGGAAAGAGTGCTCTGGCCACTGAATAATAGAGAAATTATTTCACTGAAAATCTCTACAGTTTCCTATGGACTGCCCTTTGTATTTTTATGCATTTTCTGGATTCTTGTTTTCTTGGCAAATAATTGTACACTTCAATTTACTTGCGCTTGAAGATTTACTTTGAGCACGTCAAAATAGGACTGCAAGTGAAGACAAAGAAGCAAGGGCCTGATTTTTTCAAACACCACTTTTATGCTGGTATGACTGCACCAAAGCCAGTGGAGTTACACTGGCATAAACTGGTACAAGAGAATAGAGAATCAAGCCCATTTTCTTTATACATACACACACACAAAAAAGTAGGACTTTTGGTCAGGACCACATGCAAAAGCTTGCACTGATGCTATGCCTAGCACACTTTACATGGAGAGAGAACAGTCTCCAGTGCTGTTATCCACCACCTGTAGCAAGTGCTAAATTCACCTAATTGACTTTAACAGAGGCCAGTATGTGAAGGGTTGATAGCTCAAACTCAATTTTCAAAAGTGTTTTGTTTTTTATTTAACATTTGACAAACATATCTTCTCTGTGAGCCTAAGGGGATGCAACGAGGACACCCGGTAAACTGGAATTTTTATGTAATGTGTGGTAGAGTCAGCTGGAGATTTCAGTATGCATACTCCTTAACTGCCTCACTTTGCTATATGCTCCTCTCAGACATCAATCCTTCTTTCAACACCTGTAAATAATATACTGGGCACAATTTAAATGACCTTAGAAAGCATTTTTATATTAAGCTACAACAAATGTAGCAGCAGGTGTACGTAACCGATCCAAAGGATCTTTCAGACGTCAGATTAAATCTTGTTCCTTTTACTCATGCAAATGCCATTGTCTTCAATGGGTTTACTTGTCTAAATATGGCAAATGGGATTTGGCCCATTACACGAGCCTAATGTTGCAATACACTTCATATTTGCTTCATTCTGCCAAAGGCACTTTAAGAAACCTTTTATATGTCTATTTAGTAAAACTCCGCACAGCAATAGAAAATATAACCAATCAATTCAATGTAAAGACTGTCTTTGTCCTTCATCAGTTGACTCAGTCCAGTCATACATCATCTGATTCTACTGGTATTATCTCCAGTCTTTAATAAACTCTACATGTCACCAAGATCAAATTTCTTATTCAAGTACCTTGTGTCCTATCTATCAGGGCCGGCTCTAGGCACCAGCCAAACAAGCTGGTGCTTGGGGCGGCACATTTTTAGGGGCGGCAT